>NC_134144.1:49223794-49537366 GCF_033958435.1 Carettochelys insculpta | reverse complement strand
TCGAACCCAGACCGTGGCGGTGAGAGCGCCAAATCCTGCCCATTGGACCACCAGGGAGAGCAGGCGCAGGGGGGCAGGGCTCAGCCCTCCCCCACCCTCTTCGTCAACTGAGCCGCACGGTCCTTTCCCAGAGAGGCCCACTTGCGCTGGGGGGGCACTCGAGTCCCAGTGCGGCGAGGAGAGGCGAGGGTGAGCTCGAAGCAGCGACGGTTCTCCCCCGTAAGAGCAAAAACGGATGCCTGTTCTGAGAGTGGCGCTCTGGACCTTCCCTTTCCGCGAGTGGCAGGCTGCTGAAGCGCTAAGGAGGCGTGGCCCACGAAGCTGCGGCCTGCCCCGAGCCCAGGGCCCAGCTGAGTTCACGTGCCAACGAGCGCGTACGAGCGGGCAGTGCAGTCAGGCTGTGGACGTCTGGCAAGAGGGCAGGTGATTCTCCCTGCAGGAGGCTACCGCCCCCAGTCATTGCGGAAGTACGTTCCTGCCCGCTGGTACGTGTGCAGAAGGGCAAGCGAGAGACAGCTTTCCTTGGGGGCGAGGGACAGAAGTTGGGCCAGGGCACTGAGCACGTGCCACCCTCACCAATGGAGAAGAGGAAGGCGAAAAAAGCCTGTGCCGCCGGCAGAAAGAGCTTTCCCTGGGGGCGGGGGAAAGTCAAAGAGGCACGGCAAAGGTTGGCAAGAGCCACGGCTGAGAGACGGGCAAGCCGGCCACCCGCTTCCCTGACTGGGAATCGAACCCAGACCGTGGCGGTGAAAACGCCAAATCCTCACCATTGGACCATCAGGGAGCGGTACCTGCAAGTCCTTGCCAAACTTGTCAAGGTACCTCCCATTTCATGCAGTATTAGCTGGTGGGAGGGGTCTTTTTTGATACGCATCCCTTTAAAACTGTCACACTCTAGCGAACAAGGGAGCTAGCGAACAGGAGTAGCTAACAGGGGAGTTTACTGAGGGAGTTTAGCTGGGGAGTTGCAATGTATTGCCTGTAGACAACAGCCTTCTACCTGTCTTTCAACCAGATAAAACAGGTTCCAGAAAAAAGTTTAGTGAAAAGGAAGGCGCTTCAGAGGTAGAAGTAGATTATTTGTAGGATCTGAGGAACAGAGTATTGGCAAGTCATGTTTTTTCTTTTTGGTTTGGAAATGTGTATTTTTTTTATGCAGGGTATGTGTGTTTTTATTTCTATATCTGGGGTGGCCAGAGGCCTGTAGTTTTCATCCTCATTGTGTTGTCCCCACTTGTAATTATCAGCTGGCTTCGATATAATTTAAGAGTACTTCAAGTGAGGTGGTTCTTGTTGTACACGCTATTTGCTATCTATTTATCTCGTCAAAGCAGTGCTCAGGTTCATTCAGTATTCCTTGCAAATGCTATGTTCACAAGTGCAGTTATTACAACTATCTTATTTCAGCAAACCGTGTTGTTTATGGCACTGAACTGAAGGAAGAGCAGTCATGCAACCCATTCTGTAAGCTAAGTTGCTCGTCATTGGTTTGGGAGCATGGTAGCACTGGTGGTCATTCTCGATTCCTTCCCATAAGTTCCAGATTTGTCATTATACTTATATGGCCCCAGTCTCCTCCTCAGGCTTTGGTGAAATAGTGTGGGTGTCATATTGCTACATTCCTGAGAGAAAGGATGAAAGGTAAAGCTTTAGGTATTATTATTCATCTCGCACAAGGTTTTTCAAACTGTGAGTCAGGACTACAAGTGGGTTATGTTCATGTTTAATGGGATGTTCAGCACTGATGTTAAAGTTGCCTGAGCTGCACTGCTTAAGTATGAATCTGATCCAAGTGTTGTAGGTCTGAGAGGTGGAGCTCAGTTGATAGGCATCTTGCTTTTTTGCTGGAGAGTTAGGTTTCAGCTTTACCCTCACTCTCCTCCCTGCCTGCACAGAATGGTGAAATGTAAGCTTTGCCTTTGGCCCCCCATTCCCAAGATGGTGGTGCTCAGAAGTGAGGCTTCAGTCCTACCCTCTGTAGTCATGTAGTAGGTTTTGTTGTTTGAGATGGTGGTGCAATAAAGTTTGAAAACTGCTGATCTTGTGTTCTATTGCAGGGATTTACTGGGTTCCATTGTATGTATGTTAAGATACAACAGATTCAGTGGGGAGTTTCTGGAGTCCAACTGCCTTGAGGTACATTTCTTGAATCCAACACTTCACACTCCACATAGAACTAGACTTACACTGGAAAACACAGGGTGTGGACCATGATATTCAAAATGAGTCTTGTAATTGGAAGTCAAAGATGGAGTATTAACTCCCTGTTTTTTTGTGAGCAGACTAGTGATCATGCACATACAGAAAGCATATGGGTTAATTCAAGTCCACAGACTTTGTGTTTGTCCTTGGTATTTCAGATGCAGGACCTATGGATGAGGAGATGAGAATTCAAGTATAAGGCACTCTTCTTGAGGAAGTTAGGAGATAACTTTTAAAATACTGCTCCCCTCCCAACTATTTCCAACACATGTTAAAGCTCAAGTTCTGGTGAGAGTTAATATGCCTGAATAGTGGAGAAGGTCATGGGGAAGATTAAGAATAATGTAATTTAGAGTTTACCTTTGATGCTTTAAGATTTATAAACAATTATATCCTGTCATTCTCTTTTAATATTTTTGCTATGGTTGTTATTGTATGTTTCTAGAACTGCTGTGGAAGTGAACAGTAGTAGAGAAAAGTGTGTAGCTTAGCATTTTTGTAACTTTCTTTATTAAAAGGTAAGAATCACCATACTGAGTCAGCTCAGTGTTCAAACTAGCTGCATATTCTGTCAGCAGTTGCTGAGGCCAGGTATTTCAGAGAGATGAACAGAACAGGGCAATTATTGACTCTCCCCGTCACCCATTCCCAGCTTCTTGTAGTCAGAGGTGAGGGACATGCAAGGAATAGGGTAGCATCCCTGATCATCTTGGCTAATAGCCATTGGTGAACATACATTCCATGAATTTATTTAATTCTTTTTAAAAATCTAATCATACTCTTGGCCTTCACAAGTACACCCAGGCAAAATGTTCCACAGGGTAACTGTTGTGTGAAGAAGTACTTCTGTTTTTTTTATAAACCTGTGTCTTAGTTTCCTTGGGAGACCCCTGTTTTTGTTTTGTGGTTCTTTTTCACACCTTGTAAATGTGAAATGTAAATGTAAATGTTTGCTTTTTTACTCTCTCCATGACTTCTATCGTAGATCATCTTAGTTTTCTCTTTTCCACATTAAACAGTCCCAGACTTATTAATCTCTGGTCATATAGAAGCTGATCCTATCTGTTAATTTCCTAGTTCTTTTGATTGTCCCATCTGGAAAAGGAATAGCAAACAGCACTTAATATTCAAAATATTATAGATTTATATAGTGGCACCGTATCACTTTCTTTCTTATTATCTATCGTTTTCTTAGTGGTTCCTAACATCTAAGTTTTTTGGGCTGCCACTGCACATTGAATGTATGATTTCAGACAACTAGGACTCCAAGATCTTTTTCTTGAGTGATAATTGCTAATTTAAACCCAATTGTTTTGTATCTACAGGTGTGATTGTGTTTTCCAATGTACAATTACTTTTGTGACAGATCCAGACCAGCTGGCTGACACCCTCTAAATGAAAGAAAGATATGTTGGGCTCTGGGTAAACAGTTTCATCTTCCCTAAGTAACCAGGGCTGAGCCTCATGTAGCATGATCAAGCAGGCACCTGGGGCTAATTAGGAACTTGCCAGAAGCGGCAGGCTACTGAGTGCTCCTGCAGCCAGTTAAGGCCTTTGGGGGTTTATTTAAAACATCTTACCATAATCAGTGTGAGAGATCAAATTCTGAGAGTGAAGAAGTGTGCTGGGTCAAGCTAGAATGCTATAGAGGATCTGAATGTACTTGTCCGGTACTGGGAAGGCATGTTTGGGGAAGCCTTCCAGGGAGGAAGCTCTGCCTGTTCATCCCTGGGCTGAAGCTCAGAAGTAGAAGGTGGACCTGGGGTTCTACCAAAGTCATCTAATACCACAATGGCTGCGTCTACACGTGCACGCTACTTCCAGGTAGCGGCGCCAACTTCGAAATAGCGCCCGTCACATCTACACATGTTGGGCGCTATTTCGAAGTTAACTTCGACGTTAGACGGCGAGACGTCGAAGTCGCTAACCCCATGAGGGGATGGGAATAGCACCCTACTTCGATGTTCAACGTTGAAGTAAGGAACGTGTAGACGATCCGCGTCCCACAACATCGAAATAGCGGGGTCCTCCATGGCGGCCATCAGCTGAGGGGTTGAGAGATGCTCTCTCTCCAGCCCCTGCGGGGCTCTATGGTCACCGTGTGCAGTAGCCCGTAGCCCAGGGCTTCTGGCTGCTGCTGCGGCAGCTGGGGATCCATGCTGCATGCACAGGGTCTGCAACTAGTTGTCGGCTCTGTGCATCTTGTGCTGTTTAGTGCAAGTGTGTCTGGGAGGAGCCCTTTAAGGGAGTGGCTTGCTGTTGAGTCTGCCCTGTGACCCTGTCTGCAGCTGTTCCTGGCACCCTTATTTCGATGTGTGCTACTTTGGTGTGTAGACGTTCCCTCGCAGCGCCTATTTCGATGTGGTGCTGCCCAACGTCGACGTTGAACGTCGACGTTGCCAGCCCTGGAGGACGTGTAGACGCTATTCATCGAAATAGACTATTTCGATGTCGTTACATCGAAATAAGCTATTTGGATGTAGCGTGCACGTGTAGACGTAGCCTATAGGGCCTTTCCCTTGGGAAGGTGGGGAGAACTAGGACTCTGGAAGGGTTTTTACTCCTAACTGCTTTGACCTTGGAGTCTGGCTCATAGAATCAGAATCATAGGACTGGAAGGGACCTCAGGAGGTCATTTACTCCAGCCCCCTACTTCAAGCAGGATCAACCCCCACTAAGTCATCCCAGCCAGGACCTTGTCAAGCTGGGACTTAAAAACCTCAAGGGATGGAGAATCCACCATCTCTCTAGGCAATGTGTTCCAATGTTTCACCACCCTCCTGGTGAAGTAGTTTTTCCTAATATCCAACCCACACTTCTTCCTCTTTAACTTCAGACCATTACTCCTGGTTCTGCTATCTGACACCACTGAGAACAGTTTCTCACCCTCCTCCTTAGAGCTCCCCTTCAGGAAGTTGAAGGCTGCTATTAAATCACCCTTAAGTCTTCTCTTCTGTAAAGTAAACAAGCCCAAATCCCTCAGCCTTTGATGCTGGCTCATCAGGGTGTGACTCTTGTCTCTAGTAAAGAGAGAAGCTGTGTGGAGGGACATGCCTATGAGTCAAACGCTATCCCCCAGAGGTACAAAACCCTTGGAGCATAGCCAGAGCACTGTCACTTTGAACTAACCAACATTGAACTTCATCTGCTATTTTGTTGTCAGCACATCTAGTTTTGTAAGCTCTTTAACTCCTCTGTCTTCCTTGGACTTAACTGTCCTGAGTACTTCTGTCTTCATGTAAATTTGACTGTCTTGGAATTAACCCCCTTATCCAGATAACTTTTTACGTTGTTGTTCAACAATTCTATAATGGAAAAAGAATGAGCATCTAGTTTTCATTCCTGTTTAGTGGCATGCATGTCCCATTAGGAAATGTCTGCATAAAATTTCTCTATGGAGGGACTAAGTAATGATGCCTCTTGCTTGAGTAAGGAGGGAGACAACTCCATCTCACTACTGGCAAATGACAAGTAATCCTTCTAGGGGAAAGCTCCAGTCCCCTGGGCAGGATGAAGAAGAGTATTAGCGCACAGCCTCCAGGCTGAGGCAGGTGCTACAACTGACGGGGTGGTGTGACTGTGTCAGGGGTTGGTAATGGAGGCAGGGACCAGGCCCACCTAACTCCACTGGATCCCAGCCCACGGCCCTAACAATGGTGGACTGCCCTGCTACTGGGTCAGCTGGAAGTCTGGCTGCAACACACTGACTCGCATTCTGGCAGCAGAGCCAGACTAAAGTCTGGTCGCCAGGCTATTTTTCAGTCTGGGTGTAGAAACCTGAAGTCCAAAGATCAGTCTCTTCTGGGTATTTGGCTACTGGTAGCAATCATCATCTTGATCCTTCTATCTCCCCTGATGGCAAGGAATTGGTCTTCTCCACGTCTGGGTTGGATTCTTGCTGCTCCCTAGAAGAAAGGGTCACTCTCTCCTATGACTCAGCAGCAACTGTGCTTCAGGGTTCTCCTTCTCTACTTCCTATCTTGCCATGGTACTTCTGGTAAAGGGGGCAGGCTGGATTTGGCTGCATTCACCCAGGATGTGGTTATACTATAGCAATCTGTCAACTGAGTCACTATGGGAAGAGATTTCCAGACAAAACCTCTAGTGAGAGTGCAGCCACATACAAAAGCCAATCAGAAGAGTGCTCTGCTCTGTTGACAGAGCAGCTGGGCTGGCCAGCCGCTCTCCTGACAAAACAGGCACCTGGAATCACAGCAGAAAGGACTGACCTTTGTACTAGATGCCCTGTCTGTCAAGAGAGAGCCCCCTCTTCCCCCCTGAGCATCCTCACAGCTTTTTTTGTTTTTGGTTTTTTTGTTTTGTGGGGTTTTTCTTTTGTAACAGCCTGAGAAAAGGTGCTCTTCCTCATCTGGGAGCAGCAGAAGCTCGTTGGCGGGAATGCTGACTTTTGTCAACATAGTGGCAACAAAATGCATTTTGTATGTGGATGTTCCATCAGTTTTATCAGCAAAACTCACTAGTGTAACTAGCCCCTGGGGAAATGTGGTTATCCTCCTTCCTGCAAATTGGAGCAAGGCCACTGCCTTCTTTACAGAAGGAGATGGGCTAGATTCTAACCATCAGTGTAACACTTTTTTCTTGTCCTGGTCTCCTGTGGCACCTCAGTCACATGACTGGACTTTTATATTGGCTATGTAAACCATTTTGTGTGTCCATTGTATCTATTGGCCCCAAACAGTGTGCCAGGAGGGCCATGTGAGGTGTCTAATGAAAGCTGAAGATGCCCTGAATCTGTGTCTTATACTTATGTCATGTTGGTAGGTAAAGTTATAGATTTTTAGCTATATAGCTGTATTAGAAAATGTTTCAGTGCTAAGATTCACAATGGGAGGTGGCTCTCCACCCTAGCCAGGATGACTGGACTATAAACAAAGGCTCGGACAGTCAAACCTACATCTCAAATATGGGACTTGTCAATGCAATACTGTCTACTGCTCAGGTGACCAGGGCTGAGTAAAAAAAGTGGAATCAGATGCCCAGACGTCCATTCCACCTGCCATGTAAATGACTGGGGTGTGTTAACAAAACCAGTGACCAATGGCATTTTGCCACAGCGGCTCACTTGGGTCAGATGACATTGACCCTCTAGTGCCTGATGGAAAGGAGAAAGGGCTTTATATCTAAACAAGAGAATGAGGTGGATCTAGCAGCATCCATCTTGGATTTGATCTTGCTTTTTTTTTTGTTCTGGTTCCTGTCCAAGAATCCATATTCCAGCCTGCCAGATCCACAGTTCCCTAGTAATTAAGACTGTGTAACCTGGAATCCTTCCCCTTCTGGGGTGGACTTTCAAACATCAGCATATAACATCACTGGCCTGCATCAATAGCTGCAATTAATGTATGTAAAGTATCACTTTTACAATTGTTCTCTAACCTGATTTGTAAATAAACCTTTAGATGTTTAGACCTGAAGTATTGGGGGTGGGGTGTGTGTGGTGATTTTAGTAAGATCCAAGTGTATATTGACTGGGGACTGTGTCAGGACCCTTTGGGGCCTGGAAGAATCGGTGTGGATTGGGTGAAATAGGTTTAATAATCTCCCATCTGAGTTTGGGGGTTGTTGTCCTGGGCTGGTAGAGCAACTGGGAAGTCTGTGGGTTTGCTTGTGTGGCTTCTGGCTGGCAGAGGTACATTTGTGGCTGATTGGATTTGCCTCAGTGAGAAGGAAATCCCAGCTTGAGGCTGGAAGTGGCCTGGTTTTAAGAAAAGGTACCCTGGATTGATTTATCCAGCTGTGCCCAGAAACCCCATCATATTGCACTCTAATAGCAATATCACATAAGAAGGTTAGCATCCATTAGAGATTTGGTGACGCTTTATTTTGTAGTCTTAAAACTAACAGGAACAGGGGATTTTGCTGGGTATGTTGAGCCAACATGGCCAAATGCCTTTCTCAGGTAAGTATGACGATCATTGCAATTTGGCTCACTGGGTGGACTCATCTGTGCTAAGTAACGGTATTTATTTGTGCAAGGCTTATGTTCCGTCTGGATATTGAGCACATTAATCCTTGCTGAATAACTCCTGTCAGTGTGAACATGGACACAAGCTCCTAACTTGGGAGTTAAGCGTGTGGGTCTCGTGCAGATCACTGTGTAATTATGGCCTGAAACGTGCCTAGCAAATATCAGCAGATATTATACCTGCTGTTTAGATGATGATTAGGTTACAAAATGCGTCTCACACTTCCATTAGGAAAGATTTAAGTTCCAGTTTACAGTTAAATTAGGTTGTCTTATGAAAATTGTGGGTGTGAGTTATTTGCCATTTGTGCTGATCTATTTTAATAAATATTTGGCCTTTATTTTGAAAGGTTCATGCACAATAGATATTCTTGTAATGTCCACCCTTCTCCCATCCAGGAAAAAATGACTCCCTTTCACCGCCCAGATGATCTATACTGGAAGGGCAATGATCATCTTGCTTTTGCAGAAACTCCTATTAGAGGTAGCAAAACTTCCGGTTCTATCCTAGTGGTAGTGTATAATGTTCTATTGCTCCATAAGCTAGTTTGTAGGTGATAAAAAATTTGGTACAGCTGAGAGGGAAAGGAGACTCTTCAGTCTTCCAGACTGCTATTACAATAAACTGCATATACTGTTTGGCTGTGACTACGCTTGCATTCCTCTTTCAAAAGAGATGCAAATGAGGTAATAAAAATGCAAATGAGATACACATTTGCATATCTGTAACATTTGCATATTTCAAAATAGTATCTTTCAAAAGAAGACCAGTGTAGACACTGCTCTTCTGAAGGTAAACCCCATCTTCAAAAGAATCCTTCTCCCCTTTTTTATGGGAAGAAGGATTCTTTCGAAGATGAGGTTTACTTTTGAAAGAGCAGTGCCTGTGCTGGTCTTCTTCTTTTGAAAGAAGCTATTTTGAAATAAGAATATATAAATGAGGTATCAGTTGCAAATTTGTATCATTTGCATTTTTGATTTACCTTATTTGCATACCTTTTGAAAGAAGAATGCGAGTGTAGACACAGCCTTAATGTATTTATATTCTGCTAGTTCCAGATTCAATCTCCTTAACTCTGACTGGGCTTGTCTGCACTGGGGGTTTTCTTACCCATTATCTAGTATTATACTAGTACTGTGAAATGCACCATGAAATATTTGTCTAGGTATAGCATAAACATCACTAATGGCTTTGAAAAATAATGAAATATTGGATAGTGAAGAAGCATTATTTAAGAAGCTCTGAATCTGGAAATATTGAACATAAGTTTCAGAAACAGAGAGATTCTGTGTCTCTGAAAGGAAATCGATTTCTGGTACATGGTATCTTTCTCCTACCACTTATTATAGAAGGATGAAAATAAGTTTTGTCTCCATGAATTTCTTCTCAAAGGACAAGTCCTTTCATATATTAAGAGGTCACATGACTGAAGGTTGAATGCATGTTGCTATTGTACTGTATCATTACTGCCCACTCATATTTTTCTCAGGCTCGCTAAGCAGGACTGTGACTTCCCTGATGTTAAATATAGATGTGCTCTACAGATTTAATAGATCCCAACTGGAACTTAATTTAAACTATTTGTAGTCCTCTAGTTTACATAGTGGCAAATGCATGGGTTTCAGTCTAGTTTTAGATAATTGAATGAAGAGAATCTTTGTGTTCCGAGGAACAGCATGTTAGAACAAAGTGGAAGGACACCTGAAGCCTGAAGATATCAGAGAAAAAATATTTAAAAATTATCATTGCTGTTTAATTCATTAGGCTTTTATCACACAGAAAAAAGTAGATTTAATGTGAATAAAAAATTGGCTGGGAGATACGTTGGGGTTGGGCACAATATGGTGACCAAGAAAATTTAGTAATAAACAGTTATCTCTGCAGGAGGTAAACAGTGTGAAGTGCCAATAAAAACTGTAATTATATTCACAACAGGAAGCTGTATTTTAGAGTGACAGCAAGATTCTCTTTAACTCCGTTATGGTAGATTAAGATTTCCAGGCTTTAATTATATGTATGAGGCGTTGGTGTTAACATCTCTTAAAATACTAAAACCTAATTATAACCTGGGCCAAATTCAGTTGGACCATATTTAGACAATGAACATCTGGGTGTCTTATTTTCTGTTAGTCACGATCTCCTTAACTCATTGCAACTCAAGCTATACAGTATCACCAAACATATTGTTTCTGTTACTTTTGAGTCAAAGCGAACTAATATTTAAGTGATATCATCCTAGGTTATAAATCTCAGAAGTCTGCTTTGTAATTATGGGATCTCACAGGTAAAATTTCAACTTATCCACTGTCTCTGTACCATTTAAGTAGAAGTATAAGTTGTTTCTCTCCATTTTTTTTTTTCTCTTCTAATATCATTGGAGCAGAGCCACACAGGGAAAGGGAAAAATCAATCAGCTCTTCTCAGGCTAAGGCTATACTGTAGTTTCTATTTTGGGATACAACTATATACGTACAAGCAAATGGCTGAATCATCATTTCCAGCGTAAACACACTCAAACTAAGATTTCTCCTTAGCTGTAAAAGGCAATTGGCCTTCCCACCCCACCCCAATGATGAGGTGTTCAACAGAAATCTTAGATTACACTGCCAGAATCAAACATTTTAATAGTTCCCACTTCTATGGAATTTTATTTTCCTCATCTTAGGAGGAAATGGTGATAGAGCAAACTAGAACTGTAACCCTTTACACTACAGAGTACTGGGATTGTCTGTCTACCATTGCTGCTCAACCTCTGTCCCCTCCCCCCAGAAAAAAAAAAGGCAAATCATTGGAGTGTTTTCATTGGGGGCAGCTCTATTTTAAAACCTCATTGTACTTTTTTTTTTTTTGCCAGCCAGAATGGGATTTTTTTGAGGTTTTGTATTCTGAGTGACTTAGCATACAATACTCAATATTTTAAGTTGTGGGTAGAAAACAGACCAAGTTCTATGTATGAATATTTACTGAAAGGAAGAAGCTATCTGGCATAAGTACCTTCAGTAACCAGTCCTCAGATACAGGAATTACTGAGCGTGGGTACCTGAAACACTTAAATAACACAGGTGATTCTCAGATGTCTTGAGCACCTGAAGTCTCACTGTATCATGGTAACAGCTGAGTCACCCAGTGCACATGTATCCTGAAAATTCTCTGCCCTTTGTTTTCAGTTTGGACAATGTTTTCAGCTGCATGACAATGACCTTCTTGAGAAATGTAGAGCATCAGCCCCTCTGAAAGCCAGGGCCTTGTCACTTAAATGCTAAATGCATGTGTAGGTAGCTAAAATTTAGGCAACCAATACTTAAGATTCTCTCTACTTCCATGCCAACATATTCCTTCTAAGTTTTTCTTTTAAGAATTTGTAGTTTGGATTTTTTCCTTTTTGTGTCCCCCAATCCAAAGCCTGAGTAACAGCCTTTGGGGTGGGAGAAGCAAGTAGGGAATGGATACAATCCCTGATAATTTGCTCAGCAAATACACAGCTGCAACTACACAATCTATATAGGCTACAACCTCCATGTGATGTCTGTGGCTAGTGGATATGAGCAGTTTTCTGATCACATCCCTGTCTCACCTACAAGAATGCCCAGCTGTGCAATGTTCAGGGACTATGGAGGGCCCCTGCACAGCTTCTTTACTTGGCTCCCCTAACATGACCTATCAGCATAGGTCAGATGTGTCAGTTCTTCTGAATGTCACAAATCAAATAATATTGTTCTTCTTTGATGTTATAGACTCCTTTGTATCTTCTTTACAATACCGTGTGTATAAAGTTACCTTTACATGAGAAATACTTCAGTCTTTGCCTCAGCTGGCGAAAGCACAGAGTGACTGTTTGCTAAAATAGCATTCTGTTGGAAATAAGAGAAAAAGGGCTCCTTGTCCTTCTACAGTCTTATACCAAAATTCTTTCAACTTTTAAAAATATGTGGGGAAGAAGGAAAGCTTACAGTGAACAGTGAACATATGGCAGAAGACATAGAAGCAGGGTGCCTTAAAACAATCTTCTGCATCTTGAGCTAGATAGCTTCACTTAGCTGACAATAGAATTAGGTTCTGATCCAACCCCAGTTGAAGCCACCAAGAGGGTGCGTCTACACTAGGAACTAACTTTGAAGTTAGGCACTACTTCAAAATAGCTATTGGAGTCTACACACATTTTCCCTTATTTTGAAGTTAACTTTGAAGTAGGGAGCCCAATTTCTATGTCCTTACTTCATTCCCGGGAATGGCATAGTGTCCTACTTCGACGTTAAATTTTGAAGTAGGGCACTATGTGTAGACGCTCAACTTCAAAGTTGCTTACTTTGAAGTAAGCAACTTTGAAGTTATTTTTATAGTGTAGACATATCCCAAGTGATTTAGTCAACATGATTGTACCCAGATAGGACAGCAGAGGTCTGACATTCCTCCAACACAGAGAAGCAATATGCATATAGGTGACCTCATTTTGCATTAGTTCAGGTCCCCCAGTCCAAAAATAAGTGTAGTGGCTTTTTTACCGTACTTGGCAATTGAAACCCTAATATTCCATGTAAATTCCTTAATCTAGTTCTACCCTGTAGCTCGTTAGCACTCCAGATGACTATTGGTGTACTTGAAGCATAATCTGTTAACTGTTACTACTTTACATTTGTTTTAAGGCATTCTACAGGTTAAACACATCAGAGTAAATTTTGAAGCCACTGGAATGCAGATGAATGCAATACTGTTGCATGACCTATAAATTAGTAGAATTTTTAATCCAACATGTTTCTTGGCTGCTGCTAACATGGTTTCAGCTGCAGTGTAGACATCTAAATATCTGACTATTTACACTACCCTAGTCCTCCAGGCTATGGCCACAGAGCCAAATCATTTTGAGGTAAGAGCTGTTACTGCAAAATAACTTTGTCTACTCTAAGCATCTGCTATTTCAAAATAAATTTGTGTGTAGCAGCCCTATTTAGAAATAGCTATTCTGGAATAGCTTATTTCAAAATAGGGCTTCAGTGTAGACACATCCTCAGATCTGCTCTACAAAGTGAGGTCAGCTTAAGTATATCACTCAGGCTGTGAAAAATTCCATGCCCTTTGTGGTATTAAGTTGATCTCAGCCCCAGCACAGACACCACTAAGTGGACAGAAGAATTTTTTTCATCAGAGTAGCTACTGCCCTTTGGATAAGTGGATTTACTACAGTTGTGGAAGAACTCCTCCTTCCATTGCTTTAGTGTCTCCACTACCACTGCAGCTGTGCTACTATAGCACTTCTAATGTGGGCACATCCTCCAACCTGTGTTTTCAGCTACAGGCTTGTATGACTTAGCAACATTTTCAACAATACAATTAAATTCATTTGTTGTATAATAGCTATGATAGAAAGATTACGTTATTTTCCTTGGCTAGCGTCCATTCCTATGAAAGCTAGGAGAGTTTCCATTTCTTGTAAAGATATAACTGTCTGGCCCAACATCTACCGCTAGTTAGTTCCATGCAATTCCAATGAAGTAAAGATTAATGGCATTTAATGATCTGCTGAGGGACAAGTGAAGGCAGAATCTGGTCCAAAGTATATAGTAAAATATCAAATTTTAGGAATATATACAACATGTAGTGTAAAGGCTGCAGCAGTTGAAGTGGAAGCTCAAATATTAGAGTGGAGTATTTAACATAAAAATGTAACTCAGATTTAATTTCCTATAAAATTCCAACTGCAGAGTATCACTATAATGCTCTATAATTAGAGTGATATAATTTTGGAAAGAGGTTTTCAAATGCTGTTCTGGAACACATCTGGATTCTCTTAGAAACAGGCAAAATCTCATCGGGGACCACTTCAAAGACCACTTCCTCATGGTGGTTAAATTATCTCGTGAGAGATTGCTGTTGCATATACATTGTTACTTTATGTATGATTTCCAACTGCTCCTAATATGAATAAACTGCATAATGTTCCATTAATGATTTTCAACTTATACTGAGCCTTAATTCATGTAGACGGCTCACTTTGTTGGATTTACTTTGAAGAGGTACATTCTAGGAAATTTCACAACCCTCTTGCCTGATGTCCTATCTAGAGATTTTGGTAACTAGAATTGATGGAATGGTCTTATAGTAACCATAGTCATGTTAATTCTGTACTGGTACTCAGGTGGGTTTCGAGTCTTGCATTTTTATAAAAGCAATTCGTATTGTTGCCATTTTATCCTGTGGATAATTTAAACAATTTGCACATCAGGATCTTGAGATTGTAGCTATGTGATGATAATCGTATGTTTGGGTTCCAGGGTCAACTTTAAATGATATGCCTTTATTTATTTACTCTTCCTCCCCACCCCCAGTGGAAGAGTGCATAGCTTCATTTCAGTGGTAAAAGTGATTCCTGTGCATTTAAGGCTAAACTTTGAGCAGTACGGGGAAAACCATGTGATCAGCTTCCCTAATGGGGCAAACATAAATTGCAGAAGTTCACTGTTCAAACAAGAAGCAGAAATAATGATGGATGGGGGCTATGCATAACACTGTCAGGTTAAGGAGTATAAGCCCATAAAACATATAACTAATGATTAAGAGGTATGGGCCATATCATATTTCAAAATATTCCTCTGTAGTCCCTTCTGTAGAATTTTACTAGAGCTATATTCTATAAGTTAAACAACTTTTTTGCCATGTAACCTCCCACCCCAAGTACCATACATAATTTGTCCCATAAGCTGTGTCTACATGTGCACGCTACTTCGAAGTAGCGGCACTAACTTCGAAATAGTGCCCGTCACGGCTACACGCGTCGGGCGCTATTTCGAAGTTAACTTCGACGTTAGGCGGCGAGACGTCGAAGTCGCTAACCCCATGAGGGGATCGGAATAGCGCCCTACTTCGACGTTCAACGTCGAAGTAGGGACCGTGTAGACGATCCGCGTCCTGCAACATCGAAATTGTGGGGTCCTCCATGGCAGCCATCAGCTGGGGGGTTGAGAGACGCTGTCTCTCCAGCCCGTGCGGGGCTCTATGGTCACCGTGTGCAGCAGCCCTTAGCCCAGGGCTTCTGGCTGCTGCTGCTGCAGCGGGGGATTCATGCTGCATGCACAGGGTCTGCAACTCGTTGTCGGCTCTGTGTATCTTGTGCTGTTTAGTGCAAGTGTGTCTGGGAGGGGCCCTTTAAGGGAGCGGCTGGCTGTTGAGTCCGCCCTGTGACCCTGTCTGCAGCTGTGCCTGGCACCCTTATTTCGATGTGTGCTACTGTGGCGTGTAGACGTTCCCTCGCTGCGCCTATTTCGATGTGGTGCTGCGCAACGTCGATGTTGAACATCGACGTTGCTGGCCCTGGAGGACATGTAGACGTTATTCATCGAAATAGGCTACTTCGATGTAGGCTTCACGTGTAGACGTAGCCATAGTGTGTGAAGTGTTTGGCAACAGATAGTGCTAAAGAAATATAAGAGATTGGCTTGAACTTTCAGCTGGTTAGCCTTGTAGGTTCACCCCATTATTCTTATTACAAATATCACCAGCACCTTATTCTGTTCACCTCATTTCATATCTCTTTAGGGATCAAGTTCAGAAGTGAATTTACGATTTATGATTTTATAGCTGTATCATATCCTCCCTCCCTCTTTGTCATCTCTTCTAAAATGAACAGTCATGGACTTGTTAATCTGTCCTTATATGGAAGCTATTCTTGTACTCCTACTCATTTTCGTCATCCTTCCCTGTACCTTTTTATGAGCTAAGGTGACCAGAAGTGCACATTGCATGGATGTTTTCAGGGAACGATCCACAATGACTCCAAGAGCTTGTTCTTGTATGATAACTGCTAATTTAAACCCATCACTTTGTATGTATAATTGGGATATTTTCCAATAAACATTACTTTGCACTTAGCAGATGAAATGGAAATTAAATGCCACTATTTTTGTTGCTCAGTCACTCAATTTCATGAGATCCTTTTGTAGGTGTTTGCCATCAAGTATAGCCTTATCTAGCTTAAGTAATTTTGTATCATTTGCCAATTTTGCCACCTAGCTGTTTATCCCCCCTCCAGATCACTTATGAATATGTTGAAAATCACTAGTCTCAGTATAAATCCTGGTGGGGAGCTGGGGAAAATACTGCCACCTCTCTTCACTGTGAGAGCTGACCACTTATGCCTACCATTTGCTTCCTATCTTTTAACCAGTTACTGATTGATGAGAGGACTTTCTCTTATCCCATGATTACTTAGACTATGCCTACACTAGAGGATTTTGTCAACAAAACCTTCCGGGCATCTGCATTCCCAAGGCAGTCTCTTGGCAGTAAATTGACAGAACACAGCACTTTTGTCAATAGCCTTATCCCATTCCCCACCAGAAAAAACACCTCTGACAGAAAGCTGGTCTGGACAGTTCAGGGGGCCTTCCGTCAAAAGAAAAGGCCTCCAGGGCACCATACAGGTGCCCCTGAGGACACCCTGTTCACAGCAATTGGTGCTCCATGGTTCCTGCTTCTGGCCCCTCTTAAAGCTGCAGGAAGCCCAGGAAACCCTGTGGCAGGAAGGTGAGTGTGTGGAAGCAGACAGACTATGCACTGCAGCCTCCCTTGCCCTCACAACCACATCAAAGCTGAGATCCTTGTGAATGGCAGACTGCTAGCTACCCTGAGACCACAAGGAAGCAGACCAAGGGGTCCCAAGAGCCACCCCAGTGCCCCAAGCAGCAGGTCCCCTCCTGGATTTGTGGGGTGAGGAGACCACCACAATACCCCTGCCTACACCCAAAGGGACACCTCCTTTTGTGCAATGGGGTCACCCCACCTGCAGCATAGAACAGGTTCTGGCAAAGGTAAAAACTTCACAAGGGCTATGCCCTGGCCTGGGATGTAGCCCAGTGCTCCAGGGCAGGACCTGCCACCTGCCTCTACTACAAGGAGCTTGACTATATCCTGGAAGGGGGGATGACATGTGCCCCATCAACATGATGCTGCCCCTCCTCCCCTCCACACAACTGCCTCAGAGTCCCAACCCCCACCAGCACTGGAGGCAAACACAGCCTTGGAGAGTGGTCATGGAGTCAGTCTCTACCAGCCAGGCCACTTCCAAGCTTCGTCTGATGGGGGAGGGTGCCTCTGGTAAGTACCCCAGACAACAGCCACCCCAGGGCATGGTGGGTGGGCACAAATAGGACATGCAGCAAGTGTCACCTGGCTGGCTTGGGCAGGACCTTACACTGTGATTATGGTATGTGAAACCACTTGCAAGGTAGTGTGGGCCGACCAGACTCAGCAGGCATAGGCTCCAGACTGCCAGCCTCATGAGAGGCCAGACGAGCTGTAGGCTTGAGGGGGCGGGGTGGGATTTTGCTGCCAGCGCCTGTTATGGCTGTAAGCAGGCTCCCAGCATGCCTGCAGGCAAGAGGAAGTGCCTGCTCCTGCAATTAGTGCTATGAGCTGCAGGTGAGTGTGGAGACCCTGGGGAATGCTGGGCTGCTCCTGGCTCATCCACCACCCATGTGGGGACCCCTTCTTTGGCCAGACACCACCTGCTTTCCCCTCAGCCCGTTGAGTGGGGTGTAAGATGCTGCTGTGGTCAGCCTGGTCCTGGAGGCACTGCAGAACCCCCATGTGGCAAGGCTCCATTGTGCAGGCCACACATGGCTCTGCTCCTGGGACATTCCTGTCCCTTAGCCTGGGGGGTTTGGTTATTGCTCAGGGTGGGGGGTAGGGTCTTAGGGGCTGCTTTGCGTGAATGACTGTGTCTCCTTCTTGTCTTCCTTACAAGTGGACCTGCCCTGTCAGAGGTCTGGACCAGCCCCATCCCAGCACCAGAGCATGCCAGGACCGCGCCCCCCCACCACCAGGGCAGGCCCACAGCCAGAGGGGCCATTGCTGGGTGCAAGAGGACCTCCAGAAGGACCACAATGCCGCCCTCTGGAGGATGATGGAGCTCATGGTTCAGTAGCTGGAAGACAACTGGGAGTGGCAGTTGCAGATCTGGGGACCAAGTCATGTCCTGCTTTGACACTTCTACCAGTGTCTGGCGCAACATGGTGGCCCAGCAGCCTACAGCTGCTGCCAACCCCACTGTCCAACCCACAGGGCATCCTAGACCTCCTGCAATGGCTGAGGGCTGCTCTCTGCCGAAAGAGTGATCCTCTTTGCAGTCTGGATGTGGTCTCTCACAGAAGTCTTGTTGGAAGATGTCTTCTGACAAAATCTTCTGTTGACAGATCACGCTAATTGAGGCATAGCCTCAGTTAGTTGATCACCACTCTCTCTTAAGCTATGACAATGTCCTTCTGAAAGTGCAAGTACACTACATCCACTGGATCATGCTTGTCTACTTGTCTGATTTTTGGAGGTACCCACAGGACTGAGCTCAGAAGTATTTAAATGAAATGAGAACTTCACTTTTGAGAAGAGCACATCACTTAGTTACATACAATTGTTCAGTCAGAAATTGGAATCCCCTGCAGTGTTTAATATCAGATTTCCTTATCTACATTCTGCATACCAATGTCTCCCTAACAAGGACTAGTCGCATTTCAGCTGTGGCTACACTGCATTCCACTTTGGAAGTGGAATGCAAGTGAGCGAGATTGGAAATGCAGATGAGGTGTGGATTTACATATCTTGCACCTCATTTGCATATTCTTGAATGATTGGTCTTCTGGAAGAGCCTTTTCCTGAAGTAAAAAGAGCTATGAAGAGGTCTCTTCTAAAACAAACCCCATTTTCAATAGAACCCTTCCTCCTGAAACAAAATAGGAAGGAGGGGTCTTCAAAAACAGGGTTTGTTTTTGAAGGAACCCCATCTACATGGCTGTGTTTGCGTCCGGAAGAGATCATGTGAGACTATGCAAATGAGGTGCAAGATATGTGAATCCATGCCTTATCTCCATTTCTGACCTCATCCATTTGCATTCTGCATCTGAAAGGGGGATGCAGTGTAGCCACAGCCTTACAGTACTTGCTGAGAGTCACTGTAGTATCACTGAGCACAACTCTGAAAAAGCACTATAATCCAGGCAATTTTCCTTTAGCACTTTTGTGGCAGAAACTCAATCACTTCATTTTAATTTAGAAACATAGAATACTAGAACTGGAAGAGACCTCAAGAGGTCATTGAGTCCATTCCCCTGCCCTAATGGCAGGACCAGGCGCGGTCTAGATCATCCTTGATAGAAGTCTAACCATCTCTTAAATGTTTCCAGTGATGGAGGTTCCATAGCCTCCCTAGCCAATTTATTCCAATGTTTAAGCACGCTGACAGTTAGGAAGCTTTTCCTTATGTCCAGTCTATATCTCCTTTATTGCAGTTTAAGCCCATTGCTTCTTCTCCTATCCTCAGAGACCAAGGAGAACAGTTTTGCTCCCTCTTCCTTGTAACACATACAGGTACTTGTAAACCACTGTCAAATCTCCTCTCAGTCTCTCTTTTCTGAACTAAAGAAGCCCAATTTTTCAGCCTTCCCTCAAAGCTCATATGTTCTAGACCTCTAATCATGCTCCTTCCTGTAATTCCTCTGTGCATTGTGCAGATGGGATTTTACCACTCCTCTATGCTTCTTAAATGGACAGGATGGTAGGTGCTCTAGTACTGCACTGCAAATTAATCAAGCTCTTGGTGCCTCTCAAAGGTATCTAAACAGTCATTGTATTTTAGCAAGTACAGATTGCCCATTTGTCTATGTAACAACTCCTCATATCAACTAAGAAAACAAATCCCTTTCCTTTATGCTGTTCTGTCCCATGACGCTGTCAGTAAAGGGGCACAGAGGAGGACAAAACCAAAAAATCTCCACAAAGCCGACTTCATTAGCACCGGGAGGAAATGCTGTGGTGAAAAGGTAAACCTGAAGACTGATTATATTCACTAAAGTAAGAGACAAGACAACTCTTGCTTGAAAGACTGAAGTTGTGTACAGTAGTGTTTCTGAGGACTTAAAGTGGAAAATGAACATTCAACACTTCATGTATTTGTCAAGTAGATTAGATGCAGCTACAAAAATAGCAAGTGACTTTCTGTATATAGGTAAACAACTCCAATTGCAGAGGAGCTCATATTATCTTCACTCCCACTAAATCTGTGGATGTAGGTAGTCCAGCTTTTATTGCTGAAAAAACTATTTAATCAGGAACAAAGAATCATGAAATTGAAGCATAAAAATTCATTTACACAAGAAAAAGATCTTACAGCAGTTTTGCATGTCTAACTTTTTTGTCCTTCCCTTTGGGTCTGTCAGTTTGTGTCTTAGGAGAAGTAGTAATTCCAAATTCTGGAAAATGGTTCACTGATAGAACACTTGTTTACAACCCTGGAAGCCCTTGAGATGTTGGGCTTTAAATAATCATGTATAGAACTTTTTCCCACCATTTTTATGTTGTAAGATTCTTATGTGAGCTCTCTAGACCCTTCTGAGACAAAGTACAAAATAAGAAAAACAAGGAACAGCAACTCTGTCATTTCACCTATTAATGTTTGCTTCCTCAGGAGTACCCCTTAACAAGTTTGCGTTGCAGCAAAGTCTGGAACATCAACACATCCGATCTATTTCAGAACAGTTGAAGGGGGCAAACATTCTAGGAAGATGGAGTCTTTCTAAACGCGAACCTTACTGACAGCTCCTCCTCTTTTACTGAAGGCTATATAATTCAGAGGGCTGTGCTGATTTCAACAGTGTCAATGTTACAGGGCAACAGGTGGTCTTTCACTTAAGAAATAGGTTCTGAGCCACTTTCAAATGGTCAGTTTATTAGTTAAGATATTCTTTTGCCTGTGAGGCCTGCTTAATTGGACTCATGTTGCTAACAGAACTTGGCTTTACATGCGGAGGATTGTGAGAGAACTAAAGGATGAAATCCTCAGATGGTGCACAAGTGCAACTATGTAGAAGTCAGTGGGACTTAGGGACCAGAAAAAAGGCACAGTATAATGCACGGATTATATCCACACTCTTGTTTGCATCATTGACTTGTCTTCAGAATGGTCAGGCTTATCATGAGTGGAAGCTCAGGCTGATAACATAATTGCCTGGTTTGCTCTAAGTATTTTGAGATTAAACTCTGACTCCTGAAAATACAGCCTTTGCCTGACTGACATACCCCCACCCCCCGCAGGATGCACATACAAACTTGCCATGCCACTGCTGTGGAATCTTTCTGAGGGCCTAATGGTCCGAACATACTAGTTTCACTAACACAATATGGGTTCAATTTGCAATCAGCAAAGGTTCCTACATTCAGTGTCCATCACCTATGGAGGCTTGCTTCGTCATGCAGCATTTTAAATGGGGCCAGCCCTAGTAAGCATGTGCAGCGGTTCATAATAATGGCAGGTCTATGGGTATGGTCCAGACCACTGGTTGGCTTCCCAGACTCTGATAGGCCTGTTGGAGTTCTTTCACCTTCACTCAGCATTGCGTAGAGTCCTGGGAGTAACCTGTGTTGGTCATTCTACACAAAGTAATCACAGACTCCACAATTCTCCTGGCCACCCAAAATCTCCTCTCCGCAAACTGCAAGAAGATCCAGAATCTGCTGATGTGTCGATGCTGGAGCTCTCTTGCGAGTCTCAGAACTACTAGGTAGATCTGAGTGCTCATGGTTGCAGGAGATGACGAATGATGTGATTGCTACAGATGTGGTACGATGCTACCAATGTAGTGCAATACAATGGGTAAAAGAATTCTTCCATTATGGGCCCCCTTTATATTTGCACATCTGCTTGCTGATGAATTCAAATTCAATCAAAAACTTGTGGGCTTTCTGTGACCTTCTTTCTGTGCACCTGGTTGGAGAGCAGCAGAGAAGGAAGAGGCCATACTTGGCAGGTAACTGCATAGCTTTATGGAATACATACTGGACACTTCTAGACACTAATAAATCTCATTTAAAGACATGGTACCTCCACTCTGGCCTTTATTTGAGACCACCCAGTTCTGATGATATTATATGGATATTAGTGCTCCTTAAATCAAGTTGGTGGTATTTTCTGTGAAGACAGTCCCTTGGTACAATTGAGCTAACTTCCTTACATTCAAATCTATCTTGGAGTGTAAATACAGCCTTAGTGTTTATCAGCATTTTGGCCATCTGTATGTTGTAGACCTCTGGATAAATCACTACCGATGGTTATTCAGAAAGCAAGTTAGCCCCTTTTACTACTTTGTACAAGAACACACAATAGATACTTTTTACTCTTGAACTAGATTGAATTCTCTTGTTCTGCCTTCTAATAGATCTTCATGTATAGCTGGCTTAGCATTAAAAAAAACAAATAAAAAATCAAAGTGACAATCTGCGTCAGGAAGCCAATTCAGACACCATTCTAAAGAGACACTAAGTGACATTTTCAAGTCTGAAGTGTAAGGCTACCTTCAATTTTCTTCTTCTGGCACTGATTTCAGCTTCTTCTGTGCCCCACGGTTACACAGGATAGAGCCCGGGGTAACAAAAGCAAGGGCCTGAGAGGTAATTGGGGCTGACAGTATGTTTGGGTATGCTAGAGACTTGTATCTGACAAGAAACCAAGCTGACTGTATCCTCTCAGAGTTTGGACACACAGCGTAGTTTTATATTTTCCACATTGTGAGTCTCAGAGAAATTTTGGTACTGACTTCCCATTTTCCTCCTGTTACTGGTGGCAAATTTTGTGGCATGCAAATAAAGATTTCTGTTGTATTGTGCATCATGATTCATCATTAGACAGTAGCTGTGACAGAAAACAACTGCTGTGTTCTAAATTGAGTATCTTTTAAAGCAGATTGCTATAAAGCACTCAAGGATCAGTGCTAAAAATAACTTTTTTTTGGTCTGAAATGATATCTTTAAATTAGCCAAAATCAATAGAGGATGAACCTCTCTAACCCAGAACTTTGATCTGGCAACATACATAATCTGGTATGATTTTAGTTAGCTGGACCACCACTTATCATGGGTGTGACCAAATTTCCCATGGTCCTGTAAAGTTCTACAGCCACCAGTCCTGGCTCTCCCTGCCCTGTGCTGTTGTTTAGCTGTAATTTATCCCTAAATGTCTTCAAAGAACCCAGTAAGCAGTGACAGTGTTGATAATCTGCTAGACAATGTTTATCTCCTACGGTCTAGCAAATTTTCTTTCTTGGTGAGGCCCTGAGGGTGCCTAATGAGAAAGGTTCACCCTGTATTTAATTGTATAATTTGTGCATCGGTTAAGTGACCTCACTATGTGCTAATTTTTCCACGTTTTTGCTCCTCAAAAATCAAGTATGAATTACAGTAACAAAATCTGACCCTAATATTAAGAACACATCTGCAAATCACTAGTTACTTCTTAAAAAAGTGCCCCTAAATTACATGCCTTAAATGGATAACTATACAAGTAATTGCAACACACTGAATGGTCTGTTACCTGCATGTTGTGCAACTTTGTGTTAATTCACTGTTGGGGAATTGGAAGTACTAAAATTCCATGACACTGGGTCTTAAATTTCTGCCTGGACTTGCCATAAGATTTCCAGACCCATTTTGCGGACTGGATCAGCTGAGTGTATCCTGGATATATATCTAAATAGAATTTAAACACTATTGTTTTCTTACACTGCCAGAGTGGTACTTAAAAAAATATTGGTGAGAGACAGGCAACTAAATACCTTTGAGGATCTGAGTCCTAGTGCACATGGAGATCCATGCATTCAGATTGGCACAGGGCCACCATGGAGTCAGTGTAGCATGCTACTGTGCTGGGGAAGATTCAGAAAGCATTGTGGAAAGAGTAGGATAGATACAGCCAAACGGGCACTAGCTGCCTTTTCATATCCTAAGACACCATCTCAATAATATAATTTTTTGTGGTGATCTAGTGGATTATATTTGACAGGTGTGAAATGGAACTCGGTCGGAAGTCTTCAGTCAAAGGGGAAATTGTCAAAGTTCTGATGCTCGGGCCCTTCTGCTGAAGGCAGGTTCCTCACTTCATATATTATTTCCTAGATGACAGAGCTACTGTGGGCTGAGCCTGGGCTATAGCTCTTTAGCTTGGGTTGCCAACTTTCTAATCATGCAAAACATACCCCACTGTCTCTTCCCTGAGACCCCATCCCCTACCTTGCCCCCTCCTTAAGGCATCACCCCCTCACTACATTTCATCTCCCTCAGTGGCTCATTCTTGCCCTCCCTTTCACTAGGCTGGTGTTTGGTAGTCGCGGTGAAGGCTTTGACAGTGTGTCCTCTGGGGAGAGGCCAGGGATGAAAGGTTCGGGTTCAGGAAGGGGCTTGGGCCTGGGCAGGTCTGGGTGCTTACTTTCAGTGGCTCCCAGTCAGCAGAGCAACAAAGCTAAGGCAGGCTTGCTACCTGCCCTGGCACCACACTGCTCTGAAAGGGGCCAGCAAGTTTGGCTCCTAGGTGAGTGTGTATGTCAGGGATGGAGGTGGGGACGGTCTCCTTCATCTAAAGCAGGGTAAGTAATGTTTCAGGTTACCCAGAAAGTCTCAGCTCCCACCCTCTGAGTGGCTGAAAGCCAATTGTCTGCCCTAGGGATTTTGACAAAAGAAACAAACCAGCCCATCTTCATTCCTCAGCAAGCCCAGGCTGGCAGTTCTCTTAAGCTATTCCTCAGCAAAACATGTGCAGTAGTCTAGGAGCTTTAGCTCTGTCTATTTCAACTGAGCTGAGTCCCATACCTAGAGCTGATAAGCCATACAGTTATGGCAAGTTTGGACTACTTATGACCACAGGACTTTTTTAAAACCTTTCCTGACTGGTCAGTAGAGATTGAAATCTGGGATTTTGGTTTGGCCTAAAACAGAAGGTGAGCTCTTACGTTCAGACTGCAATGAACTAGAAGAGTCTTCAAAGACAACAGGTGGTTGCTTTTTGAGTTTTAATATGGTCCCATCACTGTTTTCATAACCATTAAATTTGCAGTGTACAATTTGCTCAAAAGAAGTATTTTTATTGCCTTTCTCTGGGCTGTGAAGTGGCAGTAAAGCCACATGCACGTGGTAGTGAGCTACAGAGGTGCACATTACTCCATACATAAGCATATTGTTTAAAGCAGTGTTTCTTAAACTTTTTTTGAGACCATGGAATGCTAAACACTTTTTTTAAGTTGGAACAACTATGAAAATTCTTAAATTCAGACAAAAAACAAAACAAAATCTCAAACAGCAATATATATATATATATATATATCAAAATGAAGTAATTAATCAAGTATCATAGCAATGACGTACCACTGTATCTGGTTTTAATAACAGAAAATATATACCTTCAGTGTATGATATCAAATTGTCAGATGTTTGTGGCACACCTGCAAGATGTTCTTGGAACACCAATGTTCCATGGAACATAGTTTAAGAAACATTGGTCTAAAGGACAGCGAGTAGGAGTGACCCTCTCTATGTGCTTCAGAATGTGCTTCCCTCAGTAGTGGCCTTGCTTTGCTTACCTACATGAAGAAGTGAGAGATTGTCAGCACTTGCAGTGTTTTACTCCAGCTCCTGGCGTCAGTTGACTCCAGGAGCTGGATTGTAAGAAACACCAAATATCTGGATTTACAGTTGCATTATTCAGATTATTGCCCACCTCTGTCTTATCTGCTGGTAAAGTTTAGCTTTCATCTACATCTTGAAGACCAAGATTGCTTAGGAGCCTACCTGCATCTGGTGCTAGATGAACGTATTCTCATAATCTGGGGCATCGCCAGGAATAAGGATTGTACTCAGTAATGTGGTACTGAAAATCTACTATGGATGAATATCTGCCTTATAGAGAACTCAAGTATACATCAGTCATATTAACTTTGATTATCCATAAAATATTAAATGGTAGAATAAACTTCAAGCAACAAATTACTTGTATAATTCACTTTTGGACAAAACTGTTTTTAACTGGTACTTTAATCTAGGCAGTAAAAACCCATAGTCTAATTCTTATGGCATTTTCAACTACTTTGTTGATAAAATATCCTGAAGCTTTCAAAATCCATATGTCTGTGGTATAGCACATACCAGGGATTCCCAGCATTCTGTAATCATGCTACACAAAAAATGATTTATCAGTTTAAATACAACAGAGATGGAAAACTATGCTGGTATTACAGCCTTCTAAGACTCTAAACCAAGCTAGAATACAGTATGATACACTTTTAGATAATGAGATGTAAATATATACTATTTATGGAAAATATATTCTGATCAAGCCACAAGAAAATTACATAACATTATCCCCTCCTGTGATGCATGGTTTAGTTCTATGATATATTAAGAATGCATGAAATATTCTGCAGCTGCCAGGCAGTTTTATTTTCCCAAAGATTTTATTGATTCTTGTGCTATGCACACTTGGTTCCTCTACAGTCTTTTGCTGTTTAGCATTAGAATAATGTGATCCAATTTCTTGTTGCCACCATTTTCTAAAAGCATTAATTATGTTTCATGGGATTTTGTAAACAGAATTTGTTGTTTTTCTCATTTGTCAACATGACAGCTATTTAAAATTCATCTGTATCCTTGTGTTGCTAAGGCTTAAGCAATAGTGGTCACAATTTATTTTTATGCCATAGTGGAAGATACATTTATTCAACACTTTGTTCCTACATGAATTGGTGTTAAAGTTTGCTTTGAATTTTTGCTTTTATCTATAGGTTAGAATGGAAACGTGATCATATTTTCATATGTTTCATTGCCAATGTTGTCATCGACTTTCTATTTTTATATTGACATTTTCAGGAATGGTTTTAATTTAAGTCTAATAGATGTTATGGTATGACCTTTCACTCTTATGTTTGAAGTGCCACCTTTCCAACTGCTGAATGAAATGGAACACTGAGCCAATCAAAAGGCAGAATACTGAAAAGGCCAAAGTAAAGGGCAACATGGTAAATCAGTCATACTTAAATAAATGGTTATTCAAGTATGTTAAGTACAACATTAACCCATTCTGTGACAAATTTCACAATATATATTTTTTTAAATTCCACCCTCTCATGGTTCTCCAATTACATGGCTCAAATTTATCTGACCTGAGCTTCCTTTGATTGGGGCAACACTGAGGTGAGGTGAGACAAAAGTGGCTTTTAATTCTTCTTTTTGCTCTCTTGATTCTAAAACATAGGACTGCATCAAACAGCCTTTAGACTGCTCTGACTTAGACACATGCCGGAAGTGGGGAATTTTTCATGAGTTTGGTCCACTAACTTGATTGCTGTTTAGTGCTGCTGGCACAAGGTTTAAGATCTGGGCCCATACTTCAAGGTTTGCTCATACCATTTGTACATTACAATTCTGATGTTTAAGAGCACAGATATGACACAATGTTCAGGAGTTACTATACTATGTTTGTCAAAATAAAAAAGCAGTCATGTAGCACTTTAAAGGCAATCAAAATAATTTATTAGGTGATGAGCTTTCGTGGGCCAGACCCACTTCTTCAGATGATAGCCATACCAGAACAGACTCAATATATAAAGCACAGAGGTCCAAAAATTGTTACCAAGGCTGACAAATCAGAAAAATTGTTAAGGTTGGCAAATCAGAAGATCAGAGGGGCAGCAGGAGCCAGGTTTGGGGTGGGGAAGTTAAGAGTTAGATAAAACAAAGTATGTAAAGAGTCCTTATAATGGGCCAGGTAATTGCTGTCCTGGTTCAAATCACGTGTTATTGTGTCGAATTTGAATATAAATGACAGTTCTGAGCATTCCCTCTGTAAACTGTTGTTAAAGTTCCTTTTCAGTAAAACACAGACTTTCAGGTCATTAGCAGAATGGCTAAATTAAAGTGCTGAATGACAGATGTGTGTGTTTGTTTATTTTGTCTGTTTTGTGTTCATTCATTCTTTGTCGAAGAGTGTTTGCTGTCTGTCCTGTACATGGTGTGTGGGCATTGTTGGCACATGATGCGTATATGATGTTAGCTGAGGAACAGGAGAATGTGCCTGTGATTCTGTGTATAATATGGTTAGGTCCAGTGATGGTATCTCCAGAATAGAAATGTGGACAAAGCTGGCAACGGGGCTTGTTGCAAGGGAAATTTTCAGGATTAATATTATTGTGATGTAGCCTGTTGTTGCTAGTGAGAATCCTCACAAGGTGGGGAGGTTGTCTATGGGAGAGAATAGGCCTGTCACCTAGGGCCTTCTGGAGTGTGGCATCCTGATTTAGTCTAGGTTGTATGTCTTTAATGACATGTTGCAGTGGTTTGAGTTGGGGGCTGTAGGTAATGACCACTGGTGTTCTGTTACTGGCTTTTTTGGGCCTATCTTGGAGTAGTTGGTTTCTGGTTATTTGTCTGGCTCTGTTGATCTGTTTTTATTTTACTTCTCCTGGTGGGTGATTCAGATTTATGAATGTTTGGTAGAGATCTTGTAGTTTTTGGTCTCTGTCAGTAGGATCAGAGTAGATGTGATTGTACCTAAAGGGCTTGACTGTAAATGATGGATCATGGTGTGTGTGCAGGATGGAAGCTAGAATCATGTAGGTAAGTATAGCGGTCAGTGGGTTTCTGGTAGAGTACGGAACTGATCAGGCCATCATTGATTTGTACTGTAGTGTCCAGAGAATGTATCTCTCATGTGGAGCGGTCAAGGCATAAGTTGATGGTGGAGTGCAGATTGTTAAAGTCTCGGTGGAATTCTTCTAGAATTTCAAATGATAAAGATGTCATCGATGTATTGTAAGTAAAGAGGGGCAATAGGAGATGAGAGCTGAGGAATCGTTGTTCCAAGTCAGCCATAAATATATTAGCATATCGTGGGGCCCTGTGGGTGCCCAAAGCAGTGCCACTTATACCTCCAGATTAGATTATACCTCCAGACTCCCTCCTTTTCATGAGCCTGTATAATTAGACTTCTAGAATCTCCACTACATTGCATTTGACAAAGTGGGTCTTTGCCCAAGAAAGCTTATGCTCCAAAAAATCTGTTAGTTTATAAGGTGCCACAGGATGTGTTTTTGTGGACACAGACCAACACGGCTACCCTCTGATATCGGTCATCAGCAATGAGCACAACTTTTTGAAGTTCAGTCTCATTAAAACATTTCTGACTATGACTAAGTGACAAACAGTACTTGAAAATACTGCACACCAGTATTTGGAGATTTCTGAGGCTACCCTGCAGTTTGTGAGGGCAAAGGCAAGAAAAAGTGACCTTTTGAACTGGAGGACTGAGCTGACACTTACAGTAATGCTATTTAGTAGTCAAGTACCCAAATTTGGTGCACAGTTTAATTTCTACATGTTAGTACCTTTTAAGTATTCTTAGCTTGATAGAAACATTTTAAGAGAAACGGCAAACTTTTATTTTCTTATATGGCATGAATAGATGCAGGTTTATGGATTTCAGTGTAGAAGTTTATCATCTTTATATAACAGGATAAAATCATGCATGTAAATTGTGCATCAAAGGAATGCAATGGACTATAAATTCAATTAAAATAAGGTATTCAAAAGTTTAACAAATGGAGGGGCAGTGCTGAAAACGCTCCGGCTATGTCTATACTACAGCAATCTGTCAACAGAAGTTATTGTAGGAAAATATCTTTCGACAAAACTTCTGTTGACAGATTGCAGCCGCACACAAAAGCAGATCGCCCTGTCTATCTGCTCTGTTCAGAGAGTGGCCAGACTGCCCGACTGCTCTCTTGGTAGAATGGCCCACTAAAAATACAGCAGACAGGGTTGCCTGGTGTCCTGGTAACACTGTCTGTCCACAGAGAGCTCCTGGGATCATCCACACTGGCTTTCTGTCAACAGATTCTGTTGAGAAAGACATTCTGCTTCCTGGGGGAATGGCAGAATGCTGGCGACAGAACTGCTGCATTGTGTTGATTTACTGTTGACTGCATGCATTTGTAATGTGGACACTCTGGGTTTTGTCAACAGAACTCTCTGGTGTAGACACAGCCCTCTTGTGTGGTCATCATTTTGGGTGCGTCTACACTAGCCAGCTACTTCGAAGTGGCTGGCACAACGTCGAAATAGCACACGTCGCGTCTACACACACCATGTGCTATTTCGACGTTGAAATCAACGTTAGGCAGTGAGATGTCGAGATCGCTATTCCCATCCAAAGATGGGAATAGTGCCCTTCTTCAACGTTCAATGTCGAAGTAAGGCGTGTGTAGATGATCCGCGTCCCGCTACTTCAAAATAGCGGGGTCCTTCATGGCTGCCATCAGCTGAGGGATGCTCTGTCCAGCCCCTGCGGGGCTCTGTGGTCACCGCATGCAGCAGCCCTTAGCCCAGGGCTTCTGGCTGCTGCTGCTGCAGCTGGGGGTCCATGCTGCATGCACAGGGTCTGCAACTGGTTGTCGGCTCTGTGGATCTCGTGCTGTGCAGAGCAAGAGTGTCTGGGAGGGGCCCTTTAAGGGAGTGGCTTGGGGCTTTGCTGCTCCCTTATTTCGACGGGGAGCACTTGTGTGTGTGGATGCTCCACTTTTCCTTCCGGGGTGTCTCCTTTCGATGTTCCCTGTCACTACTTCGATGTGGAATGTTGACGACACCAGCCCTGGAGGACGTGGAGACGATACATGTTGAAGTAGCCTATTTCGATGTCCTTACTTCAAAATAGACTACTTCAATGTAGTGTGCTAGTGTAGACATAGCCTTTGTGTAGGACTGGCCCTGCATCCAGTTTAAACAAAGCTGCTACAATGTATCTTTCAAACTATAGAAGGGGAAGCTTGTCTCCAACCAAGAGGTACTTTGTACAGTTGGCATGTTTTTATTGTCATACGTTTAACCTGAGATTAAAGGGAAAGTGTAAGAATGGGATTTTTGTTTGATGCCATTTGCTTCAGTGTACCCATATGATGTGTGATAGAGAAAGGAGGGTGTCAATCCCTGAAGCTTAGTGGGGCAGGAAAGAATTGTAGTAGCAAAGTGCAGTTGTGAGTGGCTTTGGTCTCAGTGCCTGCTTTCATCTCACTATCCTTGGGGTGAAAAAGTTCTCCCCCCCAACACACACACACCTTGATTACACTGAAAATTGAACGTCCTTACACAATCTTTTCCCTTTCCCCTACAGTCACTGATACAAGACACAGGGATACTGGGAAAAGTAGAACCATTTTGAGCCGCAAAGTAAGCCCCATGCCCACTTAATAATGATAATCCCTCTGCATTTTGATTCTGTACAAAGACTATAAAGGTGTTCTTGTTCAGTGCCTGAGTGTTCCCTGACACTGGGGACTCCTTGGATGGTAAATTTAAAATAGCATAATATTTTTGCCAGCCCTTCCTGGAGTACGCTAGAGGAATGGCTACAGTCTAGCCAGAGAGCTGCCGTAGTCTTTGATTATCCAGACATTACTGCTGGTACAGATTGTAGGAAATCACTGTGCTCTCTGAAATCCATATTGGTCACATCTAGTCACTGGGGCTCTGATAAGGTAGCATTTTTCATCAACTTTGCACAAATGCAAATGACAAAACAAAGTACAAAGCAATGGAGAACTAGGCCATGTGGAAAGCTAATGGGAAACTACTAGAGCACAGCAGCAGTGAAAAATTTGCAGCATGGCAGAATACATTCCTAATGTAAGAAAGCTGTTTTCAGCACTGGAGTTAGATACTTTAGGGGAAGCAGCAGATGTCTGAACAGAATTGATGTGCTTGAACAAGAACTTTCCTTAGGGGAGTGCATTTTTTAACTTAAAACATTTCTTTTCAAGGCTAAACTGAAGATGTAAGATAATAAAAATGTGTAACCAGCAAGCTCAAGATTGTCAAATAGGGCTACAGTAGTTTGAATGCTAAAGGTATTTATTCACTCTATCCAAAATATGCTAAGCTTTTTATTTCAGGACATAATTTAATGTAACTGATGGATAATTTCCTTTCTAAGAAGCAAATTAAATCAGTTTTGTTATTATTCATTCCCAAAATATCTTGACCCTCCAGGTTCAATATTGATTAAGGAAACTGATAGCTATTTTGAAACTAGAGAGATGCTACCAGCTGCTCTTACGTGAGGCTTATATTAGCTGTTAATGAGATTTATAATATTATACTAGGGCTTTTGGTGCTTAAATAACACTGATAGTAGGCATTAAAGAAAAGGCTGAGACAAATGATAGCTATTGAAGCAAGGCATATGTTTTCACATTATTTTTAGACTCACTAAGGCAATGTTTAGACTGCTTGCATTAATTATTTTGAACTACACAATTTTTGCAATGCAGATTACATAAATTATTTTGAAATAAGGGGCTAATTTGAAAGTTCTTTTATCCCTCTCACAATGAGGGGTAATGAAACTTGAATACCACACTCAAAATAGCAGTGGTGTTGCTATTTTTGGATACGAACGTATCCCGAAATAGCACATGCAGTCTAAACATAGCCCAAGTGTTTTCAAATAGTAACTGTAGATTCTGATCAGAGAGTCCGTTAAGTATGTTGCCCTCAGACATTTTCTATTGTCGCATAAAATTAGACCTTTGTTTGCAATGGTCAGTGTGAGGGGCTAGGTAAGAAGATATTCAGTGGAATAGATTTTTTTTTTTGGGAAAGCTGAGACTGATAACACTACCAGTTTAAAATAGTCATAGGTTGTGTCTATACTACAAAATAACTTAGAAGTAAGCAACTTCAAAGTGAAGTGTCTACCCACAAAATGCGTCCCCCTGCTTACTTCAAAGTAGGCTCCTCTCTACTTTGAAGTAAAACATCTACACGCAATTAGCCCCTACTTCCAAGCAAGGGGCCAGGAAATTATGCAGGCATGGGGTCGCATGGCCAACAAGCCCTTCCAGGCTCACATCCAGTGGACCCCTTAAAGGGCTCCTCTCAACACCCTCCACACTGCGTGTACTCGAGGCTGTCAGACTGTGGACAGTAGCAGAGCACACGCTGGGGAGAAGAGCCATGCCTTTTGTGGGCTGGCTTCCTCCCATCAACCATAAGGTTAGCACATTTTATGAGTGCTGGCCCCCAAGGCTCCATGTACCTCTGCCCCCACCATGAGGCTAGCCCCCACACCACCACATCACGTGGCAGGTGGGCAGTGCAGACAACACTGTGTTCTGTCCTGTGCAGGGCTTCACTGCTTGAGAAGGGCTTGCCCTCATTGGGACAGAAGCAGAATGACTGTCAGACATACAGAGTACTTTCCCTTCCCAAATTGTGTGGCTTGTGGGAGGATTGCCTATGACAGAATGGAGATTGTGGGGGTCTCTCTCTCCCTTCCCTCTTGGACGCAGGCACTAGACACCAGTCTCCTCTGGGATTCCACAGTTGTCTTTCTTTTGTTGAGAATAATATGAAGGTTTTCACTGGTTGCATAGACCCACTTTTGTTCCATTCGGGCATCATGGGCTTCAGCTTTTGAAGCCCACCTGTTTGGTGTATTTTCACCAGGGGAAGAGACTTCTGAAAAATGGCCATTCTTTACTTCTGTGTGGTGACAGCTCACAAATTTCTCTCTCTCTCTTGTTCAAAACTGGCTCCTTCAGCCTCTCTCTCTCTCTCTCTCCACTTGTATTTAATGTCATTTTGAAGTCTCTTGCAAAAAACTTTTTTTTTTTGTAAACCCTTCATCTTTCTGTAAAGATGATTTTCCAGATTTTCCGTAATGAGAATGACTCAAACAATTTTTCATCGGGGTAAGTCTTTTGAACAATGGTCGTTTTCAATGGCAGGGGGAATGAGGGCGATGCAGTCTGGGAAGATGACATCACACACCCACAACCATTTGCAGGGCATTATTTCCCCATAACATACTGGCAAACCTCCCTTGGAATCCTGAATGCAATGGGGCTGAAGGAACTGTGGAATAGGTGCCCACAATGCGCTGCTGCAACAGTCAAACTTTAGTGATTTAGTGAGGATGCACTAAATTGACTTTGTGAGCAAGTGCAGACGTTCAACTTTGACTATATAAAATCTAGTGTTATCAAGTCGAATTCAATAAATTCAACTTTATTTCACAATGTAGATATAGCTATTGTGTTCACCTGAGCAGAGCATATGCCATACTCCAAGTGTGGTGGGTTGGGTGAGACACCATTGCAGCTGGTTGCTGTGAGTGCTGCTCTGCATTTAAGATAGATGTGACAAATAGTTAAACCCCTTTGTAGTGACCATTACCTAAAATGAAGGCATATGCATGTGCACCAAGGAAGTAAAATTAGGTAGGTAAAGGCCTTCACTGAGTGTTTTGGGTAAGGGTGTGTGAAAGATGAGGCAAGGAGAGGAAGCACACAGACTGCTAAGGAAGTTACTAACACAGTTTGGGCAAGCACTGTGTGGTGCATACTAAAAGTGGCCTGGTCTGTCCCTGAAAAAGTTATGCCCCTGTTTGGTTGCTCCTATGTTCAGGGAAATAGGGCGTAGTAAATAAGATTGCCTCTAAAGTTTCCTGAGTTCATCATCAATTTCTCATCCAAATCTAAAGCATCAGTTGTTTCAAGACATCCAGTAAGATATCTGGATATCAATAAACATTGCTAACACAGGAAGAATGTAGTGCTCCTGGTACTCTTTTCTTTCAGAACAGTTCATACTGGTGCAAGTAAGGAAAAAAGTCAGGCAGAATATCTGAGAAAAGAAGGAGGAGTTCTGTAACATAGCTGATGTCTTAGGAGGTTCCTTCCTTTTTTTTTTTGTTTACCACTGAAATGATAGAAAGCAAGAATCCCAAGACTCATAGATGCAATCAGATTCATTCATGCAACTGGCATACATTTTTGTGCACATGTTTTGTGTAAAGTAATAGCTATGCTTATATAAAATAATCTATCTTCTACAGGTTGACTATGACTGCAGGCTGTGTGAACTCACTGCTGCAGGTGACGGTAGGGACAAATACTGTGGATGAATAATATTGCAATTAATAGGTTTGTGCAGATTTACCCTGAAGTTAGAAAAAACACACTTCAGATTTCAGTAGCACTATCGTTGTAGGGGATAGGGAAGAAATTCTTTTCATGCTACACATTGTAGTGTTAGCTAGACACACATTCCCCCCTCCCTTTCTCTTCTTCCCTCTGTCCCCTTCCTTCTAGGCACAGCTTCTGGGAGAATTATTGTCAGATACTAGTTTTGATGCAGCAATCTGACATGGTATTTTTTAATACATTCAGTTTTGCCATGAAACTTTAAACATTGTTGAGCTCTGTTCAAGGGACACCATGATATGTGTGCACCTCAGGAAGGAGAAACAGAGCTCTGTTTTGTTCTTATGTATTCCATATGACGATATTTAATACAAACTGGACTTCTGCTTCAACGTCTCACTATTCTGCACATTGACTCCGCAGTAGCAGCAGTGCTTACTCAGTTGTCAATCATGACAGCGTTTCTATCCAGAGCCAGCATAGCCAGATACATTAGGAAAGGCAAATGGAAGACAGGCCATCTTGAGCCAAAACAAATTAATAATTCTAACACTTATACCACTGAAAAGTGAATCAATCAGTTGAAAAGCTCTGCTCCTAAGACCTGTATGACGGAAATATTGCTTAATGGACAGCACGCAGAAAGTAATGGAGTCACATTCCAGACATTCCCTAATGCAAACACGTAAAAATACCTCTTTGTGACATGTCCTGCTCCCCGCCCCCGAAGATTATGAGCAGTGCGAAATATTAACCTTCAGCTCATTTCCAGAAGGACTCCAGGACCTTTGAGAGTGAAACTCACTAATGATCCCCAAGAGACATAGGAACATGCACAGATGACCTGAGTTCAGCAGAAGCTGGCAAAGGCTAGGTGTACTTGCAAATTAGTCCAGAGGCATAAGTTTCCCCTGTAAAACCTCACAGATGCTGTCATTTCCTGTTCCTTGTCTCACTGTAAGCCTGATGGAATATATAATGGTATCTAGAGTAGCAGGTTTGTTCAGTTCATTACGCCATGCATTGACAATTTTGTTTTTAATGCTATATGTCAGGATGTCAGTCTGAAAATACAGAATACGCAATAGAAAAATCCATAAATTATGTATCTCATGATCAGCTAAAATTGCAAGTTGGGTAGGAGAAGGGTGATTCTCTACTTGGGCAATGTCTAGACTAGAGGGATTTGTCAACAAAACCTGTGGAGCACTGAGATTCTCAAGGGCTCTGGAATGCAGCACTTTTGTCCACAGCTGCACCCAGCTTGCCATGAGAGAGAATGCCACTGTTGACAGAGATCTGTTGACAAAATTCCAGTCTGGACATTCTGGGGGACCTTCTGTTGACAGAAAAGGCTTCTGTAACACTGCACAACCCTGTCTGCTCTGCTTCTGGGTGGCCATTTTGCCACTAGATTGGTTGGGCAGTTTGGCTGCTCTCTGTCAACAGAGCAGATCTCCGTTTTTCGATCTGCTCTGCGGTCCAGATGTGATTTGTTGACCAGAAGTTTTGTTGCAAGGTATCTTCCAACAAAAACTTCTGCTGACAAATCCCTCTAGAAATAGTTTTGTTTACCAATGGATTTATTCCGATGCTGCTTTTCTTGGTGGACACTTACCTCTTGAGCACCTCTTGTAGGTTGGCGACATCTCTACGCAGGTCTTAAGTGTTTTACACCTAAATCCACATCACCTAGTTAAAGTGGATGAACTATTTCTATGGTAATAAAGAGTTAAACTGTCAGCCCTTACCAGGATCTTCAGCCCTCTTTCTGGGCCCCTTTTAATCTGACTGCTCATGTGAATTTTGTTATGAAATTTCCTCATTTTCCAGCCAGCTCTAATGACTGAAATGCGGCTCTTGAGGCTGTCCCGATTAGAGTATCACTGTTCTCTTCTTAAGCTATACTCCATTCTCATTCTGAAGGCTGAGAGAGCTTAGGGAAGTCATGTATCATTGACTGGAATGCCAGAAGGCTAGGCCAACACTTGAATGTCTTTTTCAAAATCTTTTTCTTGCTGCTGCTGCCTGGGAAACCTCCACTGAAATTTAACAAACCTTGCAGTTTTTTCATGTATCTTCCATTTCATGGTGCACACTGTTGCTGTGACTTCATCACATGTTAATTGTGGGAGGGAAAAAATGGCTACCAATTTTGGAGTAGCCAAAAACAGAGCTAGTTTTCTTGGTTAGCGTAAGCCTATGGGACTGGGCCCCAGTGTACAAACTTTGAAGCCATTGCAATAGAAAGAGATATCTCAGCATGTGTTCATTACAAACACTAAGTTACTTCTTGGCTGCTGTCCAGAATGTGAGCATTCTTCAGTGCTGAGGCTTAGGATGCAATTTAAAATGTTACCTCTAATGGTGGGAATTTGGGACTCCAAATGCCAAAGGCCTAAAAGGAACATTGTTTGTGATCTCATTAGCCCTCTTGCTGAATTTCAGGAATAATTTCATTGAATTTCCCACCAGTATCTTTTTATTTTATAAAGCTGACAGGGTAAAAAAATGAACAAACCCAAACCTGTTACAGGCCCTATGGATCAGTGATACACTCAGTTATGGCTCTGATGGATCATATTTATATCTATAGCAATGAAACCGTTCTGTTTCCTGGTACTGCACCTTTGAGTCTAAGGACAATCCCATCTGCAGAGACCAGCAACTATTTTCTGTTAAGTTCAGTGTTGACTATCAAAGAGGGGGGCCACAGAGGCACAGTGCTCCCAGGCAGACTTGATTTCAGCGATTCCTTGTAAGGCAGGCAGAAGTGGACTTTTTTTTGATCTTGGAGAGTTGTGTCCCAGAAAGGAAGAGCAACAGTTCTGAAAAGATACAGGAGGCAGTTTGGTACTTTAGAGGAGAAAAAGCAGCTCTGAAAAATACTCAGAGAAAAAACAATGGGTGACATAACTTCAACTCCAAGGCGTTATAATTCAACAGAGACTTACTGACAGATGCTGCACAAGTGGTGTTAGCACATGTTTAATGAGGTGGTGTACATGATATATTCCTGATCATAGTGCTGCAATATCCTTTATTCTTAGGGACAGCCTGCATAGAGGAACTGAAAGAAATAATTCATATAAAGTTCTTAGCCTTTACAGTGATTTAGGAGTTGATACAAGACTCTCACTGAAACACATATACCATCTGGTGCTGTGATCCATTACTACTCAGTTTCCCATTGTGTTATGTTAAACAGGAATTGCAGGAATACTGCAGTTTGTGTTGAAGGATAAGGAGACTGCCCTGAGAACTGTGGTGTGTACTGCGTATAGTTACTAGCTGGACACAGTGTCCTGTTTATCCACAGTTCTTGAATTGAGTGGACGTTATTTCTTTAACTTCACACAGTTTTGTCCTTAAAGAGTCTCCAATTTGAAAAAGAGAAAAGTATTGCCGTGTTAGACAGCTATTTCTAATACTCTTAAGGCCTGTAGAGCACAGGCTCAAGAGTTAAAGCTTTAAATTCTGGACTCAGTTGATCACAAATGTTGCACCTGGAATGATTAAATGTCATAACTTCCTCTTTGGGTCAAGTCATCTCATTTCTCCTCAGGCTGTTGCACAGGTTGATGTTAACTTCCTCCTATAAATCTAACAGGACTTGACAGAATATATTGCACAGTTTAAACAAGCAATTCATATATCAGGTATGGCATATTGTAACACGTTGCAGAATGGAGACACGTCATTCCAGAGTTTCAATATATATATCATGAAGGCATATTCCCAGCTAAATATAATTGTGTTAAAATAGTGATCTCCTTTATTAAGCATTTTGAGATCTTCTGTTGAAAGTTGCTAGATTAAAAAGCTAGATAGTGTTGTTGTTTAAGATGTGAACATCACAAAACTTAGATGTACTTAGGAAAAAGTGTGAGGAATTCACCACATACATTATTAGTACATAAACAAGCTAATTCAGCTTTTGCTTTTTCCAGATATGATTCACCTTGGCTGTGTCTACACTACCTCCCTACTTTGAAGGGAGGATGGTAAGTAGGGTGTTGGGAGTTTACTAATGAAGTGCTGCAGCTGTGTATGCAGCCCTTCATTAAGCAAATTCCCCCCTCTGTGGCAACTTCAAAGTTTTAAACTTTGAAGCGCTGGCTCGCATCTAGCCGCGGTTCACCCGCTGGTACTTTAAAGTGCCCGGGGTACTTTGAAGTCCCTTTACTCCTCAAAATTTACTCCTCAAAACTTTGAAGTACTGGTGGGTGAGCTGCGGCTACCCATGAGCTGGCACTTTGAAGTTTAAAACTTCGAAGTTGCCACAGAGGGGGGAATTTGCTTAATGAAGTGCTGCACATGCAGCTTAGCACTTCATTAATAAACTCCCAACACCATACTTCAAAGGGAGGATGGTAAGTGGTGAGGTAATGTAGACAAGCCCCTTGTAATAAATATCATCATTCCCTGAGTGGTGACAGAACTGAATGGGATGGAGCCACTTACTGCTACTTGGTGAAAAATGGTGAGGGACAAGTGATAACGGAATTGATAGCGGAAGTCTGCAACCCCTCCTCATGATGAAGCATGGCATCATGGGTAATGGGTGGGTTTGGTGGTGCTGGAAATACACAACCATTCCTGGTATAGGGGCAGAGGGCAAGTTGAGGTGTCAGAACAGACTAATGCGTAGCTGCACTGTCCAAGGAAGGAGATATTTCTTGGCCCTACGAAAATTCTTTGTGGACACCCTGGCCCACTCAGACCCGTCAACAGCAATTCTGGGTCCCAGGGAAGAAACCAATGGGCCCCTTCCTCCTTTGCCTTGGCTGGGGCTAGAAGGCCTCACCTCCACATGGAGAAGCCCTAAGCACATCCTCCTCTCTGCCAAAGGAGCCCTGGGCTGGCCCAGCCTTGTTCCCAACCTGCTGGAGGTTGTGTGAAAGCACTGTAAAACTAACCCATCATTGGCGAACTCCCACCTGCATCAGAAGATCCTTGGGTAACTTCCGAGGGCTGCTGTACCATGTCTCCTGTGCTCTCTTCCCCAGAACCAACCTGTCAGCTGGGAAAAGCTGCAGTGGTGTCTTTTGATTCAAAGGTGTTTTTGCTATGTCTTACGCATGTTACAAGGCTCAGTAATCCCAGCCCAGAACCAGTATATGGAATAGCAAAACTGCCTTTGAATCAAGAGATGCTTTTTGGCAGACCTAGCATCAGCAACCTGGGCCCATGGGCTTTTTAAATTGCTGGGCCCTTGGCAATTGCTCCTGTCTTCCCACTCCCCCATGCAGCAGGCCTCTTCCAGCCAGCAATGGTTGTCACTCACGGTAGGTGTCCCCCTCTGGTGAGACTGAAGGATTAAAACAGGGCTCATAATGCCAACAGAATTTTGAGATTTGGATCTGATGTTCAGTTTGAAAAGGGAAGACAACCCTAGTTTGGTGCACAGGTTTGCTGGTGTGTTCATGATAAGCCTGGGAAGTGGAAGGTTGGGAAATGATTAGAAGGATTATTTCCTGTCTCCTAGTCATAAAGATCAGCTTCAGGTTTGTTATGAGTTTTCAAAACAGGGACCGACAAGGTCTGGCCTCCAATTTTCACTTTGGCCTGAAATCCTGGTAAGAGTACTAAGTTGGGGTGCAGACAGAGCAAAATTAGACATTGGGCATTGTACTTTGCTGTATTGCGAATGCAGGAAAAAGCGCAGGCCTGGAAGTCCTGAGGTTTGAAGCTAGCTCAGCCACTCAGAGAGCTGTCTTGAGCTCACCACTAAACATTTATAGGCCAGGTTTTCTGTTATGATTGTGGTTATGGAATGGGATGTGCAGCCACAACTATGCTCTATCTTACACCTGGTGTTTATGACTCTGAGGCCCCTATGACGTTAGAGATCATTGAGACAAAAGAATGCTCCTGGTATGCTTTTTTTTTCCCTTAAGCTATTTACCCTGAGCCAGCTGCAGGGACAGGAATTGTAGAGAGGCTATAATAATGGTTTGAAGTCAAACAAGGATCTTGTGTGTGTGTGTGTGTGTGTGTGTGTGTGTTGGGAAGGGGGTGGTGCAGAGTCTCCAATGGGTTAGTTTTAGGGTGCTTTTGCATAAGCAGAGTGACAAAAAATTTCCCTAGTGCAGCTCAGGATCTAGTGATTGTATATCTGTGCAGTCTGATCTTCTCTAGTTATACTTAATACTTGCATCACAATGTCATTGCTAGTTTGAACGTCAATATCTGAGTGCACAGTCTGGAGAGCATATCACTGACCTCCTTGGAGTATGATGATGATTCAATAACTCATGTCCACCACATTTTGGCTGCATCTACGCTACAGTTCTGTTTCAAAAGAACATCTTTTGAAAGAGAACATTGAAAAATGGTCTTTCAAAATGGAGTGTCCACACACACCAGCGGGGACCAAAGGTTCAGTCTGTTCTTTCGAAAGGCTGCCAGCACAATTTCAAAAGAGAGCGTCCACACATGCCAGGGTGGTCTTTCGAAAGATTAGGGGCAGGTTTGCATGGTGGATGAGCCCTTCCGGGGCCACCGCCCACCATCCCCTTACAAGGTCCCCCCCGACCCTGTACCTCAGCATGCACAGTCTGAGGGCCAGCAACCCTGTCTCCAGGCAGCGAGAGAGAGGAGGTGGCATCCTGGGTCCCCATGAACCCCGAGCAGCACCCCTCCCTCCATTGCAGCCATGGCCAGTGCTCTGGCCTCGGTTCTGGCTGCTGTGCTGCAGCAACTGTAGGTGGCCACCACACTAGCCACCCTCCTGGACGCCATCCTCAGGGTGCAACATCCACAGCCGGTTCCCTGGGTTGTCTGCTGCCTGTGGAGCTTCTCCACAAGCAGTGACTGGTGAGACCGGCTGGTGCTGGAGGACAGGGGCAACGACCAGTGGCTTCAGAACTTCAGGATGACTGAGGGGACATTCATGGAGCTGTGCCACTGGCTCGCCCCAGTCCTCCAGCACCAGGACACACACCTGAGACCGGTGCTGCCCCAGCACAAAAGGGTGGCCACTAGTTCAGGGTGGGCAAAGCCACTGTCAGGGCCATCCTCGTTGAGGTAAGCCATGCCCAGCTCAGACCTAGACTGCACGCGGGAGACAGGGGGTAGCCTGGTGACAGGCACCGTCGGGAGAAGGATGGGCACCCCAGGGGCAGGGATGGGGATGGGCACAGGTGGGCACCCCAGGGATGGGGCAGGGATGGGGATGGGCAGGCAAGCCGCGCCCCGCCTCATGCTCACGAGCGTGCCTCCCTTATGCCCTGCAGGTCATACAGGTGATCAACAAGGTGCTCTTGAGGCAGCTGGTTCATGTCAGGGACATGGACGATGCCATCCAGGGATTCCAGGAGCTGGCATTCCCCAATTGCTTTGGAGCCCTGGATGGCACCCACATTGCCATTCGGGCCCCAGAGCACAGCCGTGGGGCCTACGTGAATTGCAAGGGCTACCACTAGGTGGTCTTGCAGGCCCCGGTTGACACCAATGTCTGGTTCAAGGACATCTATGTGGGCTGGTCCGGCCGTGACCATGACGTGAGGGTCCTCAGGAACTCAGGGCTGGGACATCGTATGGCTGGTGGAAACTTCATCCCCCAGGGGGAGCTCCCCAGTGGGGACGTGACTATGGCGCCCTGCATCGTGGCAGATGCGGCCTACCCCCTGAAGGCCTCGTTGATGCAGCCACGCACCGGGCACACCCAGCTGAGCGAGGACCTTTTTAATGAGCAGCTGAACAACGCCCAGAACACCATGGAGCAGGCGTTTGGCTGCCTCTAGTGGTGTTTTAGCTGCCTCTACACCTGGCTGGAAGTGGGCCTTCCCAACGTCCTGGTACTGGTTGGGGCCTGCTGTACCCTCCATAACCTGGTGGAGGCAAAACACGAGCCCTGTATGCAGGGGTGGGCCACCGAGGTGGGGTGTGGGTATGAACAGCCCCCTGCCACCCTGTGCCACAAGGCCCAGCAGGACGGGGTGTGTATAAGGGAGGCCCTGTGCCAGACCTTTGAGTGGGGGCCACAGTAAACCCCCCACCCAGCACAGTCCCCCCCCCGCACACACATGCACACCCACTGGCACACATGCAGGGGGGACACAGGGTAAACCATAAAAATAAACTGTTTACTATATGACAAAACTGTGCCCCTCATTATCTAGGGGGAACTATATGCATGTGTGGGGGGAAGGTGAACAGGGAGAACTACTTACATGGGAGGGTGAATGGGGGGCTGGGGTAGGGGGCCTCATTCCTCCATGGGACTTGATGGCCAGGAGCCCCGTAACCTACACCCACCCCTTCCTCCATGTGTCTGGGGACTGGGCTGGGGCCAGTGGCACAGGGAGGTAGGGGCGCAGCTCGGGCAAGGTCCCCGCACCTGTGCTGGGCTTGGCATGGGGGGTAGGGGGGCTGGGGGCTCGGCCTCCACCTGGCCAGCAGGGTGTTGGCCAGGCAGATGAGGCTGGCCAAGGGGAGGTGGGGAGGGAGCAGGGCCTCAAGGTTGGCCTCCTTGGGGGGGTGTTGTGGGGGAGACAGGGTGCTGTGGGATTGGGGTGGGGGGAAACTGCTGGGAGGGAAGGGAGGGGATGAACAGGCAAGGGGGTTGAGGGTGCGGGAGTGACCCACGACGGAGCAGTGGCAGGTGGCCAACAACATCCTGGGTGAGGGCATCCAAGCTGGACACCACCCAGTCCCATGCCTGCCACTCTATGGCAAGCCACTCCCACACAACGCCTGTCAGCTCCCCCAGGGTGGCCGTGTGGAACATATCTCCTGTGTCCGCCTTACCAGCCTGGTGGCACGAACGGAGGGACCGGCAATGGGCCTGTGCTGGCCCAGTCCAAGGCCTGGGCCCCTTCTCCTCACCGTCCATCGTCAGGCTCCCCGGGCCCATCTGGGGGCTGGTCCGGCTGCTGGACCTGTGGAGACAAAAAGGAAGAGGAACAGGCCATTAGTCCCAGTGAGGGACTCCCTGAACGTGTCCCCCGTCCCTCCCACCCTATCCAAGTGGTCCTGCAGGGACAGTATCTGGGGTTCCTTGACTGGGTTGCGGGAGTGCTGGCTCTCAGCTGCCACCCTCGGTCCCTCTGGGGCCTGGTGGCCCATAGTACTGTCCAGCCCCATGGTGCTGGGTGCCACACACCTGCTGGAGCTCCTTGACCTTTGACTTCCCCTGGTCCAGGGTCCAAGTGGGGTGACCCTGGCCGGTGAGGCCCTTGGCCAGGTGCTTGAATGCCGCAGCATTCCAGCACCAGACCCCCGTCTACTGGAGGACCTCCTCAGCTTCCCACAGGATGAGGAGGTCCTGCAGCTTGGCCTCAGCCCAGGAGGGGGCCTGACACTTGGGATACTGGCTCACCTCCTGGGAGGACTCCCCCGGGTCCCTGGATGGCTCCTGGTGTGGGTGGGAGTCCCTGCTGCTGGCCATGGTGCCGGAGGTGCTGCACCTTCCCCCGGGTCATCGCTGCTGGGAGCGGTATGCAAGGCAGCGTGTGCTGAGGGCTTCTGGGAGCCTGCATGCTGAAAGGAGGCTGGACTCCAGAGCCATAGAGCTCTGCTTGTGCTGTGAGTGGTGCCGCTGGCCATGGAGGACCCACTGTTTCGAAAGAGCGGGCTGCGGAGCATCTACACTTGTTCTCTTTCAAAATTTTCTTTCGAAAGAGGGCGCTTTTCCCATCCCAGGCGCAGAGGACCGACTTCGAAAGAACGGGGGAGTTCTTTTGAAGTTAATTTCGAAAGAGCGCCATATCAGCGTAGATGTTCTGCGGCTTCTTTTGAAAGAACTCTGTCTTCCAATCCTCATTTCGAATGTATTTGCTAGTGTAGACGCACCCTTTATGTTCAGAGTGTCGTACAGACATGCGCTGAATAGCATTATTATTGTAAGAAATACTTTTGAGATGCAGCAGTTTCCCGATCCATTTCTTGTATCTGGTCTTTCGTTCAACATGTTCTTTTGCTCCTTTTTCCTAAAAATGAGGAAACTGTGCTAGGTCCAAATCTGGTGGAAATAGGCACAGTGCTTTCAAAGTCTATTTAAAACAGTTGAAGATTTGGCCAATTGATAGGTCGAATGTTGAGTAAAGCCACAAGAGTGAAAAAAGCAAAACAAACCCCGAATGCTTCAGGGAAACGAGTCATCATATTGCAACACACTTTCCTCTTACAAGATTTTTAACTGAAAATTACTGTAGCATACATGGCACAAGTGCTTTCTGAAAGAGAAGACATTTAGCTGTTAGAGGTAGCATAAATACATGCAGCTTGACATGTATGTGATACAGTGACTTCCAAATTTTTTTTATTTAACAGCAGAATAAACAGACCTACTCAGATTGCACATATTTCAGAATAATTCAAAGTTGTATAGTGGTACTTAGCTCCTTCACCTCTAAATTTGTGTGGCTGCAAATGAACACAAGGTTTGGGTTCATGTACAAACCAAATCTAGGATTCTTCACAGTCCACTTCTTTCCGGTAGTCATTAACTCCATGGAAATAGATGTCTTCTGATGGCTTGCACCAGAGGACATTGACTGCCTCCATTCACAGAAAGCTAGTATAGCAGCTATTATTTAGTTGGGAGGGGGAACCTGCCCATTTGGCTGTGTTGAATTTCAGTCAACTTTTGTCACTGGCCTTACAGATACTTACTTACACAAGGCATGCAGGGATCTCTAAGGATGGGGGTAGGAGAGGCGTCTGCCAGGTAAGAATCAGGACTCATGAGCATCCGTTTAAGTTTTATGGGATTTTTACAAGAGTGAAACTACAACACCTATCAGAGCTTTTTCGTTTTAGATTTTAAGCTATGAAAAAACTGGTGGGCAGGAAGCAATAGGATAATGAGCCCATAGGAATACACATTAGTCGTTTAACAACAAAATAAATACTTGGTGAGTAAGTCTAGAAATTAATATCCACCATCACCTCTAAGAACAACAATGCAAATGAGTACCTTTTACCAGATTGCAGATCAGATCTATGCCTGGTGTAATTTTATGGGCTACAGTAGAATGACACATGATTTAATGGTCTTCAGTGATCACTGAAGTACCTGAGGCCTTGCCGAAATAGAACCTTTAGCTATGGTTGACAACGGTTCTCTCTACCTTGACTCTAACTTATCTTCTGGACAAATACAAACTTCCAGCATCATGTACAGGTTGAACTACTAGTCATTGAACGTATGTCAGGATTTTGGTATCCAATTTATGGTTTCCCCAAAAAAAAATGAACCAAGTTTGGACCAGGCATAGAATATTCAGGAATGATGAGTGACATTCACGCTCACCCTATGCATTTGAAATTGCTTGCAGGTATAGTTAAGTGGAAAAATGTTACAGGAAAATTTCACTAACAAAAGTAATTTTTAAAAAGCACCTCCCCTACTTTTATTCATGTGCTTGGGCAAATTACTGTATTTAATCGTCAAGCAATGCCCAACCTCTACTGGTTTAACAGATAAAAAACAGTTTAAGGAGTTTTTAAAAAGTAGCACAAAAGATTGGAGGGAATAAATATGGGACCACATATAGTTAGGCAAAAAATGCATCTTTGAACCATAAGGATTTGGAGGATTTGCATTGCTCTGTTTAATCCAGCACATCTAAGCCTGGAACTTAGCTACTTATGAGGTAGTAATGGGCTTAGTAGTGAGTAGTTTCTGAAAGTAAGAATGCTGAGTTGATCTGAAAGAGCCACAGAGAATCTTTAAAAGGACTTTGTAAGGGAAATAGTTCTGCCAAAAGATTACGTTGTAAGAACACATCATTGTATCTGGAAGTGCCCAAATTGTGCAATAAATCATAGAATCATAGAATACTAGGACTGGAAGGGACCTCGAGAGGCCATCAAGTCCATGCCCCCGCCCCAATGGCAGGACCAAGTATTGTCTAAACCACCCCGACAGACCTCTATCTAACCTGTTCTTAAATGTCTCCAGTGATGGAGATTCCACAACCTCCCTTGGCAAGTTATTCCACTGTTTGACCACCCTGACAGTTAGGAACTTTTTCCTAATGTCCAACCTAAACCTCCCTTGCTGCAGTTTAAGTCCATTGCCTCTTGTTCTATCCTCAGAGGCCAAGAAGAACAAGTTTTCTCCCTCCTCCTTATGACACCCTTTTAGATACCTGAAAACCGCTATCATGTCTCCCCTCAATCTTCTCTTTTCCAAACTAAACAAGCCCAGTTCTTTCAGCCTTTCTTCATAGGTCACATTCACATTATCATCATTACCATTCTGGCTGTATCTAAACTGTCAAGCTCTTTTGGAAAATCAGGCCTAATTTTGAAAGGACGTGCGGAACGTCCATACACAAACTGCGGTCTTTTGAACCGAAACTGAAAGAATGTGGGTCTTCTTCCAGAAGCCCCCTTCTGCTCCCAGATCAGGAAGAGCAACTCCTTTCGAAAGCTTCTTTATAAAAAAAACCACATGTAGACACTCTGTGAGCCCTTTTTTCCTAAAGAGCAGTCCTCGGGGTGCCGGATTTTTTGAACCCTGACCCATTCTTTTGAAAGAGTGTGTGAGGGAGGGCATGGACACTCACTATCAAGAGTGGATCAATCTTTTGATTTTCTTTTTTGTGTGTGGACGTGCTCTTTTGAAAGAAGATCTTCTAGAAGATGGTATTTCAAAAGATTGCTGAAGATTCTGGAACAGCTTATTTTAAAATAACACTGCTAGGCTGCAGCTACACTGCAAGTGAGACTGAAAATGGAAATGAAACACAGATTTACACATACATTAGAAAGAGAGAGAAAGCTGTGCTAATCTATATGCTACCAAAACAAAAAAGCAGTAAAGTAGCACTTTAAAGATTAACAAAATAATTTATTAGGTGAGCTTTCGTGGGACAGACCCACTTCTTCAGACCATAGCCAGACCAGACCAGACTCAATATTTAAGGCACAGAGAACTAAAAATAGTAATGAAGGTTGACAAATCAGAAAAAAAATTATCAAGGTGAACAAATCAGAGAGTAGAGGAGTAGAAGGTGGGAGAGAGTCAAGAATTAGATTGAGACAAATATGCAAAAGAGCCCCTATAATGCACCTCATTTGCATATTCTTGTGTGATTGCACTTCCAGAAGAGGCTTTTCCAGAAGCAAAAACAGCTGTGTAGACAGGGTTCCTTCGAAAACAAACCCCGTTTTCAAAAGAACCCTTCTTATTTTGTTTCCGGAAGAAGTGTTCTTTCACAAACAGGGTTTGTTTTCTAAGGAACCCTGTCTACATGGCTGTTTTTGCTTCTGGAAAAGCCTCTTCCAAAAGCGCAATTGTGTGTGGATATGCAAATGAGGTATGAGATACATAAATTCATGATTAATTTGCATTTTCAATCTTGCTGATTTGCATTCCACTTCTCAAAGTGGAATTCAGTGTAGCCACAGCCACATAGAGCCTATTTTAAAATAGAGCCATTGGACATATTATGGCTTATTTCAAAATGGGCTCAATTCCCTGTCTTAACATCACCTATTTGAAAATGGCTATTTTGAAAAAGGTACTATTCCTCATAGAGGCCTTGTCTACACTAGCTAAAAACTTTGAAATGGCCATGCAAATGGCCATTTCGAAGTTTACTAATGAAGTGCTGAAATATGTATTCAGCACCTCATTAGCATGCGGATGGCTGCGGCAATTCGAAATTGACGCGGCTCGCTGCAGCGCAGCTCGTCGAGACAGGGCTCCTTTTCGAAAGGACCCCGGCTACTTCGAAGTCCCCTTATTCCTATGAGCAGATGGGATTAAGGGGACTTAAAAGTAGCTGGGGTCCTTTCGAAAAGGAGCCCTGTCTGGACGAGCTGCTCAGCGGCGAGCTGCATCAATTTCAAAGTGCCGCAGCTGCCCGCATGCTAATGAGGCACTGAATATGTATTTCAGTGCTTCATTAGTAAACTTCAAAATGGCCATTTGCGTGGCCATTTCAAAGTTTTTGGCTAGTGTAGACGTAGCCAGAATGAGGTTTAACAATTTCAAAATATGTCAACTGTTATTTCTAAATTATTTCAAAATAGCAGTTGTGTTGACACTAGGGCTATGTCTATGCTAGCACCCTTCCCTTTAAAAAGGGGATGCTAAAGAGACACTTTGGGAAACGGTAATGAGACGCTGCAATGAATATACAGCACCTCATTGGCATAATGGTGGCCGCAGCACTTTGAAAGTGCCGCTTTCGATCATGCATGGCTCATCTACACAGGTTCCTTTTCAAAAGGACTCCACACACTTCAAAATCCCCTTATTCCTATAACCAAATAGGAATAAGGGGATTTTGAAGTATGCGGGGATCTTTTCGAAAAGGACCCCATGTAGGCGAGCTCTGCGCTATTGAAAATGGCACTTTTGAAGTGTCGCAGCCACCATTATGCTAATGAGGCGCTGCCTATTCATTGCAGTGCCTCATTAGCGTATCCCAAAGTGTGTCACTAGCATTCCCTTTTTGAAGGGTGGGGCTAATGTAGACCCAGCCTAGGACAGTTATTTCAGAATAACTTTGTTGTGTTGATCTACTCTAAGACAGCATCCATGATCAATTTTCAGCATTTTATTTCATGATGTGTATACATACCAGCTTAGGCAATAGAATATGGTTTGGAACATTCAGGTCCATTCAACTTTAACTGTGGGGTGGCAACATCATTGTTATTTAGTGTTTACATTGGAGCAGCAGCTGATGGCCACAATGGCTGGGTCTACACGTGCCCCTTCCTTTCAAAAGGGGCATGTTAATGACAGGGTTTGAAGGATGCTAATGAGGTGCTGCAATGAATATGCAGCACCTCATTAGCATAATGGCAGCTGTGGTGATTCGAAAGTGTGGCTTTTCAAATCGAGCGCCGCCTGTGGAGATGGAACTTTCCAAAAAGACCACCCAGTTTTCGAAAGCCTGGTGATCGGAAGAAGGGCTTTTAAAAACTGGGGGGGGCCTTTCGGAATGTCCTGTCTCCACGGGCGGCGCACGATTTGAAGAGCCGCACTTTTGAATCACCACAGCTGCCATTATGCTAATGAGGTGCTGCATATTCATTTCAGTGTCTCATTAACATGCCCCTTTCGAAAGGAAGAGGCATGTGTACACACAGGGAGTCAGACTGGGCTCCATTGTGCTGGACACTCTATAAGCTTACAATAAATGGTTGTCCCTGACCCATATTGCTTACAGTCTGAGAGACAAAGCATAATAGGTGAGTAAAAGAGAGAAGCTGGTGAATTTGTGAAGGATGGGCTGGGAAGTGGAAATATTTAATGGGTCAGAAGTAGAAATTACAGCTGTCCATTTTCCAAACCATTGATCAGGCAGTAGGTAATGTTGTAGCTGTGCTAGTCCAGGATATTAGAGACACACAGTGGGTGTGGGAGTATTCTTTATTAGACCAAGTTCTGTTGGGCAGAGACACAAGCTTATAGATTTACATCAATCCCAAAGTTTGTGTCTTACCAACAGAAGTTGGTTCAACAAAAGATGTTTCCTCACACACTTTGTATCTCTGTTTATCAGCTTGTAATTCTTCATATGCATTATGGAAAAGGTGAGTTTAAGGAGTGTGTAATTATCATATTTCTTCTTTTGTGCTACTACAGTATGAAATCTTAACATGTTCTACCTTTCGTGTGTTTTTTTTGTGTGGCTTTTTAACACCAACAATTGAAAGTGAAACCCATAAACCATATGCAATATATTGCAGGCAGAAAGCAGATTAGGGGTATGTGGCATCACACATTTTAATGAGACCCTCCAAAAGTATGATCACCTCTACCATTCTTGGACAACACATGAGGCATACATATTGTCATTGAGCTAGATTTGCCAGCAAGAATCTGCAATTTTCCCAAGTGATCTTAAGGTGGCAGGGTTGTAATCTGCTAGAGTTTGAGTCTCAGGTTTGATTCTTTTGCAATTGGTAAGTAACAAATGTGTTTAATAATAATGATGATTTTTCTTGCAAAGTAGGCTGAGGCTTATAGTAGAAAAATACAAAAGCAACTTAGCCCAAACTAATATGCTGGCATTGAAATATTCAGGCCATTAAGAATTTGTGACTAGTCTTAAATTATTCAGTTAGCAAATAATTAGAGTATGAGTGATTCCCCATAAGCTGGGCTCAGTTATCAGTCTTTGTGCGGTCCTGGTATTTAGAACATATGCATTTTTAAATTTTAGTCAGTATCTCAACCTGTGCTGTGATATGATCAAGGCTAAATTTCCCTGAGAACACAATTTAATTGAAGTTTTCTAATATTACAAGCAAAACCTCAGAGAACAAATTTTGAATAGTCAGTCGTTTGCCCTATCAGCAATGAACTGTTTACAAGAGTTCATGTATTGATGGGGACTGGTGGAAAAATAAACCAGGACCTGCAATGTGCCATTAAACCGTGTTTATTAAGGAAGATTTGAATGCAGGAGCCTAATACATGGATTTAACTTTAGGTCTGATATCTCTTCTTCCCCTCCACTGTAGTTTGTTCTCTGCCCTTCCACATCCTTTCCTTCTACTTTTTACTGCTGTTATTTCTGCGCACTACCCTGCCAATTTTACACCAAAGCCTCAGAGTAGCATGTTCCAAAATATCTCCTGAATGGCTCTGGCCTCTTCTCTTTTTTTTTTTTTTTTCTTTTTTTGTGAAAGATCAAGTGGGAATATTTACCACAGTGAGATGGATAAGGTACATATAAAGCAGCAGAATAAGGTAGTGTTAAAATTAGCATAAAACTGAATTTATCGTCTCCCTTCCCAGTCTATGGCTAAGCCTGCTAAATAATGTATATAGCCCTAAATTTCATTGCCAAAAGTAAGGGGATAGGGAGATACAAATTCTAAATGAACGTTTTTAAGAGGTGAAAATGAGTTATGTTATATAACTGTAACTAAAATGTAACTAAATTTCCTGTTCTTCATCCTTCCAAAAGTAACTCTCTTACTGATATTTGTAATATATTTCAAGTCTGCTACCTTAGAGAAACTATGGGCCAGTTCATCTTTGGTATAAATTGGGAGAGCTGTGCTGGTTTACACCAGTGGAATATCTGGCCCAGTAAGTGGTTGAGGATGCATACAACCACTAGCATTAAATACTCTGTGCTAAAGGAATGACCATATTTTCTGCTTCATGAGGTCTAGTGATTGCTCAGCAGTCACTGAATTAAAATAAAACATAGGAAATTCTTTCCACCATTATGTGATGAATTATGGTAGAATTATTAATAATTGTAAGGAAATTTAAAATCGATGGGTTGCAAAAACCTTCTTATGGTTCAAACAAAAAAGAGAAGCAATAGAAAATGAAATTATCAACCAGTTAAATTACAGATTTTTCTAAACAATGGTCAAATTTTCACCCCCATAGGATAACCTACCTATTTTTCAAGGCAGTATGTCATGACTTTATCATCATGTTAATTTCTCTTTAAAATTCTGACACAAGAAAACCTTTGTTGCATGCAGTTTCTTTTAATTTTGGCTGACCCTGCTTCAACTCCGGATGAAATCACTTGGAGATTTTCCATTGACTTTAACAGAGCTGGAGTATGCCCTTAACCTTTGTGCCTCAGGATATGTCTACACTTATGGGAAGACTGACATGCTGGTAGTTGATCTTCCTTGGTTCAGTTTAGTGTGCCTAGTGGGAACATGCTAAACTGAACTGTCATGGCACTGCCATAACCCAGTACTCATGGCAGTCAAGGAGTAAGGGAAGTTGACTAAAGAATTTCTCCTGTCCACCTTCTGCTGTATTGATGGTGGCAAAAATCAATGTTAGATAAGTTGACTCCAGTTACACAAGTCTCACAGCTGGATTTGCATACCTAAAACTGATTTTGCCTCCTAGTATAGACCAGGCCTGGGATATTTCATCTGCTACTGCCCCCAAAAGGAGCTGCTGTTCAAGCTAGGATCACCTTAATGCTCCAGTTATGCCTTCTTCTACGCGAACATCTGTGATATAGCTGGTGCAGAGTCTGGCCTTACTTACCCAGGCATCTTCCCATGCTGGATCCATATGGAACAGAAGAGCAGCAGCAGGCCCCAGAATCAGACCCAGTAGTCCTTCTATACAGCACCAATAAAGTTAAGATACAGTTGGCATGAGAAGTATACCCAGAAGTCTATTCTGTGGAGGACAATGGGGAAGAGAGAAGTTTTGATGAATGTTTCATCACTGTATTTACAAAACACGTCTGTGGACCTTTAAACTTGTACACAAAGCAAAGAAACTGTTTTTCAAAGGATTAACAAAACTTAAAAGTGTGAAGGACTGAGTTAAACCTTCTGAGGTTTGGATCTGTGGTCTGAGACCCAAAAGGTAATTAAAACTCAAGCTTAAAGTACTCCGCCATTTACTGTACTGAGCTTGCAGGTTCAGAGGAGTGTATACCAGAGTATAGGTATTTACCAGTGTATAGGTATTACAAAAACATGTTAAATACTTTTGTGCTGTATTTTATCAGCTGTGACTATTTGCAGTGTTCAGTAGCCCATGTAATTTCTCATTTTCAGCAGTAGCATCAATGGTAGTTTCAGCAAAATGCATTTCAGGGATTCTCATGGGTTTTGCCTCTCTCAAATGACTTTTGCAAGGTACTTTTGTCTGTTTACATAGTAGTATATTGCTTGGTTGCTGCATTTATATGTACAATGTTCCTAAGAGCAGCAAAATTGGTCTTCATTCACTACTGACACACTTTACAAGAACCCACAGCAGTGTTTCTTAAACTAGGTTCTGTGGAACACTGGTGTTCCATGAACAACTCATTGGTGTGCTGTGAGTATCTCACACTTTTTAGATATCATGCACTGATAGTGTATTATTTTCTGTTATTAAAACCAGATAGCATGTTACTACTTCATTTGTATGATAACATACCTGATTAAATTACTTCATTTTGTTTTTGCTGTGTAAGGGTGTTTTTTTTTGGTCTGACACCTAAGTTATTGTTTGGTGTTCCCTGGTCTAAAAAAAGTTTAAGATGCACTGACCTAGAAAGCCAAGGAGAAGGTTGTAGAACATATTAAAATGAGGGAAATAAGCCCTATTTAGAATGTTATCATGGGTGTATGTATCTCTGGACAACTGCATTGCCAACAAGTTGCACTTCATCTTGCCAGCATTGCTTGTCTTCATCTCATGAACTCCTGTATCTTTATTTCACAAAAGAGAAGAGATACCTATGAGCTACATGGCTACATTTCAAGGCTCAAAACCCTACTCAAAATGAAATGTATAGATTGTATGGCAATGGCAGTGTGGTGTGGTTGCAGGTGACCATTCCCGGTGCAGGGCACCTGTCTCTTATGAAGCATGCCTAGAATTCCCTGGTTGTTTTCCCAACCCAGGTTTATATGTTTACCCACAGGTATATGACAGAGTGGCTTACTGTTCACAACAAATAAATCTGCCCTGATCTGCAGGGCAGTGTGGCCCAAAGGCCAGAGTCACTGAATTTGACTTAATCAGGTGGGCAGTGCAGCCCGACAGCTAGAATCACTAAATTTGCTTCAATCAGCAGGGCAGTGTAGCTCTTTGTTTAGAGGCAGAAGATGGGGGGAGGAGGGTGTTACATCCCCCAGCAGTGGGGTTCACCCCTCCCTCTCCACTGGACCCCAGCCCAGAGCCCTGCAGCTCTAGCCACTAACTCAGTGTGGGGGGAAAGCTTCACCCAAAACACACTGACTCCCGATCGCAGCTCACTCACCAGTTAGCGATCACCTACTGGGCTATTTCCTGCCATTAGCCTCCTGTGTATTGGTGTGGGTCTCCATCTCCCTTTCTTGGTCTGGAGCTGGCCCACTCCTGGGTGACTCTGGTCCCTGTGATGCTTCTGGAAGCTTCTCCCTGTCTGTCTGTGTTGCAGTATCTCTCTTAATCTGTGGTTTCACTGTGGTTTGCCTGGGGCAGGTAGTGCACATCCCTTGGCTACTAGCCTCTATACCTGTATAGCTGAAGCATTCTCAGTAAGGCTGAAGGGATGTGGCCTTCTCAGCTCTCAGTGCAGGGTTAACCCTCCATACCCAGTGCCAGGTAGGGGCACCCCATCACAGGTAGTATGGAGACTTTTGTTGGCATTTTTACTGGAAGTAATGAAGGTTATTTGGCAGGGGTAAGTACATGGTACACAAGTGGTAAAGTGCAAATCCTCCCCTTACAGGTAGTGGTATTTGTCCAGCTTCTTTGGGTCAATCTCTGATTAGCAAGCCCAAAATCGGAAGCTATCTCAACATTCCAAATGACACCTCTTACATTTCTTGGATTACTCCTGATGTGAAATTCTCCTGTTAATGGAGGTATCCTTTCCCTGTTGTTAATTTTTTTAGTGATGCCTTCTTGAGATGCTATCCAAATATCACAGATGAGGCACAAACATTCAAATTACTTCAGCACAATTGATTGTGTGTTTCAGTTCTGATCTTTGGCATTTTTCATGTTATATAGCTCCACTGCCTGGAAGCAATCAGGCATAGAACTATCAGGACATTGACAGATGAGCTTCATCAGTCCCCTGCTGTGACCGCCAACTTTCTGTATATTAATCAGAAAAAAATAGCTTGCTGATTGCCATGTAAATTATAAAAGTATATTTGAGTTGTGGTCCTACATGACATTTTGAAGTGATCTAAGATCACACCTTCTTAAAGGAGCTTTATTACTATTACATACTTCCCAAGGGGTCAAAAAGCAGATATTTTATCAAAGGAATAATTGCGGGTGATTCTATGGTTGTGGTTTTAATGAATATTAGTGTAAACTAAACTGAAGTAGGTCTCATAGCCTCTTAAGACTGTAATTAAATATTCTTTCATTTACCTGTCCACATTATGACTAGTCTGCTTGTTTTGTAATGAACCTATCAATCCAAATGCACAAGTCCTTGCTACTTCAGCTAAAGAAGTAACTCCCTCTAATGTCTGTATCAAAGCTCAGTCTGGTTGATTAGCTCAGATGCTAAAGACTCATGATTTTATACCCAGAGGTCCTGGGCGTTAGCCTCATTGACATTTGGGGAGGTGGGCATTGTACTAGCCACAGAATGTCAAAACTCCCATAATTTCTGGAGATTCATGTTTTAAAGTTGCTGTAAATTGAGAAATCTCTGCAGAATTCACCCAGTTCTAGCTGTTTTACATTGGAATGAATTATTTGATAAAAGTTTCCCTTTCTTGGCTTTGTATGAGAGTGCACAGTCAACATTTAGGAAAAATATTGCTTAACTTGCAATTGGGTTTCTCTTTACCTCCATTGTGGCCCTTTAGGGCACAACTCATTCAGCCACAGGTCTGCATTGGAAAGGCACAGTTTCTCATGTGTCTGATATGACAGAGCTTCAGCCTTCTGGCCAAGGCACACTTTAGTCTTACCCTTTCAGAGGCTCTGCGGTCTCAAATAAGTCAAGAAAAGCCACAACTCAAAACAGCATTTTCTATCAACCCTTTGACAGGCTTCTAACCTTCTATTCAGTTCCTGCCTTCAAATAAACCATACTCCGGCCAGTTTCCCAGAGTTTGGTTGGCTCTTCCACAAGGAGGCTCAGCCAACTGGCAAAGTATCTCTGTCTCCAGCCTGCGGCTAAGGTTCTCTGATGTCAGGAGAAGCAGAGCTGTGTTTTGACTTGCTAATCAAACCTGAGCTGAGTTAGGTCTCCTTCTGTCAGTGTCTTCTCCAAGCCTGATCTCTGCTGCATGTGTCATGGGATTGGGATCTTTGGGTCCACAGGCTCTGATTAGCCATGTCTTTCCAGGATGCAGGCGGTCTGCCCCACCTGATTACCCTGTGGGACAATAATCACAATTGTTGTCTATCTTTAGAAAAGGCAGCAATAGTGGTATCACAGGATAATGTGGTAGCTTAGTAAATATTGACTTTTTAATGGTAGCCTCTTGTCTTTTGTTGCCAGTAGTAAGAGTGAATATGGTTGTCCAGATGGGGTGCATGATATTCAAAATTCCACAGAGAAGATAAATGGGCATAATACCATGTAACATATTCAAAGCATAAATGATGCTACTTTTGCAGTAGAGACCAACTAACCTCAGAATACTGGATGGTTTGCGTTGTATTTTCCTGACTTTGCAAAAATGTCCTCTGTGCTCTATTTGGTGATAACTTTTGTAGCTTGACCTTACAAGGGTACCTATGTAAGGCTTAGCAACATTATAGCCGTGTCTACACGTGCACGCTACTTCGAAGTAGTGGCACTAACTTCGAAATAGCGCCCGTCACGGCTACATGTGTTGGGTGCTATTTCGATGTTAACATTGATGTTAGGCGGTTAGACATCGAAGCCGCTAACCCCATGAGGGGATGGGAATAGCTCCCTACTTCGAAGTTGAATGTCGAAGTAGGGCACGTGTAGACGATCCACGTCCCGCAACATCGAAATAGCGGGGTCCGCCATGGTGGCCATCAGCTGAGGGGTTGAGAGACGCGCTCTCTCCAGCCCCTGAGGGGCTCTATGGTCACCGGGTGCAGCAGCCCTTAGCCCAGGGCTTCTGGCTGTTGCTGCGGCAGCTGGGGATCCATGCTGCATGTACAGGGTCTGCAACCAGTTGTCGGCTCTGTGGATCTTGTGTTGTTTAGAGCAACTGTGTCTGGGAGGGGCCCTTTAAGGGAGCGGCTTGCTGTTGAGTCCTCCCTGTGACCCTGTCTGCAGCTGTTCCTGGCACCCTTATTTCGATGTGTGCTACTTTGGCGTGTAGACGTTCCCTCGCAGCGCCTATTTCGATGTGGTGCTGCGCAACATCGATGTTGAATGTCGACGTTGCCAGCCCTGGAGGACGTGTAGACATTATTCATCGAAATAGCCTATTCGAAATAAGCTACTTCGATGTAGGCTTCACGTGTAGCCGTAGCTTATGTGTGACAATCCTAGAACTGTGTGAGAGAAGAAGGCCAAGCCACAAAGGAAAGACTTCTCCTTGATTGAGTCGTAGGCTGTTCTGTATTCATGTCCTGTTTGCTCTTCAGAATGTGGGTAACTTGCTGTCCCCTGAACAAATGTTCTTTCCACATTATTTCTTATTTCTTTTTAGGAGGCTTCCTGGGACAGTTGTTTCCTTAGGCACAACCTTAAACACATTACTGAAGGGCCAGACCTCCAGCTAGTTTAAATGGCTGTAGTTCCACTAACTTCAGTAGAATTATGCCAGTTTGTGCCAGTTAAGGATTTGGTATAATGTTTTCACACACAAATAGCAGTCGTGTGGTTGTTGTTCTTTGGGGATTGAATATGTAAAAACTCTCCTAATTTTCAGAGAAGTGTATGGATGGTTTTGCTCTAGTTCTTCTTTCTCACCCTCACATCTAGCACTAGCTGCATAATATTTATTTTAGGCATTTTTTCTTGAGTTTGGGCTGTTCTCCTGCTGCATCCCTTATTTCCAGTTCACCGGGTAGGCTCACAATGATAGTGAGATGAAAATAGAAGCAAAAGCTACACCGTGTTCAAGACATTCAATTTTCTAGCAACCATGGAAATGTATGGAATTGATGTAACACATGATAACACTGTACTGAACATGATTGAATTTTTAAAAAAATGTTTTACGGGTGTTTGTAAGAAGGGGAAAATAGTTTGACACAAAACAGTGTGCTCTTTGTCACTCCATACAAAAGGGTCTACAGTTTAGGAAAGATGAGAGGAGGCAGTGGATGACTCTATCCCCTCAGACAACCCTGATAAGTAGAGAGAAGACAAACACAGTTTTACTTTGTTTGCAAAGTATTATTCATAGTGTTATGATCTGCAACTCACATTCTGCAATAATAGGGAGTATTTCACACCTACCAAGTTTCCTCAACTCATTTTTGATTGTTAGACTGCAACAATAATTCCCAGGCCCACTGTCAGTACTTCCTATTTTGCTTCTCACAGCATGAGAAGAAATAAACCAAATGTGCAGTTATGCACTTAAAATTCCAAACAACCTCCAGATATAGTCAACAAATCCTACCTTAGGAATATGCATACAGGAACAGTACTACCACTGCAACACTGCCTATCAAAACAAGGAAAAACTTAGAAGATTTTTGAGCTTGATGTGGGTCAACCTCCAAAATCTGCAAAATCTAATCTGAGCTAGCTACACCTATAGAGGGTCTCAGTAGGCCCTATGGCCCTATACAACAGGTCTCTTCACAGAACCATTCTTCTGACAAGCCACCATGCTCATCACCAGGGGTTTCTTTTTGTCTGACCCCCATTGAAAGAGGCCCTTCCATAATTTTGAGGGTAGATGGCAGGTTCACTGTCTGCTTCTGAGACTTCCTCTTCATCTTCATATGTATTCCAGGGGTCCTACATTTCTCTCCTTTTTCATAAACAGGAGGAGGTCATAGAGGAAAGAGGCTCCTTCACCCACTTCTAGAAATAAAGTCAATTAATCACTGACAAGAGAGCTCACGTATTGGCTACACAATTATCTGCATCCAAAACCGACCAAATGTTTCAGAGATTTGATTATTAGATTCACCTCTCCCCCACAAGAGCAGATATGAGCTAAGTGCACTAGCTCTTAATTGTTATTGCCTGGCCCAGGAAACAAGTGAGTTTTGAACTACAGTTGTCTGGACATTCCTCCATCTCCTTCCCTCCTGGCAAGCAGCGAGGAAACCAGCCTTCCCCTACCAGCTGCCTACATCCTTATCAGAAAGTGAAGGGGGAGTGGAGATGCTGGTGCGGCTCAGCACCCTTGCCATCTCCCATCCCTGGGCCCAGCTGGTCCCTGGGGCTGGAGCTGCTGGTAGGGTTCTGCACCCCGGTCATATCCCAGCCCCAGGGCTGCCGGGATTCCCTTGGTCTTGGCTGGGTTCCCAGGGCTGGAGCTGCAGGCAGGGCACCATGCCTTGGCCAGCTCCCAGACCTGGGGCTGCTGAGGTTCCCCTGGCCCAGCCAGGTCCCCAGGGCTGGAGCTTGCTGGTGGGGCTCTGTGCCCCAGCCAGCTCCCTGCCATAGGACAGGCAGGGTCCTCCTGCCCCTGGCCGGGGATCCTGGCTGGGGCTGCTGAGGTGCCAGCATGGTGTTCTGTCCCATGCTACCACAAAAAATGCCCTGTTAGTTTCTATGAACATAATGTAGCTGTCATCAGCAGAAAAAAAAAGTGGCTTCATCTATTTTGCATGCTTCATTGTGTCAGTTAGATGGTAATTTGCAGGTACTTTGTTTGGGAAGAATGTTGCTCCTAACATCTGTGTTGGCTAAGCTGTTGAAGTATTTGGTATTTGTTCAGACAAGTGGCAATTCCTAGAAATTACATGATAGATACTATCTTTCCACTTAAACATAAATCAGATGTTACTGGGGGGACTATAGTCAGGGAGAAATCAGTGAGAATAAAACAAAACAAAAAACCAAACCTGGCAGCATGATCTAAGGAGGATCTGAAGAAAAGCTCTGTGTAAACTCAAAAATTTCTCTCTCTTCAACAGAAGTTGTTTCTAATAAAAGATATTACCTCACCCACCCGGCATGCCTGTATTCTCGGTCCAAGGCAGCTACAAACAACAACACTGCAAATATGCATGATCTAATGCAGTAAGGCATAGTTTAACTGGTCTGTGCACACGTGTGTGCAAACTTAATTTAGGCATACAGTTCTGTGAATGATAAATGCAAGCCACTATTGTATCTTCACTTTGAGAGGGGGTTATACCTATAAATTGGATGCTGCAAAATGTCAAGAACAGCACCCACAAACTTTTATGCTCAGGCCCTTTATCCCTATCTCTGTAATATGATTTTCCCCCCCATTTCTGTGTACCATGTTATATAACTAAATTATGTCAAACATCCCTCCCCCACCACAGCCATCCCTTTGCAGATGTATTGACTGAGCCTCCCTTTCAAAGCATAAGTTCTCTTAGACTTTACTGCGGCTTCTTTAAGTTCTAGTTCCAACTGTGCTGTATGTGGATGGAAAGTTTTCTGAGCCCATACAACCTACCATCCATCTTCTTAGCCAAACAAGGGACTCAAAGCTTCTTTAAAATATATGTAAAGTCAGTTACATTTACTAGAATTTATGCAAATATATTCGAATTTTGTAGTTATATTGAATTGATTAGACTTAACGAATCTTAGACAACCAGAATATCAATCCAAATTCAAAACTAATTTGCTTACAATCTCTATTTACAAATGTTAAAATTTGTAGAATTTCTTCATTTTTACCATGGAACCACGGTGACTAACAAAAATGCCGCGTATTTTGAAAAAAATGTTTGGGTTTTGCAGAAAAAAGTACCTGATCTCATGAAATTCAATGAGCGTTGGAATTCAATGAGTGTTGCACATTCTCAGCACCTCAGAATATGATCACTGTGAAGAAGATAGTAATATTTTTTTCCCCTCTGCTTCCAGGACTGATTCCTGATCCTGTTTTAAACTCCCATTAACTTCAAATGGGACAAGATCAAGCTCTGTATATACATTTTTGGGTATTTCTTAATACGTTCACAAAACCTTTCCCTTTTCTTATGACGCTACAGTGGTGCTACTGCTTTGCACAGAATTGTTCACAGTGGGATGAATTACCCTACATGGGGAGTGGGTACAACAAACAGACTCAGTCATGTAAAATGTGAAAACCATCTGAAAGTTTCAAACCTGATAGGTGGAAAGGACTGAAGAACTCTGAGAATGGGCACCTGTGGTGTTTATATGTTGAAAAGGCTGCAGGCACCCTTTATTGGTCTCAGTGCGGCAGGCCCACCAACAGTGGCCTGCAGTAGCACCTCTGTAGCCTCATGTAAGAAAAAAATAGAACTTTTGTAACTCACATGAGTTAGTGGATCATCATTGATTTTAGTGTCCTTACCAACATTAGTGGACGTACTGTTCTAGCTGAGGTGCAGAAAAGTTTTGCTTAGTCACAGAATTGTTTTCCATTTTCTATATTTTTCCTCAACATTTTATTTTGCCTGTTACAAGAAAAAAAATCTAATTTCAATTAATATTTGATGTCTGTTTTTGTGAGATTTTGCAGATAGTTCAGGTAGGCTCCCAAGTTTTCACCATGTTTTTAGATGGCAAATAATTAATTTACAAATATCCTCATGTATTCTCTCTGCACCAGACAAAATTACTTTCTACAACCTCAGAAATTTAAAATGCCTTGTGAGGTGTAGGCTGCTGAAAATAGTAAAATACTTCTGCATTCAGTGAACACTTTGGTCACTAACGTAGCCCATAGGAAATTGATGATGTTTCAGAAAACAAAAAGTAACATGTTTATAAAGCAACTTAACAATCACAAAACTTCCAGATAAAAGCAAAAATGCCTTAACTTTCAGTCCAATTATTCTTACAGTTTTTGTAGTTTCAAGAGTATTGATCAACAGTACATAGGGTTCTTTGCTTTTTATCTGAAGATCATATGGAAAACAATTCTCAGAAGCAGCTAACCTGTAGAGAGAATAACAAAAATTGACTGATAATGAAGAAACAATAACTTTTCTGTTTGTCGTGTGTGTGTGTGTGGGTGCACACGCGCATGCTTGTGCAATAACAAAATGTTTTTTAAGTACATCAGAAGCAGAAAGCCTGCTAAACAACAAGTGGGCCCACTAAATGACAGATAAAAAGGAGCACTCAAAGGTGATCAAGTCGTTGCAGAGAAACTAAATTAATTATTTGCTTCAGTCTTCATGGTTGAGGATGTTAGGGAGATTCCCAAACCTGAGTCATCCTTTGTAGGTGACAAATCTGAGCATTTGTCCAAGACTGAAGTGTCATTAGAGGAAGTTTTGGAATTGATTGATAAACTTAACAGTAACAAGACATGGGGACCAGATGACCAGAACTCAAATGTGAAATTGCGGAACTATAAACTGTGGTTTATAACCTATCCTTTAAAACAGCTTTGGTACCCAATGACTAGAAGATAGCTAACGTAATACCAATATTTAAAAAGGGCTCTAGGGGTGATCCTGGCAATTACAGATCAGTAAGTCTAACCTGGGTACTGGGCAAACAAGTGAAACCATAGTAAAGAATAAAATTGTCAGACACATAGAACAGCATAATTTGTTGTGCAAAAGTAAACATGGTTTCTGTAAAGGGAAATTATGTCTTACTAATATATTAGAGTTCTTTGATGGAGGTCAACAAATATGTGGACAAGGGGGATACAGTAGATATAGTGTGCTTATATTTCCAGAAAGCCTTTGACAAGGTCCCTCACCAAAGGTTCTTATGTACATTAAGTTGTCAGGGGATAAGAGGGAAGATTCTTTCATTGATTGAGAATTGGTTAAAAGACAGGAAACAATGGATAGAAATGAATAGTAAATTTTCAGAACGGAGAGAGGTAACTAGTGGCGTTCCTCAAGGGTCAGTCCTAGGACCAATCCTATTCAACTTATTCATAAGTGATCTGAAGAAAGGGGTAAATTGAGAGGTGGCAAAGTTTGCAGACAATACTAAACTGCTCAGGATAGTTAAGACAAAGCAGATTGTGACGAATTTCAAAAGAAACTCACAAAGCTTAGAGACTGGGCAAAAAACTGGCAAATGAAATTTAATGTGGCTAAATGTGAAGTAATGCACATTGGAAAAAAAATTATCCCAACTATACATACTATATGATGAGGGGCCAAGTTATCTACAACTCATCAGGAAAGAGATCTTGGAGTCATCGTGGATAGTTCTATGAAAACATCCACATAGTGTGCCGCAGCAATAAAAAAAGCAAACAGGATGTTAGAAATCATTAAAAAAGAGACACTCTGTGTCTACACGTGCCCCTTCCTTTCAAAAGGGGCAAGTTAACGAGCAGGTTTGAAAGATGCTAATGAGGCGCTGCAATGAATATGCAGTGCCTCATTAACGTAAATGTGGCCGCGGCGATTCAAAAGTGCAGCTTTTCGAATCGTGTTCCGCCCGTGGAGACGGGACCTTCCAAAAGTTCCCCCACCAGTTTTTGAAAGCCCTTCTTCTGATCATAGGAAGAAGGGCTTTCCAAAACTGGGGGGGGGGTCTTTTCGGAAGGTCCTGTGTCCATGGGCAGTGTGTGATTCGAAAATCTGCACTTTTGAATCACCACAGCTGCCATTATGCTAATGAGGTGCTGCATATTCATTGCAGCACCTCATTAGCATCTCTCAAACCCACTCATTAACATGCCCCTTTCGAAAGGAAGGGGCGCATGAAGACCCAGCCACAGAAAATAAGACCAAGAATATCTTATTGCCCTTATATAAAACTGTAGTATACCCACATCTTGAATAGTGTGTGGAGATGTAGTCATCTCATCTCAAAAAAGTTGTATTGGCATTAGAAAAGGTTCAGAAAAGGGCAACTAAAATGATTAAGGTTTTGGAATGGGTCCCCTATGAAGAGAGATTAAAGAGACTAGTACTTTTCATCTTAGAAAAGAGAAAAGTGAGGGGTGGGAGGATATGATAGAGGTATATAAAATTGTGAGTGGTGTGGAGAAAGTGAACAAGAAAAAAATATTTACTTGTTCCCATAATACAAGAACTGGGGGACACCAAATGAAATTAAAGGCAGCATGTTTAAAACAAAGAAAAGGAAATTCTTCTTCACACAGCGCAGTCAACCCGTGGAACTCCTTTCCAGAAGAGGCTATGAAGGCTAGGATTAGCTTCTTTACCAGAGGAGGCTATGGAGGCTAGGGTTTTAAAAAGAGCCAAATAAATTGATGGAGGTTAAGGCCAATAATGGCTAATAGCTAGGATGAATAAAGAATGGTGTCCCTATCCTCTGTTTGTCAGAAACTGGAGATGGATAGCAGGAGAGAGATTGTTACTTGATCGGTTCACTCCCTCTGGGTCACCTGGTATTGACCACTGTTGGCAGACAGGATACTGGGCTAGATGGAATTTGAGACCGATCCTGTATGGCCGTTCTTATGTGTGTGTACAGAATCTGGTCAAAAATTGTTTTCCCCACCAAAAACATTGCCTGAATATGATTTTTGTTTGTCTGCTTTCAACAAAACTTTTCAGATTTTCTGTAAAGAAAAATGTCAATTAAAATAAGAGGAAGGAGTAAAGGGGGCAGCTGCCTGGGGGGCTTGGCAATTCTGGGTAACTTATTCTCATAGTCCCATTTCATTACTCTGGCAAGAGAAGGCTTTTACACAATTTCAGTTGTTTATGCTGAGTAGCATGGCATAAATACATTAAAAGGGTATTGCGTTATTGAAGAGCTGATTTATTTTAACCATAAAAATACTTTCTTAGTGAAATTACCATGAAAGTCTCTTATTATGATTTTTTTAGGCTCCCTTATAATCACTGAAGTCTTTAAATGTAATCAGGTTCTATGCTACTATTTCAGTTCATTTTACATCTATTTCCCTCTTACTGATATAAATATATATACGTGTGTATACGTGCGCATGCTCACACACAAATATATATCAGCACATTAGCAATCGAAAAAGCTTCTGAGCAATTAATTCCAAGGTCAAGAAGATGCTTACTATATGCTAGAGATACAACACAATGATTTAAGATAGCCATAAAAATGAATATGATTAAAACCAATTATCACTGAGTTCTGCTACGTGTTTTCCGTGATGTTGTCTTCTTATTTGATTTAAGGTTTTAATCATTAAATGTGAGCACAATTGATTTTCACAGTTTGTTTTTCTCCTGTAGTTAACGATCATTTTTCAATCTTCTTTTTTGTGGGATATAGCTAATTGCGTAAAAATGCCTTAAATGTTGAATGCTAGTTTTTTTTAAACCCTGTTCGAATCTATGTTGATTTATGTTTGGTTATGATTATGCACTATACCTAGCTGTGACAAACAGGTAAAAACAGATACCACAGCTACAATTTTGAGAACACACAAGCACCTGGCAAAGTGGTAAATAAAATCCCTTCTATTTTGAATTTCTAAAGGAGAACGGATCCTATTCCCAGTCAGTTTTCACCATCACATCTCTTACACAAAACAAACTGTTGTCTTCTCTTACATTGGCTCTACAACCAGCTAACTTCATTGACTTATTCCTGATTTATAATGATGTAAATGAGAGGAGAATAAAATCTGTTGCTAACATCAGCATCATGCTCACCTGGGCTATAGACTACAGAGTTAATTCGAAAGAAGATAATTTAAAACAGCTATTTCAAAATGATGAAATAACACAGATACACACAAAGTGCACTTTTAAATAGCACCCAGCAACATCAAAATAGCATTTCTGGACACATACAACTATTTCAAAAGCATGCTATTGGATGCCACTATGGCTTATTTCAAAATAACACTATTCTGTGTCTTAGCAGCACCTATTTTGAAATAAGTATTTCAAAATAGGTTGTTATTCCTCCTGCAATGAGGTTTATTGATTTTTGAAATGATGCACCTGCTATTTTAAATTTCTGTCAAAATAGCCTGTGTGCAGTGTAGACACTCGCAATGTTATTTTGAAATAATGGCTGTTATTTAGAAATAACTCTACATAGTGTAGATGTAGCCCCAGTGTGGACAATGATGGTAACAGAGTGGTTCTTCTCCAATTGGGCTCAAATGCCACTGCTATTCAGAGAGATGTCTTCCCTCTTCCAGCCTGGTCTAATCAAGTTTCACCTAGTCTACATCAGTTCTAAGCATGGAAGAAATGTAATGCAGCCTGAGATGTTCATAACATTCCAGATAGCTGAATACAGCATTAGCAATGCTTGATTGCAAAATGCATCACAGGCCTTTCTGATGTAAATTATGGGCTCTACTATGCTCTTGATTTATACCCAATATTTCCAATAATATGTGTGGGCTGAACATATATATCTCTGTGCATACAACTCTACCTCCCTGTGTAATGAAGCACCTGGCAATAGCGTACAGATTGGTTCTGGCAAAGACAAAAAATGGCACCAATTTCACCCAAATTTGGAATGACTCCTAAACCTCTTCCAGATTTTAAAACCTGGCTGGCTGACTGACTGTGGCCTTCAAATCTTCTCTCTCTCACCAACAGAAGTTGATCCAAGAAAAGATACTGCCTCACCCATCTTACCTCTCCAAATCTTAACAAGTTCAGAGGCTTCTGTTGGAATTTGGGAGTATGGGATACGTAAAGCATTCAGGGAGACCTGGGAACATGCAACTGGAGTACCACAGCTGACTATTGGTAGGTAGAAGACATTGATCTCAGGGGTGGGATCTTGGCTTCACTGATGTTGATGTCAAAACTTTCATTTCCTTCAGTGGGTCCAGCATCCCCTACACTCTATTGTCTTTTCAGGTTCCTCTCTTTATCCTCTTTGTACATCTGCTGCTTTTGTGGACACTATTGGAGCTGCCTGGTTTTCACACTGAATTGTTCATTTCCACCTACATTTGTGCAAACACGTGGGACTCTGCACTTTACCTCATTTTGAATAAGAATGATATTAGTATTCTGATATCTCAAACAATACCCCTTTGATATGTCCAGCATTGCATGTCAATTGCTGCTATACTCAGGCTGCTACCAGTGTAAATCTCAGTCAGATGTAATTTTTTCACTGGTAACACCTTCAAGCACCAGCTCCTCATTAACTGAACTAAAAAGCTTCAGCATCTTCTTTTCACATTGCAAACTGCCAGGCAAATATCTTTTGCTGACAGTCCAAATCAATTCATTCTAATGTCACCTTAATTGATTTTAGCTCATTAGGAGCGCTCTTGCCCTAATTTGATAAGGAAGTGTGAAAGCATTTTTTTCCCAACAGCAGGTTTGTTATTTGTCGAGATATTAGGAGAGTGTTAATTAGACACAGTTCTTCTGTCATGTTGACAATTTTTAAGCATATCACTGTATAGAATGAATAGAATGTGAGACTCTTCCTGGTTCTTAATGTGGTTTATCAAATTAAGTTAATTACTGTGGTGGCACATATGGATGTGAGCTGCAGAGAGCAAGTGGCCTACCTCCCACTCCATTTCTCTTTGGTCATGCAAATTTCTTAGAATCTGAGGTATAGCTTTTTTTTTTCTTTTAATCCAGGTATACTCAAGAGAGGAGCAAAGGAGGAAAGTATAGCTGTGTCTACACGTGCACACTACTTTGAAGTAGTGGCACCAACTTCGAAATAGCGCCCGTCACGGCTACACGCGTCGGGCGCTATTTCGAAGTTAACTTCGAATTTAGGCGGCGAGACGTCGAAGTCGCTAACCTCATGAGGGGATCGGAATAGCACCCTACTTCGACGTTCAACGTCGAAGTAGGGACTGTGTAGACGATCCGCGTCCCGCAACGTCGAAAGTGCTGGGTCCTCCATGGCGGCCATCAGCTGGGGGGTTGAGAGATGCTCTCTCTCCAGCCCCTGCGGGGCTCTATGGTCACCGTGGGCAGCAGCCCTTAGCCCAGGGCTTCTGGCTGCTTCTGCGGCAGCTGGGGATCTATGCTGCAGGCACAGGGTCTGCAACCAGTTGTCAGCTCTGTGTATCTTGTGTTGTTTAGTGCAAGTGTGTCTGGGAGGGGCCCTTTAAGGGAGCAGCTGGCTGTTGAGTCCGCCCTGTGACCCTGTCTGCAGCTGTGCCTGGCACCCTTATTTCGATGTGTGCTACTTTGGCGTGTAGACGTACCCTCGCAGCGCCTATTTCGATGTGGTGCTGCGCAACGTCGAAGTTGAACATCGACGTTGCCAGCCCTGGAGGACGTGTAGACGTTATTAATCGAAATAGCCTATTTCGATGTTGCTACATCGAAATAAGCTATTTCGATGTTGGCTTCACGTGTAGACGTAGCCTATATGTTGTATTTTGGATTGGTTAAATGAATGTTTGGCCATACATAAGGTATTTGCGCACATAAACCATGAAGTGTGCCACAACATACAGGGAATCTAAAATTCCACCACTAAGTCAAGTCTCCTGCAAAACCATAATAAAATGTAATTTTTCGGGGCATATGGTTACTCTGCATGGATCACAAAGGATTTTTACTCCTGCCGTACATCCCACTAGGTGAGGAGGATTGCAGTAGTTTTTGCTTTTCTCTGAAATACTGACAAAGCCAGGATACCATATTTAAAGGAGAAATAGTTTGATATGGCATAGCAAAGGCTATGTTCCCAGACCCAAAGAGATGTCAAAGCAAGGTTTTAGTTTTCTGCTGAGAGTGTTTCATTTACTTTTGGCGACAGTTCCACAGAATGGGACTTCCCCCATGCTTCTGGGAGCTTCACAATAAGCAAGATGGTGTGGAGCAAGAATGGTCCGGGAAGCTGGTTTTTGAGTTGGTTTTGTTTACTTGTTTATGTTTTTATTTTCAGCTATGTGCTTACAGCCAAATCCTGACTAGTGGTACCTCTGCAGGAGGAAAGTTTCTTTCATTTGCTATCATCAGAACCAAAGATAAATTCTGCATGCTCATGTCTGTACATTTCATAAAGTCAAATGGAGGCAGGGACGAGAAATTTAATTACATTCACACCCCACACACTGTCACAAACAGATTGAAAATTCCTCCTGAACACAAATGAAATTGTTCCAGCTGCTGTGGAATTGCACAGTTTTTATGATATGATGAATTAGTGGTGAGGCCTGGAATATAGCTCAGTCGCAGATAGTACTGGAAGTAGTAAGAGAAAAGGAACACGAAGTATTCAAGATGAGGGCCTGAAAAAAAGCATGCTGTTGTCTCAAAAATTTAAATGAAAGTGCATTTGATTAGAAATCAATAGAGATACCAGACCAAAATCATGTCTCACTTCAACCAATTATACACTGACCTAACTCTATGGAGGTAACTCTGATTTACACTGTCGGTAACTGAAAGTACAATTATGTCTTTGTATTTTCTCTACAAAGATCATAGTAACATGTTTCTTGTGGTAAATTTTTTTTAAACAGTTAGTTAAGGTAAGACTGTCTATAACAACAATGTGTAATAATGGTTTCCTGAGAAAAATATAGTTATGGAACAAATTATTCATACAGGTTTTTATTAAATATTTATCTTAATGTGTTCTGAATTCAATTTTTCCTTCGTAAGCTGTCACTTTCTTTAGTTTCTAATGAACACATTCTGTACTTAGGCAGAAAGCTAAAGAAAAACATCCATCATTCCATCACTGTAAAGAACCTTGTACTAAAACTCTTGATTGATTCATGCTGGACTACAAATATAACTTCTAGTAATATGTTAGAACCAACTCAGTATGACAGCCTTGTGTACTGACCCTAAACTTCTCAACATGAACAACAAAAAGTCCTGTGGCACCTTGTAGACTAACAGATATTTTGGAGCATAAGTTTTCGTGGGCAAAGACCTGCATCATCAGTTGTTCATGTTGTTCAGATGCATCTGATGAAGTGGGTCTTTGCCCACAAAAGGTTATGCTCCAAAATATCTGTTAGTCTATAAGGTGCCACAAGACTTTTTGTTGTTCTCAAAGCTACAGACTAACACGGCTACCTCTCTGTCACTTAACATGGTTAGCTTTTCTTCTTTGGAAATAGTTTTATAACTACAAATTGAGAAGGACCAAAGCCCCAAATTTCAGATCTGAACTCAAGTCCAAATCCAAACTAAACATATTTCAGGTGTGTTTACCTTTGGTTTTCTGACTTCACCTATTTCAAAGATGGGCTCCATTCACAGAATTTGGATCCATACTTCAGACCGACATGAGGTTATTGCAATTGACTGTGCAAATCCAATATCGGATAGATAAGCCACGAGGAAAGCTGCAGACTCAAACACTGCCCATAGATCCTCACCACTGCAGCTAACCACCATCTCTCAAGATGAAAAGAGGCCATACCACTTTACTACTGTTATGGTAGTCCATAGAATCACATATTCTGGTGGGGACCCAGCCTTGCACATTGTGACAATGCTTTAAATAGAGGCAACAAAATTGAAAGCAATGTGCAACATTATTATTATGAGGGAAGACTGAAAGAATTAGGTTTGTTTAGTCTGGAAGAGAGAAGAGTGAGAGGGGACATAACAGGTTTCATGTATCTAAAAGATTGTAGTTATTCTCTTTAACCTCTGAAGATAGGAGAAGAAGAAATGGGTTTAAATTGCAGCAAAGAGGTTAAAGTTGAACATTAAAAAAAAATTCCTAATGCTGGTTAGGATGGTTAAGCACTGGAATAAATTGCTTAGGGAGATTATGTCATCTCTATCATTGGAGATTTTTAAGAAAAGGTAAGACCAAGATATGGTAAGATATGGCCTAGATGGTGCTTGGTTCTGCCATTGATTGCAGGAGTCTGGACTTGATGACCTCTTGAGGTTGGTTGCTTCCATTTCTATAAGTCTGTGCCTCCAGATCAGCTATACAAATACTCAGTGATTTTTGTCATTTAACATATAAGACAATATGGGTGCATCTACTTGTAGCCAGACAGAGTCTCCCCTTTACAAGCCAGCTTGCTCGTTGCCCTCCCCCACTGAGGAGCACCCAGGGCACGGAAATGGCTGCTGACAGCACAGTCTTTGATGCCCTCATTGAGGCCCAGATATGCTAGCTTATCGTGACCCTGAGAAGCAGAAAGTACAGATGGAAGGCTAACAGGCCAGACTGTCAACAAGGGGGGGGGACCCTCAGAAATCACCCCAGCTGGCATTGATCAATATGATGCACACACACAATCACCCAGAAGGGGACGTGCCCCGCCCGCACAAAAGAATGTCCTGTACTCCTAAATTGTTTATCTCTTGTCTTACAAGTGCAAACTAAGTAGAAATGCCCTTGTAACAAACTGGTGTCACAAAGACAGACCAGTATGATCTGGCACCATAGATAAGAAAGAGAATACATAACCCAAAAGGGGTATAAAAGATGGGTCCAGCAGAACTGTAACTTTGAGTGCATTCAACCAACTTCCTGCTGGTCGGGTCAGGTGATTGCCTCCCGAGGTCCACAACTGGGGACGCCCAACCTTGTATTCTTCTTTCCGCGGAATTGAGTGACCAATCCGGCTTGGCTACGCTGGTATCGAGAGACGCAGAGAGGGTGAGATACACCCATGCTAGGTCTCTGACTTTTTTTTGTGCACAGCTAAAGAATTAGAGCTCTGTAACTAGATGTCATTGTGCCAAGATATCATTGTGTTAGATGGTAACAGATATCTTTGTATTGGATTGTAACGTAACTTGTTAACACCTGTACTTTGCTAGCATATAAGAAGTAAACAATAGCCTTTTGTAACTGCACGCTTATAACTGTAGCTTAAATAAACTTGTAACTAGTTAAGCTCTGAGCCTAACCATTTTGTTAACCCTTTTGTTACTGCAACACAGCCGGCACAACAAAAGAACTTTAACCGTTTGGTTACTACAGCCTGGCCGTGGGTGAGAGTGCTAGGAGCTGTCTGCTCTAACAGTAAAAAAACTGGGTTGCTTAGGACCCAGGGGAGTACCTCACCGCACATTACCCGGCCACCGGCTAACACTACTCTAGCCCCCTTCTTTGAAGGGGGCACGCTAAGCAGGCAGGTCGGAGAAGGCTAGTGAGGTGCTGCGATGCACATGCAGCATTTCATTGCATAATGGTTGCTGCGGGAACTTTGAAGCTGCTAACTTCAAAGCACTGACAGGAGTGTAGGTGCAGGTGCTTAGAAGTACGTGCTGAACTTTGAAGTTGCCTTATTCCCAAAACTTTGCTTTTTCAAAAGACCCAGCAGAGCATCTACACACAGAGGATGTGTCTGCACATGCCATTTCTTACAAAATTTTGAGGAAGAAGGGGCTTCTGGAAGGAGGGTTTCCTTCTGGAAGATCCCCATGGGCCACGCATCTGCACATGTACTTTGGAGTCCAAAAGAACTTCTTCTGGACTCCGGACCATGTGCCGATATGCTAATGAGGCATGGAAAATTTGCATCCATGCTTCATTAACATATTATGGATAGCTCATTACCGTGCCACTTCCAGAAAAAGTGGCACATGTAGACACAGCCAAAAAGAGTTCTTTCAAAATTAAATCAAAAGAATACGGAGTGCCTTCTGAAAGTGCTCTTCCACTCCCATTCAAGAAGAGCTCCTTCTTTCGAAAGCTTCTTTTGAAAGAAAATGTGTAGATGCCCTTTATTTCAAAACAAAAGTCCTCATAGGGCCTGATTTTTCAGTCCCTGGCCCTTTCTTTCAAAAGAGTAGGGCCATGTGGATGATTTCTTTTGAAAGAGCAGATCAGTCTTGATTTGCTTTTTTGTGTGTGGATGCACCCTTTCGGAAGAAGTTCTTTCAGAAGAGCTCTTCCAGTGGGACTTCTTTTGAAAGATCACTGTAGTGTAGACATAGCCGCAGTGGAATAGTTTTTTCCTAATATCCAACCTACACCTACCCCTCTGTATCTTGTGACCATTGCTCCTTGTTCTGCCATCTGTCATGTGGCACGTGCCCCCAATGTGTTTTTGTTGCTGATAAAACTGGCCTGTTATAGAAAAGGATGCCCACAAAAACATACCTTTCCAAGGAGGAAAGGACAGAGTCAGGCTACAAGGCTGCAAAAGACAGACTAATGCCTCTGTGCTAATGCTTCTGGAACCTGCATGGTGAAACCTACGTTGCTGCACTGCACGCTAAACTCCAGAGCATTAAAGGGAAAGAATAAGAGCAGTTTGCCAGTTTTTTGGAGGTCAAACAAAAGGGCTTGGGTCACAGCTGATATATTTCTGACTGGTTCCACAACTGTTTTGTCCATAAGGAAGAAAAATACCTGTGGTCTAAGGGGTTGTTCTTCAAAGTTCTACTCATCTTGGAAAATGCCTCCCGCCACATCTGCAACTTGCCCATCCTGAATCACAGATGGTTTTCTGACCACGTAACAAACTTCCCCCTTCCAGCCTCTTGACTAGGTGTGATTGTTACTTTTAAAGCCTATTACATTAGGTGCACCTTCACAATGCGCTAGAAGATGATGAAATGCTTAATCTCAAACAGTCCTGGAAGTATTACAGCATTAGTCACTGAATCATGAATATCAAGGAGTCAATTAAATAAAATCATCAACCATCAGTGCTTGTTGAAGAAAGTTGTGGAAGGAAGCATATGGTTGATATCCCACCTGTCCATGCAGAGATTACAAATATTGTCAGAATGAACCATGATGTGGGAGGGGAGGAGCTTGAGGATATGGAAGAACTGGAGGTTGAAAAACTGATTCACGTTCAGAGGAATTGACTGATGAGGACCTAGCATCACTCATAACAAATATTAGTGAGGATGAAGAGGAAAGGGAAGATGAATCAGAAAAACTCAATTTAAATTTGGTAACTGGCTGATCTCTTCAGATATGGCAAACAGCTCCTGGCAAAATATTTGAGTATCATCCTTCAGTGGAGGGAAGGCTGGAAGTTAAAAGGGCCATTGAAGCTGCAATGCTGCCATACCAGGAAATTTTAAAGGACATAAAGAGCAAGGCTTCCCATAACAATGTTCCTTTGTGAACCCACCTTCCCAGAGCAACAATAAGATTCCCAGGCAGCAAGTTCAAAGAAGTGTTTTGAGTGATTATGGTTGAAGTTGATTGCACTATTTTTGTGTTCCAGGGTGCCTGTTAATTTACGGCTTTTAAGTTAAGCTTGTTTGAGTGGTAAACAGTACGTAATTAAATGTTTTTTGCAGGTAATGTATTATTTCTCTGTCACAAACACCTCCCCTGCCTTCTGGTATTTACAGTTTTCGCCATTCGAGGCTTTCTTTGGAAAATACCCACCATGAGTAGCCAGGCCTTCCTGTTCCTTTGCTTCTTCTCTAAGCCATGTCTTTTTTTAATCAGTACAGTCTTCTTCCTTGATTGATCATTTGTAGCTTTTTGGGGCCTCTATTGAAGTGTTTTTAGATGATTTCCAATTATAATACACATTTTTCTGATTAAATTCTTTTGTTCAACAGATTTAGCTCATAATTGTCTTCATCTTTGTGCAATTGGCTCCATTAAACGCCAAGTTTATATATTGCTGGTTTGGCCTTTATTCTGCTTGCACATTATAAATGTGATCAAGTCAGGGTCACCTGTACCTAAGCTACCATTAATTAACTTTCAGTTCTGAACTGTGCAATAAATAAATAAAATAAATTCCTATTTTTAAATTGTGAAATTTTCAGACCTTTCCAGCATCTGTTTCAGATTTCTTTCTTGTCCCTGGTAATATGACACAAAACATCATCCTAGTATCAAAAGCATGTTTGGTAAAATATTAGTTCACAGAAGTCAGTTCTGGAAAGATCTCATAGAATCATAGAATCATGTGGCTGGAAGGGACCTCAGGAGGTCATCTAGTTCAGCCCCCCCCCACAACCTGTTCTTCAATCAGGATCAACCCCATCTAAGTCATCCCAGCCAGGACCTTGTCAAACTGGGACTTAAAAACCTCAAGGGATGGATAATCCACCACCTCTCTAGGCAACACATTCCAGTGCTTCACCACCTTCCTGGTGAAGTAGTTTTTCCTAATATCCAACTTACACCTCTCCCTCTGTAACTTCAGACCATTACTCCTTGTTCTGCCATCTGTCACCACCGAGAACAGTTTCTCTCCATCATCTTTAGAAAGTTGAAGGCCGCTATTGAATCATCCCTCAGTCTTCTCTTCTGCAAACTAAATAAGCCCAAATCCTTTAGCCTCTCCTCATAGGTCATGTGCTCCAGCTCCTTCATCATTTTTGTTGCCCTCTGTCGAACCTGCTCCAACACATATCTCCACAGATCTATCAGTTTACCTGTTCACTTGCAGTAGCACTCGATTATTCTCTATGGTATATACTGTGGTGTCCTGTTTAATCAAATTTTAAATCTCAGTGACTGGGTCTTCCACCCTTTATGCAATATATCACAATCTTACTATTAGTAGAGGGTACACACTTGTGCACCTACTTGTTTGTGTGTTCTGCTTTGGCATCCTTTACTGTTCAGTATATGGTATGTTAGACATAGAAGACAGCTGTATATTGTGACTTATTATTAGCTTGGTTAACTGAAGTAACTGCTGGAAAGAGATTTATGCCAATTTGGACAATCACTGTACATGAAAGCTAGTATTAGATAAAATAATGAGTTTTTCCCAGAATCTCCACTTCTAGGCTTTCCACCGAGCTGAGTAAAATGATGGAGATTTATAAATAATAGGGCAATTATTTCTTTTACTTACATAGGGAGTGGGAAGGAGATGCAATCTACATAGAACGGTAGTGAATTCTCTTGCAGAAAGAAGACTACCCATAACTCTTAGTGGTTGTGGGGAAGAGGACTGCTTTAACAGAGTGCTTCTGCCAGATTCAAAATCTTTCCTTTAAAGTCAACTCCCATATGTCAGATTAAAACGGGGGTGGAGAAAAAAAAACCCTATAAAATAGGTCCTGACTATATTATGCATTTAGGCAGAGCTGATTTTTCTCAATCTCGATTTACATCAGAATATTAAAATGGTGTATTCTTAACTGACGTCCATTTTAATGACTCTCTTATTCTATTTCAGATAATTTGTTATAAAATACATCTGAAAAATGTTTTTCATTGAGAAATAACTACTTTTAAGAACAGTATCAGACAAGCTAAAAGTTGCCCTTAACAAGAATAAAGGACTGTAAACTTGGCTTGCACCTGCAAATTCAGAATCAGCATACCATAAAACACAATCATAATTAGGAGAGACAAGATGGTGGTAAGTTTGCAGATACTGCAGGAGATTTCCTAATATGTTTGTTTACCTGTTGATCAAACTGCATTGTTACTGACACAAAAATATTGCTACTAGTTTGGATCTTGTTAATCTCCTTAAAAATTGATTACCATTATTTTAATAATCCCAGAACAAATTTAGTTATAAAAGCAAATATTTTAGACCCTTCTAGGGCTTCTTTTAATGTTTTAATTCTTTTAATCTTCATGCTGATAATACATTAGACTTCTGCTCGCAGATTATTTAGCGAGGACTCAATGATGCCTGATTGTGATCTCACATTAGTTTTACATCAGCCTCTGACATTAGTGAAGTGACTTCTGATTCTTAGTAGTGCAGGTGAGATCATAGAGTCATAGAATACTAGGACTGGAAGGGACCTTGAGAGGTCATCGAGTCCAGCCTCCTGCTCTCATGGCAGGACCAAGTACTGTCTAGACTATCCCTGACAGACATTTATCTAACATGTTCTTAAATATCTCCAGAGATGGAGATTCCACAACCTCCCTAGACACTTTACTCCAGCGTTTGACCGCCCTGACAGTTAGGAACTTTTTCCTAATGTCCAACCTAAACCTCCCTTGCTGCAGTTTAAGTCCATTGCCTCTTGTTCTATCCTCAGAGGCCAAGAAGAACAAGTTTTCTCCCTCCTCCTTATGACACCCTTTTTAGATACCTGAAAACCACTATCATGTCCCCAATAATCTTCTTTTTTTCCAAACTAAACAAGCCCAGTTCTTTCAGCCTTTCTTCATAAGTCATGTTCTCCAGACCTTTGATCATTCTTGTTGCTCTTTTCTGGACCCTTTCCAATTTCTCCACATCTTTCTTGAAATGCGGTGCCCAGAACTGGACACAATACTCCAACCGAGGCCTAACCAGCACAGAGTAGAGCGGAAGAATGATTTCTCGTGTCTTGTTCACCACACACCTGTTAATGCATCCCAGAATCATGTTTGCATTTTTGCAACAGCATCACACTGTTAACTCATATTTAGCTTGTGGTCCACTATAACCCCTAGATCCCTTTCTGCCATACTCCTTCCTAGACAGTTGCTTCCCATTGTGAAACTGATCGTTCCTTTCTAAGTGGAGCACTTTGCATGTCTTTATTAAACTTCATCCTGTTTATCTCAGATGATTTCTCCAATTTGTCCAGATCATTTTGAATCTTGACCCTATCTTCCAAAACTGTTGCAACCCCTCCCAGTTTGGTATCATCTTCAAACTTAAAAAGTGTACTTTCTATGCCAATATCTAAATTGTTGATGAAGATATTGAACAGAACTGGTCCCAAAACAGATCCCTGTGGAACCCCACTTGTTATCCCTTTCCAGCAGGATTGAGAACCATTAATAACTACTCTCTGAGTGCAGTTATCCAGCCAGTTTTGTGCCCATCTTTTAGTAGCCCCATCTAAGTTGTATTTGCCTAGTTAATTGATGAGAATATCATGTGAGACTGTATCAAATGCCTTACTAAAGTCTAGGTACACCACATCATCATGTCAAGCACCAGTGTAGCTAAGTGTTGGCACCAACTTCCTCTGTGTCACAGGATACTTTGCTCTACCTCCCCCCAAAACCCCTTCCCCAGGTTCCCAATCTCACCCTGGCTCATCTTACCCCATTCCAGCCCTGCTCTTCCTCTTTCTGACCAGTTCCAGCTCCTCCTTTGTGTGTGCCTCATTCCTGCTCCTCCCTCCACTGCCTTCTGCTTGCCACAGAACAGCTGATAATGGTGGGTGGGAGGCACTAGGATAGAGGGGGAGGAGTTGGTCGGTGGGACTACCAGCAGGTGGGAGGCACTGGAAGGAAAAAGGGGTGCTGTCAACTGGTGGGTGTTAAGCACCCACACACTTATTTTCTTGAGTTCTCCAGCCCTGGAGCCCTCACAGGCTCAGCACCTTAGACTGTAACACCTTATTCTGTTGAAATGACAAGACCATATTTTAAAAGGATGTTTCATTACATAAAATGTGGATAAAATTCCCTCTGCAGTAAAACAACAACTTCAGTTTCCTTCTTGACTTACTTTAATATGGCTATTTGCCTGTCCCACCTATAGGAAACACAAATGTGCAGGAGACTTTTAGTGCCACCCATGTTTTGTAATAGAGAAGAACAATGTATGGTAGAAAAGCCACCAGATGGAAGGGAGAGGCACCCATTGACCAGATCAAACTCAGTCTTATAAGCAATAGCTGCTAGTTATGATGGCAGAGCTGAGGTACTTTTACACAAGCACTGACTGCATGGCAAGCTGGGTGGAAACCTACACGCTCCAGCGATACACACTAAACATTCTCTAGTGGGCTCTGATGTTTTGTGAGTGAGTTTAGCAGGCTCACTCTCCAGTGCAAATCTACTGATCCTTATCTGAAAATATCTCAACAGTTTGTATGAAACAAAATACATTTTTCAACACTTATCATGTGACGATCCAACCCCTTCCACTGAAGCTCCTTCCTGGAGTGGACATCATGAAAGGATACCAATGGGCTTGATTCTTCAGGTACATTTCGCTTCAGATGTGTGGGTAAAGGCCACGTGAATCAGAAAACCCTAATCGAAAGAGCAAATGCGCTATAAGAGATAGCGCTTCCTATCAAGGGTTTTAAGATACTAATGTCTGCCCAATTTTCCTCAAATAAAAGTCTAGGTGTGACTTTTTACAATATAAATTTCTTCTAATTTTGTAATGGTTATCTAAAAGAAAGAAAAGCCTGAAGCTGTCCTTGTCCCATTTTTGACTCCAGAATATTTGTTCCCGGCAAGGAGAATATTTCTATCCACTTATTGATCTGTGTAAATCTTATTAAGAGGTTCAGCAGGTTCAGGCATGCCTTAAAAATGCTTGTATATTTCCCATGGTAGTTTTTTACTCTTTCTTACAGTTTCTTGATTAAGTTTTAATCCAAAAATAAATGTGCTTAAAAACCTACCTTATATGTTTTTCAGAGAGGTTTGAATTAAAGTGAAGTCAAAGCCAGGGTTAAATAGGGTCACCCAAGATAATTACATCTGTGAAAGGGGGTATGTGTGAATTTTTTAACCAAAAAAGTGAATTTCACTTGCAGACTGACAGCCCTGGTAGCTGATATTCTCTTTTTTTTTGGCAGAACAGGCACTACAAATGTGATGTTTCACATTTCTTTATCTTGCACCACCAGTATGCATTCACCTACTGCCTACAGGTGTTTGTTAGGGGTAAGAGGATATTTTCGTCTATAGACTTGTTCGTTTCTTGGTCCTTTTGATGAACCTATCAACAAACATGGCTATTAGTGACAATTAAGATGGTGGTTCTTGTACAGTGGAGACTTAGCTGCCAACTCTTCAGCTTCACTCCGTAATGAGGGGCTGGAAGATGTGCCCGAGGAGTCTAGTTGGGAAAACCCCTCCTCCTGCAGCCAACTGGTCCAGCCCCAGGCTCCTTGCTGGGCATACCCAGCCTATTTTTACCTCTGCAGCATAGCCATGGTTTAGCTGCATGAGCTGAGGTTCCTGCCTTCCTTCCAAAAGGAAGATATTTTCTATATTATTGCAGCTGAGATCTTCTCATTTCAAAGCAGCATTCAGCAGACACACATTAGGACTTCTGGGACAACAGGGTGAGGTAAAAGACAATAAAAATGACAAACTATCAGACAATCTTAATGAAGAGATCCTCCTCTCACTCCACTGAAGCATTGCTGACATTGGTCACCATAACTGGTATGGTGGACTTTACAACCAAGAGTAAGAAAACTGAATATATGTAAACCTTCCTATTCTCAGCTGTACTGAAGCAGCATGGGACCAGTGATTTGGCAGCTACAATAGGAAATGAAGAGCTAAAATTTCTGGCTATTGTTACACTATTGAATTTTGCAAACAAAACCCCGGTTTTGTCAACACAATTGGTGGAAGTCCATGCACAAAATGCATTTTGTCGACAGTCTGTTGAGAAAACTCAGCACTTTCCACTGGCAGCGTTCTGCATCTCAGCCATGAGGCAAAACACTGCTCTCTACAAAAAAAAGCTGTGTGGATGCTGTAGGATAGGGGTGTGTGTGCGCGCACGTGCACTTTTCTTGATAGACAGGGCATCCAGAACAATAGGCAGCGCTGTCTGCTGTGCTTCTGGATGCCTGTTTTGTAGAGAGAGCAACCAGGCAGTCTGGCTGATTTGTCGGCATAGGTGAACGCTCTTCCAGTTGGCTTTTGTGTGTGGCCACACTCTGTCAACAGTCTTGTCGGGAAATCTCTTCTGACGGTGACTTTGTCAACAGAGCGCTGTAATGTAACCATAGCATCTCAGATTAAGATGTAGGAACAAAGGGCCATATATCTAAAAGTACGCCTAAAGGTATTTATATACCTAAAGATGCATTAAAATGGGAGTTAGACCCCTTGACGCTTTTAAAAATCACACTAAGCCCCTACCAGCATCTTTCAGGTGCCACCAAATTTTTACAAATCTGTCCCAATATGCTCAAATAAAATTGGTTTTATTTTAGTTAAATATCTAAATAAAGAATTTACAGACCATCAATTTCCTAAAATAGATGGTTTTCAGATCACAGAAGTCCATCTTTTTCTAGTATGTGAAAGTCCTTCACTTTCAATCCAAAATTTCTATGTAGTTATACAAGACAATCTATAGAATATACTTTTGTATAGCAGAGAGTCACTAGACTCAGTCCTCAAAATGCTAAAATTGTCTCTCTCTCATAAATGGATTGTATTATTGCCTGGATATGTATCATTCTTAGTTGTACCCAATGAAGCTGTTTGCTAGACAGATGAAGAGAACAGTCTGGATATGATGTGCAAATGTAAAATGGCCAATCATAAAATCAACTCTCATATAAAGTAGTTCCATCATTGCATTTTAGACACCTGCTCCAGCATTAGGTACTGAGCTTTGAGCAAATCTTATTTATGCAAGACTCGTTCATTTGTAGCAGCAAGTGGTAAATATAGAAGGAAAGTACTGCAACCAAATTAAACTGACTCTGATACCAGACCAACCCTCTGCCCTAGGCCATCTTGCATCAGGCAAGGGGATTTGAAAAGCCAAATATATACTCCTGAATTGAAGATTTTTTTTTAAATCAAAGAACAACAGAGAATTAAAACTATTAAAAGTTTACTCCCATTTAGCTCTATAGTGTAGCAGAGGTGTTTGCCTAGCTTTCAAAACCTCATTCCCCAAAGGAAAAATATGATATAATATTTTGTTAACGTGTATTACTTATCTCTTGGATGTTCCAAACATGATCAGAAGTCCAAATGCTAAGTGCTATACAGACATAGGGCCTGATTCATGAGCATTGTGAGAGTCTAGGCTTAGGATTTCTATGTATGTTGCACTAACCTAAAACTAGACCGAAAACAGTGGTGAAGCAGTCTCACAGGGTAAATGACAGCCCCTGCCCTGAAGAATTTACAGTCTAATTTACCAAGATGCTTCATAACATTGACCTTTTCCCATCTTGTTGCCTGACATATTCAAGCTTTCCCTGTTGGTGCAGCTTCATTGAAGTCAATGGAGCTATACTACTTTACACCGAGACTCTGTTTAAAAAAAAAAAAAGAAAGAAAAAGTAAATACCTGATTTTACACTGCTGTAATACCATTGACGTAGAGAAGTTATTTTTGGTTTAGACCAGTCTAACTCAAAGGAGCATGAGGCTCAGTGAACTTGAAGTCTTCCACTCAGGAAGAAGATTGGTGTGGTGGTGGCCCACATTCCGGGGGTTGATTTACCATGCCTAGTGGGGCAATGCTAAATCAAATGATCAGGTTTCCACCATGCACTCTGTTACTTCTCAAAATTTCTCCCATTGATCTCTTGCTATGGGGGTGGCAGGAAAAATGGATTTAGGTACGTTGACTCCAACTATGCACTTCAAGCAACTGGAACCGCATATCTTAAATCGATTTTTTCCTTGTATTATAGACCTGTTGTGTAGATTAGATAACACAAATAATAGGGGAGGGGAGTAATCAATGAACTAAATACCTCACATTATTCAAAATGTGTTTAATTAAATTATTTAATCCTATTTTTATATCACCAAATATTAAGAAATTGGCACAAGGGAAGTATGGAACTGAGAATATTGGCAAGGAGGGGTTGAATGGGGATATACTCCACTACAGGAACTCTCTCTGCAGAAGTGGAGAAGTTTCCACAATCTGGTAAAGCTTAAGATCAGTTATGAGTCTTAAGACACTTTTTGAAAGTGAAGACTGAAAGAATGGAGATGCTGCATTTGCTTGTAAAATTAAAGGTTGGGAGATTAAGCTTCCAGTCCCATGCACTCTTGATAAGATTTGCCATCACAGAACCACAGTAGTAAGCAGTGCAATTTTAGATCTTAATACTTTGGGACACATAGTTACTTCCATGGGTGCCTGCCAGTCAAGTGAGGCAGAAAACAAAAAGAGACACCTTGTATTGCCTTGAAAGCTGAACATGATGTGGGATCAATAATTAGAATTGACAGCGTTTCTCTAAAGTGACAGCAGCAATGGAATCAATTTTTAATCAGTTAGCATCACTTTGGCATTCAAGAGAGTATTACAGTAAAAATATATTCCCTGCATCTTATTTTATACATGAGGTTGATTTCTGTGTGTGCTGTTCCTTTACCAATGGATACACGACAAATAGGACAAAGCATATGGTTTAACAGCACAACTAATCATTTGCTACCTAAGGCAATCAACTTTCTGTGAATTTTCAACTTGAATTGAACACACACAGGCTACGTCTACACTGACAAAAAACTTCAAAATGGCCATGCTAATGGCCAAATCGAAGATTACTAATAAGGTGCTGAAATGCATATTCAGTGCCTCGTTAGCATGCTGCTGGCCATGGCTCTTCGAAATTGCAGCATTTCGCTCCCGTGCAGGTTGTCTACACGGTGGTCCTTTTCGAAAGGACCCTGCTAACTTTCAAATTGCCTTATTCCTATGAGATGGACAAGCTGCACGGGAGCCAAAACTGGCAATTTCAAAGTGCTGAGGCTGGCGGCATGCTAATGAGGCACTGAATATGCATTTCAATGCTTCATTAGTATTCTTCGAAATAGCCATTAACATGGCTATTTTGCAGTTTTCTCTAAGTATAGACATAGCCAGAATGACAAATTATTCTTCACAATACATTTAAACATATGGGCTACGTCTACACTATCCCCTTCCTTTCAGAAGGGGCATGGCAATGAGCAAGTGGTGAAGATGCTAATGAGGCACTGCTATGAATATGCAGCACCTCATTATCATAATAGCAGCCACACTTGATTCGAAAGAGTCATTTTCAAACTGTGTGCCGCCCATGTAGACAGGCCTTCTCGAAAGAACCCTCGGACTTCAAAAGCTCCTTCTTCCTAAAACCAAATAGGAAGAAGGGGCTTTCAAAGTCCAGGAGGTCCTTTCAAAAAGCTCCCATCTACACAGGTGGCATGCGATTCTAAAGCAGTGCTTTCGAATCGCATGTGGCCACCATTATACTAATGAGGTGCTGCATATTCATAGCAGCACCTTATTATCACCTTCCCAGCTTGCTCATTACTATGCCCCTTCCAAAAGGAAGAGGCTAGTATAGATGTGGCCATAGAGGAAAGAAACACTTTCTCGTTACAATTTTTTTTTCTGATGATGGGAAGAAAAGTGAGTGGGTAAGAGTAATACTATCTGAAACAAGAAAATGGATTCTCAATTAGATTCTCAACTAGAAAATTTCCCATGGAGTTTAGTGAAGCTATGCTAATTTACACTAGTTAGGAATCTGGCTCATGGAGTATGGAGGAATATGTAAATTCAGTGTAACATTTCAGTGTTGCCATATCATGTGAAAAGTGAAATATGTTTCTGAAATATTATAACTCCTGCCAGTTCTTACTCAAATATGAACATTAAAGAATCTGTAGTTGGGAGATAATTCTGCATGTCAGTGGGAAAATTCCTCTCATGTTTTCAGTATTTAATTTCTATTTCAGACAGTTTTTAATGCTGTCACCAACTATCAAGGTGTTCAGAAGGAAAATTTGTGTCTCTGTGGCAGTGATGGATTCTAAATGTTGGACTAAAGTTTTGTAAACTAATTTTCCAGTGAACCAACTACCCTGATACACTGCTATATCTGGAAATTCATTTAACTGGACAACTGGGGTCTAATTAGTTATAACTATGCAGCTTCTCTCTCTCTCTCTCACACCCACACACATACCACCTGCCCCAATTAGGTATAACTATGCATCCTCTCTCTGTCTCTCTCTCACACACACACACACACACACTTCATGACTTTGGGCATGGTATTTCCTAATAAGACTAGCACAACCATTATTATTTTCATGATCTACAGAACACGCTTTAAAATAACCAGTTTGTAAAACGAAAAGCTAATGTCAGTTTCCTTTAATATTTTCCCCTCAAAAAACCTTATTGTTGTGGCCTTTGTGTTAGCTATTTGTGCTCATGAGGATGAGAGTTGGTCTGTTACTAATCTCAGTAACTAAGACAAATCAGGAGCACTGCTTAAGGGACAAGATTTTTTTTTTCACAAAAAGGTGATATGTGCTCAGCCTTTGAACTTAGACTGTCAATTGAACTGAAGACTGAAAGGGTTAAAAATATAAAAAAAAGCATACAAACCCAACTGAGGTTTGGTTATGAGTCCTGTTTGTTTGCTTGATCACAAAATGGCTTGAAGTTCAGCAGGTGCAAAATAGTGACCACTGTTTAATGTGGGATTAAACCTGCAAGCACCATTAACTGTCTCCCTCCATACTTGAGCTCATTCAGAAACCTAATTACTTGATTTGAACATTTCAAGCATATTTGTGCTTATATATTAATTGCCATTCTGCCCCCACTGTGTTGAAAATTGCAGCTACAGAATTTAAATTCATTCATACGTTCTCTCATCTCTCTCTTTCAACTCGTCCAACACAAGTCATGGCTCATCTCCCCCCTTTAAAAATTCCATTGAGAATGATGTATGTTTGCAGTGTTTGGCATGTTAGTCCCTCCTGTTGAGCAGATCTGCTGGATCCCATGCCTGGAGTAGTTTGAATTGCCTGCTGGCTTACTCAGCAGCACCATTTTCAGGGATTTTTTTAGGCTCATTCTTCTGTGCAGGTCTAATCAGTGCACTCAGGCATGGGATGAAGAGCAAATCACTCATCTAAACAGTTCACAGCACCTCTCAGACCACAGCAGTGTGTAGAAAAAGCTGGAGCATTTAAAATATAGATTTACAATTTTGTTCAAATATGCGAGTAGAAAATCGACCCTTTTTGGTATTTCTGAACTGTTTAATATATAAGGATTTTAGAGTAAGGGGAAAATTAATCAGCACAGTTCAAGCCATGGATCTTCTGCAGCACTTTCATGGTTGTTATGGCATGGACCCTTAGACACAGAACACAGACTCTTCATTGCATTATTCTCTTTGGCTACTTTTTAGTTGACTCCAGAGCAAGAAATTACTCATTTGGAGGAGATGGCACATGCTGACTGGCTGGAGTTTGCTTTTATTGTTTTATTTGGGTATGTCTACACAGCAGCCTTTTTTCAAAATAAGTATTCCAAAAGAGCTATTCTGAAATAACGCTGTTACACACAAAAATGCATTTCCAAATAGCACTTAGCTATTTTGAAACATAGCTTGTACACACAGAGCCCATGTAGAAATAGAGCCATTGGATGCTCTGTGGCTTATTTTGAAATAAGCTCTATTCCCTGTCTTAACAGCACCTATTTCAAAATAGCTTCTTCATAGAGGCTGCATGTACACTAGCAAGTACTTTAAAAGATTTTTCAAAAGAAAGGGGCTCTTTTGAAAGATTCTGCAGAATGTCCATATGCAAAAAGCCTTCTTTTGAAAGTAAAGAAAAAAATGTGGCACTTCTTTCGAAATCGTTCTTCCTTTTCCATTTCAGGAAGAGTGGCCCTTTTCCAAAGCTTCTTCCAAAAGATAATGTAGGTAGATGCTCCACGGGTCCTTTTTTTTCAAAAGAGCAGTCCTCATGGTGCCTGATTTTTCAGTCCCTGGCCTGTTCTTTCAAAAGAATGGGGGCTGTGCAGAGGCTGTCTTTTGAAAGAGCAGATCGCTCTTTTGATCTGTTTTTTGTATGTGGACATAAGTTTTTGAAAGAAGTTCTTTTGGAAGAAAACTTCCAGAGGGGCTTCTTTCAAAAGATCTCTATAGTGTAGACATAGCCAGAATGAGGTTTGCGATTTCAAAATAAGCCAACTGCTATTTCAAAATTATTTCAAAATACCAGTTTTGTTGTGTAGTTGTTAGGGTAGTTATTTCAGAATAATAGTTATCTTGAAATAACTTTGTTGTGTAGACCTACCCTCAGGCTACATCTACACTGGCCTCTCCCTTTCGAAAGGGGCATGCAAAAATGGCCAATCAAAAATGCAAGTAAGTCACTGATTTGCATATTCAAAACCTCATTTGCATGATGGCAGCCACTCACCATTCCGAAAGTGCTGTTTTCGAAAGCCAAAATAGCTGTGCAGATGGTGTTCCTTCGAAAGGAAGCCCTGCTTTCGAAAGCACCCTTCTTCCTGAAAGCACCCTTCTTCCAGTACTGGTCAGTTTTTTGGCTCCCACAAAGGCAGCAGCCTGGCTCTGGCTTCCCTCCACTGGCAGGATCTGGGAAACTGACCAGCACATCTGGTCAGTTTCCTGGCTCCCCACCACTCTGAAGAGCAGTTTCTCCCCAGCTCCCCGCAGCTGGAGGAGCTGGGGCAGTCAGAAAGCTACAGAGTGGCTTCATGTTGCACTTAACTTGCATTAAGGCAAGTTAAACACAACTCAAAATTGAGCATTTTGGGGGTTTACTGTATTATTTTCTCTCTCTTAGTTGATATGTGTGTTTTTAGCTCCTCAGTGAAATAGCTGATTCTGTTTGATGATCTACATGTAATATATTTGGTGGCACAATCCAGTTCTCAGGGAACCTGTCTACATGATGATAAGACTGGCATTCAATGACTCCTTTACGACAGACAACTTAGAGTTGGGTGGGCCAGTTATGGCCCACTCTCTTCTCTGTATCTAGCTCACATACTATTTATAGCCAACTGCCAAGGTAGTGGTGGGAAATGGATGCTTTTCAAATAGCCACACAAACCTGAGACAGTGGCCAAGCAGCACAACAGTGGCTGGAGCTGGGAGTCATGAGAGTCCTTTAAATCAGTGAAGCATTGTGAGAAACACTGTGCTATTCTCATGTTCTGGAGTGCTTCAACTCCCATGGATGAATAAATTCAATACAAGGAATGATAATAACAATAGCACATACTTCTATATCACAAATTTCATCTAAGAGTCTCAAAGGGCTCTAATGAATATGATGTTTTTCACCTCCATTTCACAGATGGGCAAACTGAGGAAAAAAGATGTTTGTAAGTATCTCTGGGTCACAGAGCAAGTCAGTGGAAGATCCAGAAATAGCAGCTGGGGCCAAATCCTCATTACAGTCCCATTGACTCCTGTGTGCAATTCCTTCAGCAGCTAGGAGGATTGGGGCTCTGCTCCAGGCCCATTCCACTGTGCAAATGCACAAAAATAACAGACAAACACCCCTTCCTGACAGGACGAGTGGTGGCTGGGCACATTTATGAGGGGTTAAATGTGAAAATAATATTAAATGTTTCAAAATAATAACCCCCCACCCACCTCAGAAAGGTGCACTTTCATGGCAGAGTATTCAAATGTGTGTTTATTATGCAGATAGTATGTAAATAGCACATAAATGATATTTAAATATTGCAAGCATAAACAATGAGAAAAGTGTAGGATGAAGTATTGTTCCCATTTCCGTCCCTGTCTCTTCGGAGACCAGTGACAAGACTCAGGTGGCAAGTTGCTGAGGATATTTTCCAGAAGCTATATATCATGCTCTGTTTTTTGGCAATGACCTTAGACATTGGGTCTGTCACATGATGAGCTGCTGATGAGCTGTCTGGGCTGCCTTGTCCTCCCTGGACACCATTTTCTTTCAGGTTGCATTTGAGTACAGAAATGTATTGTGTCAACGTGAGGAATGTGAATCTTTAACAAAAGAATTCTGATAAGGTTGCTTCTTTGCTGCGGAATGAAAAACTGCTTTAAAATGTGGGATGCCAGAGCAGAAAGTTTTAAATGGTGATAGTTATAAATGTCCTACAGATGCAGAGGTTGAAGACATAGTTGCTTAATTCATGCTGCATGACTCAGATATTTAACAGACTAATTCAGTCATTACCTGTTAAAATTCCAGAGAAGTGTGAAATATGTGTAGTTGAGGGGAAGGTAGAAATTCTACTCTACAGAATTCCTTGATGCCCACAGTGTTTTTTTTTTCACCTAAAATGGCACACTTTTTTTTTCAAATAGAAGATTGTGCTTGGTGAAGAGGTAGAAGAAAATTGAAATAGCTACATTTGTAAGCTTCTGTTTATCCAAACTGAAATCTGCATAGTCTGAGAGAAATTTATAGTGTTGCTTCTGGAAAATTAGATGTATGTGTGATATTAACACTAAAATGAGCAAATATATCTCATGTGCTTTAACACCTGGTTTCCAGGAGAGATGTGGTGACATAGCACCTATGACCCTCAGTATTGGATCAAGACCTGATAGGGAAAGATGCTGTACAAGCACAGAACAAACAAATGGTCCCTGACACCAGGAGTTCACAATTTTAGTAAGGAAATATTGAAACACACAGGCAATGGTTATGCTAGTGAGTTTTGCTGATAAAACCCCAGTTTTGTCAACAAAACTTGTGGAATGTGCACACTAAAAATGTACTTTGTCAACAGTTTGTCAACAGAACTCAGCACTTCTGCCAGCAGCCTTCTCCCTCTCAGCCATGAGGCATAATGCTGCTGACAAAAAAAAGCTGTGTGGATGCTCTGGGGGGCCTTCTTTTGACTGACAGGCCATCCAGAACAATGGGTCTCTTGTGCTTTTGGGTGCCTGTTTCTTTGAGAGAGCAGCTGGGCAGTCTGGCTGCTCTTTCAACAGAGCAGGTCACTCTTCTGATTGGCTTCTGTGTGTGGCTGCGCTCTGTCCACAGAAGCTTTGTAGGGAATTCTGTTCTGACACTCACTTCTGTCGATAGAACACTGTAGTGTAATGGCAGACTAAAAGAAAGGGCCTTGCCACTGTCTTTGCACCCATGACTATAAGCAAAAGTGCCAAAAACCTAGGGAAAAATTCATTTCTCATAAAGTTGGTAGTTTAATATGTCAGATACTGGGAGATTCAGGTAATTCATATCTGCAGCCAAATCCAGCCCTGTAGTGTTAGATATTCGCCTTTCCCCGCAATGTGTGTGTATAAATCAAAATGCAAATAACTACTGGTGGTTAGTCCAAAAATATCTCTAGATGCAAAGTATAAAGTGCAACAAGACTATATATTTTAATAGACTATGAGGAATGAAAATCAGTCATATCAGCTGTGCCAAAGAAAGCCTCATTAGACACACTAAAAATGAAACAGAGAGTGATTTTGTTACTGAGACAGCATGTAGAGTAATCGTGGAATGTGACTGGAACATTGGTTAAAATAACCAAAATGAAAATAAAACAAAAATAAAAAGCCCTTCTTTGCTAACATGGTTTAAAACTCAGAGAGATAGCCATGTCAGTCTGTAGCTTCATGAAACAAAAAAGCAGTCTTGTAGCACTTTATTAGGTGATGTGCTTTTGTGAGACAAGCCCACTCCTTCAGATCCCCAAATAAATTATTTTGGTGGTCTTTAAAGTGCTACATGACTGCTTTTATTGCTTTATGGTTTACAACTGGTTTTATTGCCATAAATGAACCAGGAGGATGAAAGAGATGAGGGAGTCAATGAACATATAGCCAAAATAAAGAATGAAAAAGATTGATGTGTTGACAAATTCCGGCCAGACAGCTAATGAGTAGTTTTTTTGCAATAACCTAAAGAAAGTTAAACCATAAAACCACAAAGACAATCACCAGAAGAAGTTAGCATTCAAGTAGCAAACAATGTACTGAAAGGCTATTTTGGTAATATGCCCAGATACTTATCACAGCCATGTTGAATAAGTCCCAGGTTTTCAGCACACCAGTCTGGTGCACAGCTTTCTTATTCCAAGATACTGGGGATTACAGGACAGGACAGGTTTGCATACAAGACATCATTTCAAAACTGTTTTCGTCCCATTTTCATTTTTTAAAAAGTCCTGAGAATCTTTTTTGTTTTAACTGCTTTCTTCAAGGTTTTGTGATGCCAAATTCTCATGTGTTTTGATACTGATTCTATTACGACCTATAAATGTCAAGATCAAAAAGAAATAAATGCACAATCAGCTTGGTGCAGATTTGATGTCAGAGTTGTTTTAACTAAGCCCAGAAGATGATGTGAATGAAAGAACCCATTAAAGAAGAGAACCTGGCAATATACTTTGGGAGGTTACTAAGGGAACCAAGAGACAATATAAAAGAAAAGTAACGTTGTCTGGGAAATTGAAAAGGCAATGAAAGGTAAAGGGGAAATATCCATGCTACAGTGATGACAAATGAAAGAAAAGAGCTGGACTGCATGACAACACCATAGGTTACAGAAAGAAGTGAGGAAGTTAAAAATAGAGAAAAGAAGAAACCCAGTTAAATATAGATAGTGTTTATGGGGATTCAGAGTCTTCTATGGAAACCAGTGAGAACTCATATTATCTACAAAGGAAACAGGACCAAGACCCCACGTCTATAAGCACCTGTTCACAAATGCAAATCCAATCCTATAAGAAAACCAACAAAGTTCTCTTCTTCAATGGGCTTTTTGACTCAGTTCATCTTCTGTGCTTAGTTAAAACAACTCTGACATCAAATGCACACCAGACTGATTGTGCATTTATTTATTTTTGATCTTGACATTCTCTGATCCCAGTGAAGCCAGTAAGGTTATGTCTACACTAGACAGTTTTGCAGACAAAACTGGGGTTTTGTCAACAAAACTCATGGAGCATCTCCAACCAAAATGTGTTTTGTTGTCAGAAATTGTCAACTAAAAAGCCACATAGATGCTCCAGGGGCCCCTTTGGTAGACAGAGCAGATTAAACGATCTATCTGCTTTTATGTGTAGATGAGACCTGTTCACAGAAGTTTTGTTGGTACATCTCTTCCTACAGTAACTTCTGTAGACAGATGATTCTAGTGTAGATGTAGCCTAAGAGTAAAGGTTGATGAATGCCTCCTGGCACCTCATACCTTGCATATCCGCATTCTAAGATTTAAGGTGTGGATTTAATCTTTACTCACCAAGTTCATTTTAACTTCCAGTGAAATGGTGAAAATAGCAAGCTGTAATTTTTAACCAGACCATTCAGACAATATGTATTAGACTGCATTTGATTCCTTTGACAGAAAAGTTTGTAAGTTATATTGACCCATCATGTCGAGAAAGGTGGTTGCTTTCAGGAAATTCACAAGGGCTTGTAGAACTTGTAGAGTGGTTGTTTGATTATTGGTTCAGATGAGGTGAGATTTATTTTATTTCTTTCTGAATGTTCCAGATTAAAAACTAGTGAAAGACAGCCACTGGTAATGCCTCTATCCACACTACATCCTGTAAATTACTCTACAATATTTTAAGGTCAATGAGACATTTTAGGACAAGGGCAAAAGATAGCAGAGAACCCTATTTTTTAATTAAATCAAACACCAGAACATAGAAATTGCCCTGCTGAATCACAGAAATTATTCATCAGTTCCTGTATCTTGTCTCTGACAGTGTCCTTCAAAGAGAGGCGCAAAAAATGACATAATGGAAACTTACGGAATAACTTTCTTTTATGAGAAAATAAGTACTTCATGGTTGGGTTATGTCTTGACCCTGAAGTCTTCTATCCCCTCTAAGCAGACTAACAAAGCTTTTTCTGTTCTGTTGACCTTAACCATGAATGTTCCTATTATCCGTAGCAGTAGCCAATTATCTTTTGAATCATATTAGGGCTTTAGCCTCTATATTTTAACAATAAAGGTAACAAGTCAATTGTGTTAGGGTTACAATATTTGACCTTTCAAAAAAAGGACATGCCTGGGAGGGAGGGTATTTGTATGAGTCTCTATCAACTCATGTTGTATTAATGTTTTACAGTGTATATATAGTAAATTAATACTACATGCGTTGGTAGAGACTCATACAGATATACTTCCTCTCTGGGGCTTCCTCTTTTTCATATGGTCACCCTAATTCTGTATTATGTAAAATAGTACTAAAAATGTACCAGTAGGTTCTGGGTCACTATCCAGATTGATTGGCAAAAAAGATATTTTGTTTTTTATGTCTGTTTGCACAGTCTATGTGATTCTTTATATTGTATGGCTATGACTACACTAAAAGCATCTATCTACAGAAGTTACTGTAGGAAGAGAAGTTCCGACAAAACTTCTGTCGACCGATTGTGCCTACTCATAAAAGTGGATCAATCTTTTGATCTGCTCTGTAGACAGAAGGGCCCCTGGAGCATCCACATGGCTTTTTGGTAGACAGTTTCTGAAAACAAAACACATTTTGGGTGTGGATGGTCCATGAGTTTTCTTGACAAAACTCTCTGATGTAGACATAGCTGGTGTGTGCATGCCTCCTCCAAGCTTTATGCTGTAGTGATCCCAGGTGAGATAAGGAGTTCGGAGGAAATCCTTCCCTTCACCATTGTTCAGACTGGGGCAGATACAGAGGTGGGGAAGGAATGGGCATGAATCCTATCAATCCTAAGGCTTTCAGGGTGACATGGCACCAAGGTTATGGCATGGTTCCGGCTGACATTGTTCTTACCGATCTTGTAGCAGTTAGGAAAGGTCAGGAATGCAAGGATGCCTATCTTGTCCTGCCCTCCCTTCCCCAGTGCCTACCCAGCTCCCTCAATGACAGCTTCTGTGAGTGTAAGAGAGGCCCTCTGCACCATGGGGATGGTTCTGAAAAGGGGAAAGTAGAAGAGTAGTGGCAAATATCTGCTCGGTGGCCTCTAGATCGTGTGAAGTAAACATAGGGCAATCCAGTTCATAAGCTATATTCAGCTCTCACACCAATTTTACACCATTGTGCTACACTGCCTTCACGTCATTACCCATGATTTACACTGCTGTAAGGCTGAACCAGATTAGGCCCAATGGCTGCTCTTCAAGGCACTAGGGCATTACTATAAAAGGGTATGCAAAAACAGGAAATATAAAGTATTATGCCACATATATTTTCAGGGTCCTTTGTGTAGCGAAAATAGAACAGCTATTCGTGATATATAGCACAATCTTGTTAATACCCGCAAGCAACTAGAACACCCATTATACATTACTGTGTATTTTGCAAAATAAGCAAATAATGGGACAATCAGTTTGAAAAATCAAGGAAATTACCAACTCTTTTTTTTTTTAAATGGTGCCCTGTCCTTTCAGAACCTGCTTATTCGGAATGCTTCTTATTTTCCCCTGACAACACATCACTAGTGGGATCTAAAAAAGATGCAATAATTAAATTACTCCCATTCTCTCAGTAGACTCAAGGGGAACTAGGGAAATTATTTTTTAAAAAAAATAAAACAAACAAATAACTAAATAAAAAAGTAAGCAAGTCTTCGTTTCCCCCCCACCTGCCTTATTTGCCACTTTATTCTCCCATTGGTGTTCACACAGTCAGTTACTGTTAATGAGAGTTGCAGATGTACAGCGAGAAAAACTAGAGTCCCAAGTGTAGTTTTTAATGATTTTCTGCTTAGTATCCAAGAAATATGTGCTAGAAAAGCAATGGAAATGGTATCTGCAGATATTGTTCTTCTGGTTAAACAATCACTGAGGTGTCACAGCCTCCAGCCAAATTTACACCCCCAGCTGTGGTGAGCTATTCAGATTTTACAAGATGAGCAGATTGGGCTTGTTCAATATTTGGAAAGGAAGTTGTTATGAAACAGCCAGTTTTTGCAGGGAGGTGGTGGTATATCAGTGTGGGGCACTTCTGCTGTGAATTAGTGTTGCTCTAACTCCACTGTAATATTAGCAGGGCATTGTGTTGTGACACAGAGCTGGGTCGTTCTGAAGAAGCGAAAACACAGACCCTGATCACCGGCAATTAGAGACTCTAGGTTCAGAATTGTCCTAGACAAATTCCAGCATGGGAGATTATTATCTGTCTACCTATAATCCCAGGCTATGGTTACACTAGAGAGTTTTGTCAATAAAACAGGGGTTTTCTTGACAAAACACACTGCACATTTATACACAAAATAGGTTTTGTCGCCAAAACTCAACACTTTCGCCAGCAGCATTCTGCCTTAAAACTTTGAGGCATAACACCTTCATCAACAGATTTCTATTGATAAAACAGCTGTGTAAACACTCCCAGGGGCCTCTCTTGATAGACAGGGAAACCACAATAATGGGCAACCGTGTCTACTGTGCTTCCAGGTGCCCGTTTTGTCAAGAGAGCAGCCGGCAGGCTGGCTGCTCTGTCGACAGAACGGAGATTTCTCCTGATTGGCTTCTGTATGTGGCTGTGCTCTGTCAACAGAAGCTTTGTTGGGAAATCTCCTCTGAGAGTGACTTCTGTTGACAGAGCGCTGTAATATAACCATAGCCTCACAGCGTAAACAGAGAAGGCACAGTCACCTTTTATGGTTGTAAAGTTTTGTGCAATGTGGCTGTGTGCTGTTAACCAGCTGCTGAATTCGACCTCAGAGGTACCTGCATTGCTGGGGTGTGAATTGATTTAATATATGAACATTTTATGGATTATCAGACTCCCAGGGGAGTCATTTTGAGCTTTGTTCTCAATTTCAGTAGAGCCAGATTTGGCTGTTAATTAAAATATTTATGCTTATGGGATGTCATTGAGACTGCTTATGGTAACCAGCCCCACAGCTGGTAATGTTTGCTGCTTCTGTCCCTAAGCTCCAATCTGCATCCTTGTATCAATGACTTTGACCATGTGGAATGACTAAGACTTGGATGGCCCCAGTGCGGGTCCATAGGTCAACCTGCATATTTCTCACTGTGGAATTTGCCCCTTTGCTAGTAATATGCTTTCAGACCCAGTAACAAATTATGTGGATTTTCTTCACGTTAATAATGAAGCCACATTGACTGTGAATTCTAAATAGCTGTCCTATGCTATGTACTGTGAATGATAGGCACCTCACCTAATAACACCTACTGCTAAGCACAGATTTATGGAAGAGTGAAGAGCTCTGAATATGCATCAAGTGAAGGGTTCAAATAAATGTCATATTAACAGGCATGAAAGCGCTTGTATAAAATATTCATTAAGATGCACTGTAATCTTTCAGTTCACTATTTAATTTTGATGGAATGTTTTCTTCTATCAATATTTTGGTATATCATAGCAGTGCCCATCAAAAATTTGCTTGGCTGTGACTGGGTCTTAGTGATGTGACCTTTTGTTACTGGGAGGAAAAAAATCAAAGCAACACAGATGGTGAATATTTAAACACTACTTTCTACTGAATCATACTGTGTGTCATAGGTGTCCAAAAGGAACAGAAAGTGATTAAACAGAGTTCTGAGCAGAGCATGCCTCCAAGATGGGCATGGGCAGGATTTGTTAACGTGTAGTATGGAGGCCCCAATATAGCAATATTGGACTGGTGGCTACCAGTCTCATATACCTGTAGTTGCCCTCACTGAGCTGAGCACAAGTTTTGCCACCAAATTCAACAAGCGATGGAGCAAGATCACAGGCTCACTTATGCATACGAAAAAAATTATAAAACAGGGCTCACCACACAGTGGTCCATTCAAGGCACCCAACAAATGTGAACACAGAAGCAATGTGCTCAAATGTCTGTTTAATTTTCATCTTGTTTCCTTCAGTTTTGGTGCACTTTGTCCTGTTTATTAAATTTGAGCAGCATTGTCCAAGCTTGTCAGGAGACTAGCAACCCATTTAGAAAATATAACATGCTTGGTTAGAGTAGCTCTGGCAATTGCTGTCCTTTGAAAATGAATTTCTTCCAAATCTCTTGCAGAATTTTAAAATGTCCTTTAGGAATGATGCCACTTTTTAACTCCTAAATCATTAAATATGTAGGCACAATTTCCACTTACTCTCAAGTCCCTTTACAGCATTCTGGCAAGATAAAAATACCTTAAACTGGGTCAATTACATTCATGTCCTCTTAATTATCCTCAGCTTTAAGACACCTTCCCAATGACAGCATGAGTTAAATGGGCCATAAGTGAGAACGAAACCCAAATGCACCTTAGGCTATGTGTATGCTACAGACTATGTGGGCAAAAGTTATGCTCCCTCGGGGCTGTGAATATTCCACTTCCCTGAACAACATGAGCATGTGTGCACAGTGCTATGTTGGTGGGAGAGCTTCTTCTGCTGACATATCATATGCTGTTCATTGAGGGTTTTTTAAATATGGACAGCAGATGCATAGAGCATCTTTACCCAGATATGCTGCCGCATCAGTACAGTTTCACCATTGCAGCTCCCTACGTCTAGAATCACCTCTCACAGGCACCAGTTTTATCAATGTAACTATGCTGAAGTCATTGGAATTATTTCTGATTTACACCAATGTAATTAAAAAATAGACCCCAGTACACATCAGCTTCTTCCTTTCTCCCTTCCTAACAACAGGAAAGTATGGGACAAGAAGTGGTTCATGTACTTGTGAGCGGGTGAGGAGCTGGTCCACATTAAAAATGCCTTTGTATTAAGAGCCACCTTGTGAAAGCTCTAAGAATCCATGTAGTAGATGTTCATTTACTCAGAAATTATGTGATATCCCCTCTTTGAAGCTATCTGGGGCACATTGCTAGCATCACTTTCACCATTTTACATGCACAAGGCCTGAGGTAGATCACATTATAGTGCTTCCTGGCTTGTGTTTTAGCAAGAAGTGGTGGGGAGGTTTAGGAAGAAGAGAGCTAGAGTTACAAATAAATGAATATTGGTCAGCACTCTCCTATCCTTGAGGTAATCATTGGAGAAGTAGGACTCAAAACCTAAAAGACACATATGAGGATGGTAAAGGACCAAGTGTGTTTTATTATATAAGAGAATGAACCATCCATTCCCCAGTACAGCTCTGTGTAGACTGAAAGCTTGAATCTTCCACTAGCAGGAGTTTGTCCACTAAAAGATATTAACTGACCTATGGCCTTAAACATACTTTGTTGTTTTTCAATTGGAAGAAACGTAAAGGAATAACCAGAGGGAGGAATAATCAGAATGAGTAAGTAAGTAAGGCAAGAAAGTAGGAAAATAAAGGAAGAAGAAGCAGGACAGTCACAACTCATCATCAGCCATAACTACAGCCTTGCAAATCTGCACATCCTCTTTATATCTGTGGCTTATTTTTGCAGCTATGGATGTATTTCTGGATAAATCCACACAGGGCTCTACCACAGCCAGCAGATAATTGTTTCTAGCCATTCACTGCAGAGCTGAGGCTTCAAAGCTGGGATTAAGCTGTACTTATGCTGTAGCTCTATAAAAATCACCAAGCTCCAGAGCTGAACATTCTATCATCTTTCTTTCTTTCCAAAATATATGTTAGGGCTTCCAATAAACAACAAACTCGAAGAGAGGGCTTCTTTGGGGAGTGGGGATAATTTTCCATTTCTTGCTGATTGTTTTTATTTGCACTCTGCTGTTTTGCTACAGTATACCAAATATATAAAGTTTTATACAGGCCTTCATAACAGCTGGTTCAGCAGCTGAAAAGGGCACCAGCACTTATTTTCCTCAACAAGTCACCTACAAGCAATAATATGGTGAAATTTTAAGTATACAAAAAAGCCTGAAATATAAAATGGTTTCCACAGCAACTGCACCATAGCTTTTTTGCCGCGTACTACATAGTATTTTATTGCTTTATGCGGATTTAAGTTTCATAGATTAATTATATATGCAATGTGGCAATATGTTTCCTTCATGGTGCCTCATGCATGAAGACTTTCACTTCAGTGTATTTAAGATACTTAAATTATCTTTATAGAAAATCTTCACTGAGGACCAAAGGATATAAGCTTGATACTACTTCCACTGAAGTCGGTAGCTAGGATCCCATTGACTTCAGCACAATGAGGTCTTTAACTGGTTGCTTAAATCTTATTTACTGATGTCTGGTTGACTGATCTCTGCCTGGATGTGAAGAATTTGAAAATTTCTTATGAATTTCCAGCAGTATACCCTTCAAGAGAGAGTCAACAAATCTTGCAGAAGAGTTGTACAAATATGTATTATGCTGAAGTCAATATTGCACAGGGTTTTTTTAAGCAGATTGGGTTATTAATTATCCATATAATGAATAATATGAAATGGGGCTTAATGAGTGTCTCTTGATTAGGATTATCCGCTTAGAGTTCTGCATGAATGACTATGTTTTTATGGCACCTTTTATTTCTCCAAGCTAGAATTCATAAAATCCAAAGCTGGGACAAAGTCATTGTTACTGCAGAATCCTTTCTGAAACAGTTCTCACCTTACTTCGTTCAGAAAAAGCCTCTCAGAAAAGCTGTAAGAACTGCAAAGTTCCAGTTATTCAAACTTTATATAAATGCAACATTGTAACCAAAACTAAAAAACCCCTATAAAACAAAGTGGTAGGTCTGAGTAGTATGGTGGATAACTCGCTGGAGGCCTACTATGCAAACACGTATTCACATGAGTAGTACTTATCGAGTAACTCTGTTCAAGTACATGGAACTGTGCAAATATTTTTCAGGACAGGGCTCCTTTTCAATATCCAGTCCACTTAGACTTCCCCTCTTTTAATACCATCAGTGCTAGCTAAACATGAGCTCGTCTACACTAGCCCCCTCCTTTGAAGGGGGCATGCTAATTAGCGCAACTGCAAAATACCAATAAGATGCTGCACTGCATATGCAGTCTCATTAGCATAATTCCCGCTGTGCAAACTTCAAAGCTCCGGCAATCAGGCTAGCCATGGGCACTTTGAAGTACCCACAGGACTCTGAAGTCCCCTTACTCCCACAATGTTAGCAACTTCGAAGTTCGTGTGGTAGGAATTATGCTAATGAGGTGCTGCATATGCAGTGCGGCACCTCTTTCCTATTCTTCAATTGGGCTGATTAGCATGCCCCCTTCAAAGGAGGGGGCTAGTGTAGACGAGCCCCAAGTGTGCTGAATGTTCCAAGTGAATTAGATGAAAGATTCAGTTGTCCCTATTTTACTAAAAGGGAACTACTACATTTACACTAGAGAGTTTTGTTGTCAAAACTGGCATTTTGTTGACAAAACCCATGGCTTGTCCACATTCCCAAGGCATTCTGTTGACAGGAAATCGATAGAAAGTGGCACTTCTGTTGACAGCGTTCTGCCACTCCCTCCAGGAAGCAGAAAGCTGGTCTGAATATTCCATGGGGCCCTCTGTTGACAGACAGGGTTTCTGGGACACTGGGCAGCCCTGTCTCCTGTGCTTCAGGTTGGCCATTTTGTCAAGAGAGTGGCCGGGCAGTCTGGCTGCTCTCTGCCGCTAGAGTGGATCACTCTTAGGATCCGGTTGGCAGTCTGGCTGCAATCTGTTAACAGAATTTTTGTCAGAAGATCTCTTCTGACAGAAACTTCTGTCAATAGGTCGTTCTATTGTAGACATAGTCAGAGAGACTAAGGGCCAGATTTGTACAGGCATTTAAGTGCTTAAATTGCAGATAGATTCCTCACAGGATTTTCAAAAGTGCCTAGGTGCCTAAAGGGAATTAGACACCTATGTGTTTTTCAGACAGTCACTAGGCACATACTTTTATTTTTAAATGTGTAAATACTCGGCCCTAAAGGCTGGTCCTCACTGCAAACTCAACCTGGGCTTTTATCCAATTTGAAATCCAATCCGGTCATGATATATTTAGAGCCTAGCTTCCAAAGTAAGACGGACCAGACTCACCTAAATTAAAGTGTTGCTACAGCTATTTTTGATAGTTCTCTGATGTCGTCACAGAATTCCTGTGGTTTACATTTTCTAGCCCATTTAGCCATTCACTACCCTATCACCACAGGAACAACCTTCCCAAGTGGGTCTCCATTTGGACCCTCTCCAATCTGTTCTTATCACGATGGAGATAACTGTAACTTTGGGCAACTGAGGTAGGAACTGAGACCACTCTCACATTTGATATAGACAAATTCCAATGCTTCAGATGCTAATAACTTTGGCCCTTTGAGCTTGTAGCCACATTTGTTCCTATGTGAACATCAGACGTTTTCCAAGCTTGTTGCTACAGATTGCTATTTGGTCAATTACCAGCTAGAAACTTCCTTGTGGTTTCTGATAAGCTCAAACCAATATTTTGCATCAAAAGTTTTGTCCGTCCCTGGTCATGGCATTTCAACTGAGAAACCTATTTCCTGAAGATGTAGACCTCTGGTGAGATTGTCTATGCTTTTGAGTAAGCATATAAATTTATTTATTATCTTGTTTTATTGTGGGTAGGTATAAAGAGAAAACAACCGGTATGCAACGAACAAAATGTGCACAGGCTGAGTATATAGTTGTACATTAGTAGTTACATATAAATTTATATTTCTAAATCTCATTGCAAAGTAAAGGAAAAATATTTCTCTTGACTCAACATGACAGGAGAATTTCTTTCATTCTCAGCAGGAAAAAAAACACAAGGTAGCTATTTCCAGCAATATCTAAAACTGCAGCTTCAAAAATGACAGCATTTGAAACCGGGCTTCATCGGCTACTTTTTTCTTTGTTTTAAAGTTAAAAATACTTAATACTGTATTGGAAGATAATCTGCCAAACTCCTGCTCATTTAGCATTTGAACCTCCACCTAACATAAGTATACTAATATTTACTGGGACTCTCATCGAGTAAACTCTGTTCTTTATATTCTCTGAAAAAGACCCTTCATGAGTGAACTACTGGGCACCCAACATCTTTAATTATCTAGTTCTGCTTAGTTCTATTTCATTCTGTATAGAACAGTATACTGGGCATATTACTGTAGTTTCTATGGGTGTGTCTATACAACAAGGTTATTTTGAAATCACTTTGCTAGCAGCTACACAACAACTGCTATTTCAAAATAATTTTGAAATAGTGGCTGGCCTATTTCAATATAGGCAAACCTCATTCTACGTGGAATAGTACATATTTCAAAACAGGGATTTCAAAATAGGGGCTGTATAGATGGGGAATAGAGACTCTGTTTCAAAATAGGCTCTGTTGTGTGTAGATGCAGTATTTTGAAATAGCTGAGCGCTATGTGGAAAGGCATTTTGTGTGTAGCAGAGTTATTTCAAAATAAGCTATTTTGGAATAACTGTTCCAGAATAGTTTATTTTGGAATGACAGTGCTGTGTAGATGTACCCTATGAGCCCTCTGATTTCAACTACTTTTGCAGACAAGTCAGAGTACTACTCTGCATTAAGGCCCCACTTCAGCAAATCATTTAACTAAATGCCTATCTTCAATTGCTTGCCCAAGTCCATTGCTAGTCAACAAATCAGTGAAGTCCCATTGGCTTGAGTATGACTTAAGAATGTGTTTACCTATTTTCAGTGGGTTTTTTTTCTGGACAAAAGGTGCTGGAACTCCCTGCAGACCCAATCCCTCCACCCCCAGGCTTAACCCCCGCCACAGCCCCTTTCTGCCCTGAGGTGGCTTAAACCCCCCACAGCCTCAAACCACCTTTTCCCACCCCACCCCCCGAATGCTTAACTCCCTCACAACCCCAAATCATCCCCTCCTGCCCTGAGGCTCAACTTTCACTGCCCCAAACCACTCTCCCTCAACCCAGGATTCAGTGACTTACCTTACCCAGGCCAGGAGCTCCATGTGTTGCCACTCTTATTGCTCCTTTGCCTGGCTGTCTGCTATTCACCATGTCTGCATGGCTTCCCCCAGCCTTCTGGCTCCCCCCAAGGCAGACCATGGCAGTGGCAGCTCCCAGCAACCTGCCATGCTGAAAGGACTCAATTTAATTAGTTTAATGGTGATTAAAGTAATTACATTGAGTCCTCTTTCAGCATTTAGCTGGAAGAGAGTGACGGCAGCAGTACTGGGAGCCACAAATGGCTCCTTAAAGAGCCACATGTGGCTAAGAGTTACTCAGCCAACTTCCAAAATGCTGGTGCTAGAAAAAAAAAGTACCAGAATGCCATTCCATGGCCTTCCAGAAAAAAAAAAAACCAAAATCCTGCATATTTTGCTGAACTGGGGCCACTGTGACTTAAATGGCTAGAATGCAACCCTGTGATATAAAGACTACTTGGATACATTGCATTTAATTGGTTATTATGACTCAATTAATTATGACTCAGTTAGATGTAGTCAGAGGGTTTATCTACAATTCCTGTAGTGCTTGGTTGCTGGAAGCTCAGTTCGGTTGTGGGCAGCCATCACAAGATTTCTTTCACACTTCCAAACAAGACAGGCACAAGCAATTGGAGAACTCAGGCATGCAATAAGGGCAGGGAAGGTTGCAGCTGGTGATGAAAGAGAACACGGTACATTTGCTGAAAACAATGAGAAGTTCTGTAGCACCTTATAGATTAAGGCTAGTGCTACACTCACCCCTAGTGCCGGCAGCTTGATGCAAATGAGCAGTCTGAAAAATGTAAAAAGGCTACTCATTTGCATATTTGAGCAGTCATTTGCATATTAATGGCAGAAAACAAGCAGCGATGATGTGGTTCTGCTGGCAAAAACCCCCTCTGTCACCAGCCCCTTATATCTGATTTTTTCCAGGGATAAGGGGCTGGCGACAGAGGGGGTTTATGCTGGCAGAACCACACCTTCAATGCTTGTTTTCTGCCATTAATATGCAAATGAGATGCTTGAATATGCAAACAAGCTGTCCTTTTGCATTTTTGGGACTGCTTATTTGCATCAAGCTGCCAACACTAGGCGTGAATGTAGCACTAGCCTAATAAATTTTTTGGAGCATAAGCTTTCATGGGCAGAGACCCACTTCATCAGATGCATGTAGTGGAAAGTCCAGAGGCAGGTATAAATATATAGGCACAAGAAAAGAAGGGAGTACCAATCAAAAGGAAGGCCAGAGTTAATGAGGTCAATTTTGTCCAAGAGGATGTGGCCTACTTCTAGTAGCTGATGTGGAGTTGTCATTTGCTGAAAGATTGTCAGAGCTGCATATGCTCATCTGGAGTTTCCAGGACAAATTCTGAGTTCCAGCTGCAAAGTGGTCCATAGTTTTAACTGTCCCTTAAAATGGCATACATGGTATCTTAGTTTTAAGGTCTTTTAAGTAGCTTAGAAGAGTTTCTGGCATCTTAAAACACTTTGGGCCTTTTTTCTCTTTAAGGAACATGGCACTCAATGGGTAGTTATGCAATCTGATGTGGTGTGTCCTTTAAAATATTTTAAAATGATTAGGGATTTGGAAAAGGTGCCATACGAAAAGAGATGAAAAAGACTGGGACTTTTCATCTTAGAAAAGAAGAGAATGGGGGGGGGGCACGGTATGATAGAGGTCTATAGAGAAAGTGAATAAGGAGTAGTTATTTGCTTGTTCCCATAATATAAGAACTAGAGTGTCACTAGAGGAAATTCGTAAGTGGCAAGTTTAAAACAAACAAAAGGAAGTTTTTCTTCACACAGTGCACAGTCAACCTGTGGAAATCCTTGTCTGAGGATGTTGTGAAGACTAGGGTTCAAAAAGGTGTCTTCAAAAAAGTATAGGGTTTATCAGGGTTTAAAAATAACTAGACAAATTCACGGAGGTTAGGCTTCTCAATACCCTTTAGCTAGGATGGGTAGGAATGATGTCCCTAGCTTCTCTCAGAGGCTGGAGATGGATGAAAGGAGGGGAAGCACTTGATGATTGCCTGTTCAGTTCACTCATTCTGGGACATCTTGGCTTGGCCACCATCAGAAGACAGGATACTTGGTTAGACGTTTGGTCTGACCCAGCATGGCTGTGTGAGGAAATGGAGTGTGTTGAGATTTTATCCCCCTGGTTAGATGGCACGCATTTCTTGATGCCCTGGCATTCCTTGCAGTTTCCCTAGGTTTCACTAGACAGCATCAGTGCATAGAGATAATATGAGCTCACAGGTGATACCTTTGTTCCCTGGGAAACAGGCTAAAGTGCGTAGGTGGAGCTTGGGAGCCTGAATTGGAACTGAGAGTTGGAAGTCTGTTAGCCTGGACACAAGGGACAAAAGGAGGAACAAGGCCCTGGCTTGGGGGATCCCTTTGAGGGCTCTTTTCCCCAAAATGGTTTGGACTGACAGTTTCTGTTTGCTGTACTGACATCTTTGTACCATGCTGCATTCCTGTTGCCTAATAAACCATTGGTTCCACCTGCTGAATAAGAGTCACTTCTGGCTGTGGGTGGAGTGCAGTGCTCAGGTCCCCCTGAACCCCTATTAGGCTGTTCTTATGAAAAGTGAACAGCCAGCTAACTAAAATCATGCAGCACTAGGAATGTTCCTGAACAAGAGAATGTCAGACTTGAGAGGTTCAATCTGTAGGACCATATGGGCAGATTTCAGTTTATCTGTCCTGTTTCTAATTTACTATGAAATGGACGAAAATCGCATTTGAGGTTGTTTTTTTTGTTTTTGTTTTGTTTTGTTCAGGTCCTCCCCTGCCCCTCCCTCAAAAAGTTTTGGGAAAATCTGCAAGTGTCCATTTCCTCTCTGCTTCAAATTAATATCACTGTGCTCATTTAAAGAAATGTCAAGATCACTGAAGAAGTGAGACTAATACATCACATTAGTAAGCCTTCAAAATGTAGGTAATCTATCACTGTATGAGCCTTTGTAATAGGAAAAAATTGTGAGCTAAGATTTTAGAACTGCAATATCTTCCCAAGTGGATATAAAAGTGTACACTAAGTGGAAGACATTACCTATTATTGTGTTCTCTGAAAAGTCAGTAAAATGATGGCATATTATTTTACATTTGAACATGAAGGTTAAGTCTATTGAAAACCAGACAAAAAGGTTCAGAAATGCAGAGTCGGAAGATTCTCAATATTTTTCAGCGTATCATGGTACTTTTTCTAACTACTTTAATCAATGTCTCAGAGGAATGATTGACGTCAGTTGCTAGAAATCTTTATGAAAGGTATCTTAATGGATGATTGCTTTCTTGTTGTTGCCGAAGAGATCTTTCTTCTTTCATAATGCTAAATGTAACTCCCAGAAATGAATACACTTATACTTGTTGAATGCAATATTAGCAACTTTCTTTCGTCTCCCAGATGTAAGAAGAATGATGTTAAAGGCTGTGTCATCTGAGATTTGTCATGTGTGCTATGACTTTTGGGTATGATAAATTATGTAGCAAGAGTGACTTAAATGCAGAAATGCTTCTTTAAATTATCTGTTATAGATCTGGATCCCAAGGGATTAGACGAATAATCAAGAACAAAATAGCTATTGTAGAACTTTCACTAAAGATCACCTGCAGTAGGTAATCCCTTCTCTAAGGAGACAGTTCTAAAGTATTCCCAAAGTTTCAGATACCATTTTGCTCAACAGCAACCACTACTACTAAGCAACATATCTGTAAAACAAAACAGCAGAAATGTAGCACTTTAAAGACTAACAAAATGATTTATTTGATGAGGATCTTTCATGGGACAGACCCACTTCATCAGATCAAACTCATTTCTAACTTATTTGCAGTTCTCCAAAAGATATTTCTAAAATAAAATTATAACATGAAGCTTTCATAGGCTGGAGCAGATTCCATGCTACAACTCCTGGCCGTGTCTACACCAGCCAAAAACTTTGAAATGGCCATGCAAGTGGTCATTTCAAAGTTTACTAATGAAGCGCTGAAATACATATTCAGTGTCTCATTAGCATGCGGGCGGCCGTGGCACTTCGAAATTGATGCAGCTCACTGCTGCGCAGCTCATCCAGACGGGGCTCCTTTTCTAAAGGACCCCAGCTACTTCGAAGTCCCCTTATTCCTATGAGCAGATAGGAATAAGGGGACTTCGAAGTAGTCGACATCCTTTCGAAAAGGAGCCCCATCTGGATGAGCCACACGGCAGCGAGCCATGTCAATTTCAAAGTGCTGCGGCCGCCCACATGCTAATGAGGCGCTGAATATGTATTTTAGCGCTTCATTAGTAAACTTCGAAATGGCCATTTGCATGGCCATTTCAAAGTTTTTGGCTAGTGTAGACGTAACCCGAGAGGTAAAACACAAGAAGGAGAGGGTGCAAAGGGGGATCTCAGCTACCCTTGTACTACCAGGATTCTGGGTTGCTGCAGAAGCCAAAACAATCCCTCAGGTGAATTTAAGAAATTCTTGGGGTGCCCTATTTTACAGCAGCTTTTCCATGGCTGACTATCGACTGCACCGTACCCTGTAACCTGGTAGTAGTGTGCTATGGAGATGCCTCATCCCACCTGTGACATGCTTATGACAAAAGGGCCTGTGCATTAGCACTACAAAGTGCAGTAGTAAACTTCCCCCCAAGTGGTTATGGAATTTTGATGGCTTCTATACGCCATTAGTGTATTGTATTGGGGCTATGTCTGGAGCCAGCATTGGCCCATCAGTCTGGCACTGTCTGTCCTTTTCTAAATAAAGTAGGGACTTTGGTTCCCTGTATCTTGTATTTATCACCTACTTCACATTTGTCTAATTCAGATGTTAACTATAACAATCAAACACTCTGGGATTACAATTTGTATGATATCCAAATGTAATCTTTTCCCATAATTTTATTAAATGGTTTTCTTCAGTAAGCAAGCCATCCCCGATCCCCTCTTGCTCAGAAGAGTCCAATCCAAAAAAAAAAGAGGCATAGTTCCAGAGCATACCTTTAGTTTTGGAAAAATCCCAATCAATAGGAGTTCCTCTCCCACTGCTGGCAGTAGATTCATTAGTGGGATCTACGAGATTGGTAAAATCCAAAAATTCCCCCTGTGAACTTGGCAGAGTTTCAGTGTTTTGTTAAGAGAATGTTTTGTAGGGAATTCTGCATGAAGAATGTAGTAGCAGTGCTGAAACAATTGGTATATTGGGGGTGCTGAGCAGTATTCCTTCTAAATCATAGATTCCCAACCTATGGGTTGGGACCCAAACATGGGTCATGATTAGATTTGTTAAGGGTCACCAGCAGCTCTGAGCTGCATATGGCTCTTAAAGGAGCCATTTGCAGCTCCTTAATGCTTCCACATCCAGCAGCTATCTCTATCAATACAGAAGCAATTATGCATTACAGAGACAGCCTCTCCACCTTTGATATTCATAGTCATCCCAGGCAAGCCACTTAATAGACTATTGCAGTAACTAATTTCCCCCACCTCTGCCTTTTGCCCCACCTTCTGTTCTATGTAGAAGATTTGTTGGTTTTCAGTGTTTGTTTGTATCTCACCCCAGCCCGTGAGTGTGACCCCTTCAGCCTGAGTGTGAGGCTTAAGCTGAGGGAGCTGCAGGGAACAGTTCAGGGATGAGGATCTTTCCCCCACCATAATTCAGATCGACTATAATAATAAAATAATAATAAACTGTAATAAACAGAGTATTATTATTTTTATTATGAATGTATTTTCCCTTTTTAATGAAATAACAACTATGAATACATAAACATGAGGTGCAAAATTATGGCACTGTTATGGCACTGTTCCCCTCCCCGTGTTTGAATCGCCTTGGATCACCAAGTCTTTCTGAATTGTCAAATTAAGTCCCTGTCTGGAAAAGGTTGGGAACCACTGAGGTAAGCTTAGCGCTTGTGCAGCTGCTCAGGAGAGATTCAAATGCTGCCCAGATGTTAGCAGCATGCCCACAACTAGGGTTTTGTTTCTACTAGTGGTGCACATTAGAACATTGTTTAGTGCACATAAAATAAATTATTCCATACATGGATGGGAAAAAATCTGCATGTGGATGGAAAATATTAGAGGGAAGATTGGTATTGAGAGCCATTGACCAAAACTGTAAACCCTCTATGTGTTGGAAAACACTTCAAGCCATGGGGTGCTGCAGAACCTCAATACCCCTACTTCCAGAACCTATGCAATGTAATGGATGTCCTAGCTCCTTCAGCAATGGAATCTGGCTCATAATTTTTAAAACCAGCAAATATCCACTTTAGAAGTATAGGAATATATGGTGAAAGTGCAAGGTCCCCATTGGACTCAGGCATTGTGCTCATTTTCACTGGTATGAATTCATAATAAATCTGCTGAACGCAATTTGGTCCTTAGTCTGATTTATTTTCATAGGTTTTATGGCTAGAAGGAACCTTTACATCATCAAGTCTGACTTGTTGTATGACTGAATCCATAGATTTTTACCAGTTATGCCTCTACTGAGCCAAATAACTAGTGCTTGACTAAAGTTTATTTTCCAGAAAGCATTCCATCTTAATTTAGACACATCAATAAGTGAAAATTTCATCACTTTCTTTTACAGTTGGTTATAAGAATTAATCAAATTCATTGTTAAAAATTTGAGCATCATTTCCAATTTCAGCTTTTTCTGGATTTGAATTCCAGACACTGTTTTTTGTTACATTTTTCTTTTCTAAATTAAATAACCCCTTAGTGCCTAGAATTTTCTACTTGTGAAAATACTTACATGCAGTGATCAAATTGCTGAATAGATAGCCCTCAGGGGCCCTTTTTTCGAAAGAGCAATCATCCATGGTGCCGGATTTTTCGTTCCGCAGTGTTTCCTGGCCTATTCTTTTGAAGAGCAGCCGAAGGATGGCCTCTCTCTATTGAAAGAGTGAATCTATTTTTCAGTCCACCTTTTTTGTGAGTGGTTGCAATCTCTTGAACCAAGTTTTTCAGAAGAGATCTTCCAAAAGGACTTCTTTTGAAGGATCACTGTAGTACAGACATAGCCCAAAAGAAATAGATTCAATAAAAAAAAAATATTATCTCACCCACCTCTCTCTCATATCCTGGAACCAATACAACTAAAACAACACTGCATACTGCAGTTTCAGTTCAATGACAGTTTTGAATTTGTGCTCCAGTTCATCACCCAGTTTTGTCCTTTTAACTGTCACAACTTTTGCAGCCTGTAACTGGTATTTGTTATCAAAGGGAATCCTTGAAGTCTCATGCCTCAAGTTGTCATACCGGCTCTTTCTTCCAGCAGTTTGTTCCTCCTGTTTCTTTTCTTTCTACAGTGGACTCCAACATCCTTTTTTTTTTCCTGGAGTACACATTTGCTACCATAAAAGTACACAGTCAAAGAGTGCTGAACCTTTCAGCCTCTATCCTGGGCACATTAATGCTGGAACTGTCAAAGTCCACCTATTCCTGCTCTGTGGAGAAGACTTTTTATAGTGCCAAAGAACAGGCAGAATCAAAGGAGGACCTGTAAGTACAACACAGGATACCTATCACTGGGAATACAAGCTTGATGTGTATGTTTTAAGGGACTCTTTGGTAATTAAAATACCCATATTAGGTACATAACAGAAAAATACAAACATGTACAGTAAAGCTGTTTCCCATATACCTCTCCCGGCAGTTTTATAGGTAATTCTCCATTTTTTTAAAATGCCAGACTTTGTTTCAAGAGTTTGTTGCTCTGGTCTTCTACTTACCAGTTCTCAGTTGTCCTCCCGTAAATTACTGCTGTAACATTTTACTTGCATCAAGCAATCTCCAGGTAGCACATTGTGAGCAACTCTGAGCCCCAGCTTGAGTAGGTGGGCAATTATAACGGTATCTTCTATGTGGGCTGGGCAGGAAGTAATTCTAGGAAGTCTGGGCACTAGCTGTAGAGACATTTCATGGAGACTTCTTCAACCCAGTAACTACAGTAGGTGTCTGCAGCCTCAACATGACTATATCATGGAGGAGAGTGATAAAGGGCTCTAGAAAATCCACCTAGCAGAGTCGCTATTCTTGTCTCTAGCCCTCTCCTGTGATATACCTCTATGTGCTTTAATGCAGAAAGTCCCAAGAGGGTGGGCCTAACATTGTATTGGTAGTGAGTTCCCCTAACTCCCTCATATCCAGCCCCTTTTTACAGTGTGACCACACTGGCTTTATGGGTCCTGCTATAGTCTTGGAGTTGGGGGCTGGATTTGCCTTATGGTTTAGATGGGCCAACAGTGTCTCTCTTGCACTTGAATGCATGCACTTATGTGCTTTTCCCACCATGGACCCTTTATCCTCTATGAGTGGCATTCCTGAGGACACTTATCCATGGACTCTTGAAAAGCCCACCCACTTCAGTCCAGGACAATGCAGGGTATGCTTGTTACATATCTCATTAATTGTGTTAAAAGACCCTTGTATTGTCTCTAGAACCCAAACCTGACCCCAGATTCACAAGGCCTCTGTTTTTAACTTGTACCTTGCATAACTTACTTTGCAACCGTTGCTTCAATAAAATCTCTCTTGCACTGGAATGCATGTCACCTTAACTTTTAGTTTTAGAACAGAAGGGGAGTCAGTCTCAGCTGGTGTAAATCAGGGTTGCTCCAAGGATAATGCAAAGAACAGTATTAGAGACAAAGGACCCAAATTCTGTGCTCACATTATTTTTTCGGCATTGGCAGAGTGGCATCCATTGCTACAGATGAATCTCAAAGAGTCTGTGAGGCAATGTGGCTTGCTGCTTGTCCTTAAAGAAAAGAAATTCAAAATGAAAACAAAGTGAAATTTACAGTTGGCAGGAATGTTAATCCTCTCAGCACAAATATGCATGGCATTTGCCCTAATGCAGCATATTTACTTTAGCTCTGGACTTCTTCACAGTAAGAAACTCCTAAGGTATGGGTCATATGATGAAAGACCACAGCAAAATGGCATGAAACTTTATCAGTCATGGTCCAATGTTTACCAGTTATTACCAATAGTTTTTCTTGAAAAAGCAGTTTCGTTTACTTGAAATCAAATTTTAGTTACATGCCCAGAATCTCATTGCTATGGGTTGATCTTTACATACTGTATTCAGGCACATTTTAGAAGCAGGCAGCTTACTTAAGTACACTTTAATAACTTTTTATTTTTTTATAACTTTTTGTGAGCAGCCTACAGGAAAATAACATTTTTAATTACTCAAAAATTTTTTTAAGTTAAGCCTCAGAACTAAAGAAGGTGAGAATACAGCATCACCAGTGTGGAAAAGTTTAGTTTCATTGGCTGAATGGCTTTGCATGTTTTCAGTCAATCCAGTACAATTTTTCCAGTCTAAAGAAAAAAGGTCCCATGTAACAGAAAGAAAGAAAGCTTAAACGCAGCCCTTCTGCATTTCTTCTCCTACAATATCTACTTGAATTATAGCTGATTCTCACGTGTAATAGCATATTGCTTCTTTTAAGCTACGGGTATGTGGTAAATGCCTGATTGGTCTCCTTGGAATTTTATTATCACAATGTAGACATTGTTCCCCCAAACTCACACAGACATCTGCATACCATACCACAGGAGGTAACTGTATGTCAAGTTAAATAGCCATAACAACATCTGCATTTATTTGAGGGATTAAAGTTTAACACATGGTTTTATAAGCTAAAAGGTAGTAAAAAAGATTATTCTACAAAAAAACATTTGCAACTTTCCTCTAGTAGATGTCAGCTCAGGAGGTTATGGAGACTGAAGTGTTTTAGTGCTTTTCTAAAGGAAAATATCCCACAGAGTTCTTTGGAAGACAGAAGACAGCTCGCTTACAACTGTGTTGTAATGATAAGATTGTTGTCATGGATAGAATCAGTTGTTATTCTTTAAATTTGTCTACCCAGAAACATCCAAGAGAGTGAATCTGAATTAACTGAAAGTGAATCTGAATTAACTGAAAGTGCTCCCTGCATGTCCTGGCTATGTGTGGCTACTGGAAGAGGCTGACATTTCCCTTCAGCTCCTAAATGGAGATGCAGCCATGGTGGCTGTGCACACTGGCCCTGCCCCAAGTGCTGGCTCTGTAACTCCCATTGGCTGGAAACCATGGCCAAAGGGAGCTGTCTGGGTGGTACCTGAGGATTTGGGGCAGACTGCAGAGCTGCCTGGCCACAACATCACCTAGGAGCTGAAGGGACATGCCACTGGCTTCTGGGAGCTACCTGAGGTAAGTGCTGCCTGGAGCCTGCATACTGAACTCCCTCCTACACCCCAGCCTCCAACCCCAGCCCTGTATCACCACACAAACTCTTTCCCAGAGCCTGCACTGACTCCCACATGCTGAATCCTTCAGGCCCAGTCCAGAGCCCACCCTTCAGACCCAGCCTTACCCAGAACCCTTATCCCCACCCACCCACCCACATTCCCAACCCCCTGCCCCAACCTGGAGCTCCTACATACTCTGAACCCCTCATTCCTGGGCCAATCCCAGAGGCCACTCCTCCAGCCTAGGAGCCATACACTCAATGCTGATGCCCCTGCCTCAGGCCAGAGTCTCCTCCCACACACCAAACTCCACATTTCTGGCCCAAGCCCAGAGTGCACGGGCCCTCCCATAATCCTGATCTTTTCCTGGCATGGTGAAAATGAGTGAGGGTGGGAGAGAGCAAGTGATGGAAGGAGGAAGGATGGAGTGAGGGGGGTGTGATGTGACTGGATTTTTACAATCATTCTAAAACCATGTCTGTGACCACCGTATTAAGCATGCACCAAACCTTGAGCCAAGTGGGCCAAGTGAGGTGTCCAATGAAAGCTGGTAATGCCATGAATCTGTTTATGCTGTTTGTATATCTGTGCCATGTTTGTATGTACAGTTACAGATATTGGCTCTATACCTGGATTAGAAATTTTTTAGTACTAAGGATTTGCAATGGAAGGTGTGATCACCTCCCCAGTCAGGTGACATGGGCCGAGCAAAGGAGAAGAGGCTCAGATGTGGATTCCGCATCTTCTGGAAATTGACTCAGACATGCTGGCTAACCCAGCGGCCAATAACAGAATGCCACATCAGGTCACCTGATCAGACAATCCTCCTTTGCCTATGTGAAGAAGAAAGGGTTTTCCCCGCTGCACGGTAAGACTATAAAGATGTCCCTGTCAGTTACCATTCTGGTCTTCATTCCTCATGAACTAAGTCTGCATGGGCTATGTGCTGGTACTTGCCAGTACTGAGTACTGGCACCTCGGCAGCCCCAGACACAGAAACCCTGACCCCAGGGGTGGAGGGACCCCCAGTAGCCCTGCAGCAAGGAGCCAGTGGGGGCATGGAGCCGCACCAGCAGCCCCAGCTGTAGGGACCCCAGTGGGAGGAGGAGCCAGCTGAGTAACAGCTCCTCTTTTTTTTCTCTTTACAAAAAAAAAATGTGGTTTAACCTCATAGGAGGTACAAGGCAACATCCTTGCTTCTGGTTTTTCCTTGACTATTTGGGTGAGATCAAAAGAGATTTTCTGATTTTTGGAACCTAAATTGACTATTTTCATGTAGATCCACTTTTCATTTCAGCTGCAATTAACCAGGCTCTTTATGTTGCTTGTTTTCTTATGTATTGCCATCCTCAGCAAGGATCTAACTGCAGTTGTAACCTATAATATAATTTGAGAACGCTCTGACATAAAAAATCCCCAAACCTCTTGGTAAACAATGCCTAAAAATAGCAGCAAAAAGTTGGTAACACCTTGATAGAAATATAACCCACAAAAATTTGACTAATTTCTGAATTTAAATTGGTCCTAATTTGAAATTATTTCCAGCGACACTTGAAATCAGATGTGCTTTAGGTTTCACTGCCAACACTTTGGGCATGTCTTTGTCTTCATTCCAGTGTAGCTTTATACTAGAAGCATAAACACTGAATTCATATACTTGGTATTAGAGTGTCACAGGTATATAAATAATCATTGTTTGTCAGGGCAATGCCAACTGATTGAGTAATATGTTAGTTTTCAAGCAAAAGTTCCATGTATCTGAATAAGAATTGTGGGATTTGTCCAAAATACTAGAAAATAATGTAAAATATTTATATAGGCAATATGTTAACTAAACTAGTTCGAAGTATTTGTCATTGGAATTTGCCAGTTCATTGAACTCTAAGTTTTGTGGATATGACTCGATTTTTGACAGAACCTACCTAGTTTCCTACTGGATTTCATTTCAGGCTTCTAGGCATCCGGCTCCTCAGCAGCCTGCCTGGTGGGCTGACATGGCTCTGGGAAGCCTTAGGAACCTGAGCTCCTAGGCTCCTGAGCTCATTGCTCTTTTGCAGCTCAGGCTCTGAGGCTATGTCTGGACTGTTGAGAACTGTCAGCAAAAGATACACAAATTGTGCACCGCATTTGCATATCTTTTGCTGACAGTTCTGTCAAAAGAAGCTTTTCCAACATTTGGCCCATCCACATGGGGCCAAATGTTGGAAAACCCCCTCTGTCTCTTTTTCCTTGTGGAACAAGGTATACAGGGATGCCAACAGAATGCTCCTGACTGGCAGCTCTCTACCGACAGATCTGCAGTCTGGATACACGCTCTGTCCACAAAATGTCTGTTGACCAAAGTTTTGTCAACAGAAGCCTGCAGTCTAGACATGGCCTGAGGGTCCCTTGCTGTGAGGCAACCCAGCACACAGACTGCTCCAGACCCAGTGCATTATTCCTTTCTGAGAGGACTGCAAATTCTCCGGGTTTCATTCCAAGGTGGAACACAACCACATTTTAAAATACTGAAATCTTCCACAAAATGGAATTGTCTTTTCCTGCCTATCTCTGACATTTACATAAGCAGAGTTCATATCACTTTCCACATCATATGTATGTGCATTTTGGGGCCAACCAATTTATACATCAATACTTCATCAGGGCTGGAACAGGTAATAAATAATAATAAACAATAATATGCTATAATATCAAAACTCTTTGCAAATTGTCAAGACTCACAATACTCAGAAGCACTTGTGTATTATCAGCCGCCTTTTACAGATACGGAACAGAGGAGGAATAGAATGATGAAATATTAAAAACACACACACACACACACACACACATATGCACATTTTTGTGGTACTCATGTCCATACTGTGCAAAGAGCATATTCAGAAACCCATCAGCCAGCGGCTGTATAAGGGATAGAAAGCTAAGCTCCTGATTTCCAATCCTGTGCTCCAAGAACTATTATTATCCATTTCGCCTTATAAAATATAAATGAGATTGCTTCCATTAGAAGGTGGTCATTACAGTAGCATCTAAGGTCACAATACACATATTAATTTGGAAGGCATTGAATAATGAATAATAAACTTGAAAACATGAACTATTCACACATCATACAATGACACCTCCTCACAACAACAAAAAATAGAAAAAATAAAGCTTGAGGATGATAGAATGATAAATTATGGTTCACTGAAGGCACCTTGCAAATATTAGAAACTAAGAAGAGAATGATGCACACCAGCTCCCACAGATGATTCTATCCTTTTGGGTTTTAACTTGCCTCATTAACTTAAGATGGAAGAAGCATTACACAGAATTGAAATTTAAATTACAACATAAAGAAGATGGAAGGATTCTTGCCAGTTTTGCACAGTGAGGAACGGGTCAGGTATGATCAAAGTACAGCTCTCTGAGGCTGCGTCTACACGTGCACGCTACTTCGAAGTAGCGGCAGTAACTTCGAAATAGCGCCCGTCACGTCTACACGTGTTGGGCGCTATTTCGAAGTTGAAATCGACATTAGGCGGCGAGACGTCGAAGTCGCTAACCCCATGAGCGGATGGGAATAGCGCCCTACTTCGACGTTCAACATCGAAGTAGGGACGTGTAGACGATCCGCGTCCCGCAACATCGAAATAGCGGGGTCCTCCATGGCGGCCATCAGCTGGGGGGTTGAGAGATACTCTCTCTCCAGCCCTTGCGGGGCTCTGTGGTCACCGTGGGCAGCAGCCCTTAGCCCAGGGCTTCTGGCTGCTGCTGCTGCAGCTGGGGGTCCGTGCTGCATATACAGGGTCTGCAACTAGTTGTTGGCTCTGTGTATCTTGCACTGTTTAATGAAAGTGTGTCTGGGAGGGGCCCTTTAAGGGAGCGACTTGCTGTTGAGTCCGCCCCGTGACCCTGTCTGCAGCTGTGCCTGGCTCCCTTATTTCGATGTGTGCTACTTTGGCGTGTAGACGTTCCCTCGCTGTGCCTATTTCGATGTTGGGCTGAGCAACGTCGAAGTTGAACATCGACGTTGCCAGCCCTGGAGGACGTGTAGACGTTATTCATCGAAATAGCCTATTTCGATGTCGCAACATCGAAATAAGCTATTTCGAAGTTGGGTGCACGTGTAGACGTAGCCTGAAGGGCCTCCTCCTGTGTGCTTGTCTGAGTTGGTTACTGTGACTTTCCTGGGGCTTGAGGAACAATCCAAACCATTGAGAGGTTATGTCATCTCTTGCCCTGCAATCTATGGTTGTAGCGTCTAGCTTTGCCATCATGTAACTCACACTGAAGTGTCTGTTCACTTAGGCTATGTCTACACAGAAGTGTTATTTTGGAATAACCTATTCCGGAAGAGATTTTCTGGAATAGCTTATTTCAAAATAGCGAGGCTGCACACAAGAATGCATAGCAAAATAGCACTCAGCTATTTCAAAATACATTTTATTTTGGGTTAGAGCCCTTGGACACACTATAACTTATTTCAAAATAGTCTCTATTCCCTGTCTATGCAGCCCCTATTCCAAAAAAACTATTTTTGAAATAGGTGCTATTTCTCATATAATGAGATTTACCCAATTCAATATGCCATCCAGCATTTTGAAATTATTTTGAAACAGTTGTTGCGTTGTACAGACGCTTGCAAAGTCATTTTGTAATAGCAGCCATTATTCCTAAATAATTTTGTTGTGCAGACACACTGGCTGTGTTTACACTTGCACTCCTCTTTCAAAAGAGCTATGCAAATGAGGGGAATGGAAAATGAAAATGAGGTGCAGATTTGCATATACAGCACCTCATTTGCATATTCTTATTTCAAAAGAGCTTCTTTTGAAAGAAGAAAACTAGTGTAGACACTACTCTTTCAAAAGTAAACCCCATCTTTGAAAGAATCCTTCTTCCCATAAAAAAAGGGAAGGATTCTTTCGAAGATGGGGTTTACTTTCGAAACAGTAGTGTCTATACTGGTTTTCTTCTTTCAAAAAGACGCTCTTTCGAAATAAGAATATGCAAATGAGGTGCTGGATATGCAAATCTGCACCTCATTTGCATTTCCATTTCCCTCTTTTGCATACCTCTTTCAAAAGAGGAATGCAAATGTAGACACAACCACTCTGAGATAAGTCTGGTTCAGTGGCTCTGACCCCAGCATCCTCTCTACAACCTCATAACCCCATTTTGGCTGTGTCTACACTACCCCTCCCTTTTGGAAAGGGCATTTAAATGACATGGATCAGAACTGGTTAATAAGGTTCCGATATGAATATTCAGTGCTGCATTAGCATAATGGCATCTGGTCACGCTTCAAAAGTGCTGCTTTCAAAGTGAAAACTGGCTGTGTAGACATGGGTGCTTCGAAATAAACCCCAGATTTTGAAATTCCCTTATTCCCAAAACAATTGGGAATAAGTAATTGCAAAGTCTGGAGTTTATTTGGAAGCACCCACATCTACACAGCCAGTTTGTGTTTTGAAAGCAGCACTTTCTAAGTGTGACTGGCTACCATTATGCTAATGAGGCACTGAATATTCATATCGGCACTTCATTAACCAGTTCTGATCCGTGTCATTTAAATACCCCTTCCAAAAGGGAGCGGTAGTATAGACACAGCTGCTGCATGCCACCAGTCTTGGTTACAGCCAGTCAGGTGACCCCAACCCAGTTCAAGTCTGAGTTTTCTCTAAACCACATGCACTGCAATTCCCAGCCTCTTCCTGAATAGCTCAGAGAAATTATAAGTTGCATTTGTTCCTCTGAAACATGGTGGGCTATAAGAGACCTGTGGGCTGGACACAGTTTGCCAGAGCTGCCAGGTACTTGATTTACCAGATCTTCTGCAGGTATGGCTGCTAGAAGCTCCCAGTGACAGTCTTTTGCCATTCCAGGCCAAAGCAAGCTGCAGGAAGCGTTGTGTGTCAGGCCACCGATTCCCACAGCTCCCAGTGGCTGGGAACAATGAACTGTGGCCAGCAGTAAATGTGAGAGGCCATATCTGTGGATGCTCAGGTAAATAAAGCATCTGCTTATAAGATACAAGAGCACACCAGTTTCTTAACTTAACTGGGGTAGATACATTCTTCCCTGCAAATACAGCAATGAGTTTGGTTTATAGCACAAAATAAAACAAAATATTTAACAATGGCACATGAGCTAAGTGATGCAAAGTAAAAGGAATAAAGTTAGAAAGGGTTACAAGCAAATACAAGTGCAAACCTACCTCTGAAAGTCTAAAACTTAATCTAGCAATGTACTGCTGTGTTCAAGATATTTTCTCTTATCTATATTCAGTTCCCCAAAATTTCAATCCCCTATGTTTTTTTTCAAAAAAAACGCCTGTCTTCATGTCTCCGTGTGTCACAGCTGAAAATACCAGATTCAGGACAAACTGTTGAGAAATAAAAAAACAGTCAAGCAGCACTTTTAAGACTAACAAAATAATTTATTAGGTGATGAGCTTTTGTGGGACAGACCCACTTCTTCAGACCATAGCCATATCAGAACAGATTCAATATTTAAGGCACAGAGAACCAAAAATAGCAATCAAGGGCTATGTCTACACTAGCCAAAAACTTCAAAAAGGCCATGCAAATGGCCATTTCGAAGTTTACTAATGAAATGCTGAAATACATATTCAGTGCTTCATTAGCATGCGGGCGGCCGCGGCACTTCGAAATTGATGCGCCTCGCCACCGCGAGGCTCGTCCAGACGGGGCTCCTTTTCGAAAGGACCCCGCCTACTTTGAAGTCCCCTTATTCCCATCTGCTCATAGGAAAAAGGGGACTTCGAAGTAAGCGGGGTCCTTTCGAGAAGGAGCCTTGTCCGGATGAGCTGCGCGGCGGCGAGCCGCATCAATTTCAAAGTGCTGCGGTCGCCTGCATGCTAATGAGGCACTGAATATGTATTTCAGTGCTTCATTGGTAAACTTCGAAATGGCCATTTGCATGGCCATTTCGAAGTTTTTGGCTAGTGTAGACATAGCCAAGGTGAACAAATCAGAAAAAAAATGATCAAGGTGAGCAAATCAGAGAGCAGAGGGGCAGAAGAGAGGGGGGGAATCAAGAATTAGATTAAGCCAAGTATGCAAACGAGCCCCTATAATGATCCAGAAAATTCCCATCCCGAATCACACATTAACACGTGGTTTGAACTGGGATGGGAATTTTCTGGATCATTATAGGGGCTCGTTTGCATACTTGGCTTAATCTAATTCTTGATTCCCCCCCTCTCTTCTGCCCCTCTTCTCTCTGATTTGCTCACCTTGATCATTTTTTTTTCTGATTTGTTCACTTTGATTACAATTTTTGGTTCTCTGTGCCTTAAATATTGAGTCTGTTCTGGTATGGCTATGGTCTGAAGAAGTGGGTCTGTCCCATGAAAGCTCATCACCTAATAAATTATTTTGTTAGTCTTTAAAGTGCTGCTTGACTACTTTTTTGTTTTGATAGTTTATAGACTAACATGGCTTTCTCTGTGTTACAATTGAGAAATAGGGCAGATTCACCCCTCCAGGGTGACAATTATTCTATCATTTGATTACTGCAAGCCAGTAACAAAATTCAAATTATGTCTCACCACACTGGTGAACAAGAAGTAAAACATGCGATCTCCTCTGGCTTTCCAGCCCTTATTTCACCATCAAGACACCAGACTTTATGACGTGATTACTGAAAACCAGTTTCATCAGAAAAAAGGATTCTTCAGGTCCCAAGAGATCAGCCATTTAGTCAGGCCAATATATAACTCAGATCTTACCCAATAATCATGCTGCTAACCAATCCTTTAGAAACTAAAATCTCAGCTTTTATTAATAAAGAAAAGAGAAAGAGAATTCAAATGGTTAAGAGAGCATATACATACAACAATGGCATTGTTCTTAATTCAGGTTTACATTAGTGATTTTATATCCTGCTGGCTTTTAAAGTTTTTGGTAACTTCCAAATTATTGAAAAGGGCTCAGTGCAATATAGAATCATAGGGCTAGAGGAGATCTCAGGAAATCCAAAGCGGGACCAACCCAAGAAATCAAGATGAAGGATTGTCTGGGATTTGAACCTATAAACCAGCCCCCCCCGCATGATTCATGCCCCTATACTAACAAAGCACACAAAGTGCAAGTCTATTGTTTATTCCTTGATGTTCTGTTCCTCCAACTACCATTCTTTGTGGGCTTGTAAACCTTTGTAATGTACCTGTTGAAAAGTAAAATCCAGAGGAGAGGTTCTTTTCCTCCGTGTGTGAGGCAACATGTTGTTCCCTGCCCTGCTTGTTAGTCTGTGATTTGCCTCTGCCCCTTGTTAGTTTGATGCATCTGTTTACATGATATGTAAACACACTCTTATTGTCTTTCAAACTACTTTGGAAGTGACTCCTGCATGATGAAAACAGATTACTTTTTCTAGTGCAGATATGTTTACCAACCCCTGCCATATACCTAGTTTCAACAATCACAATTCTAGTATAGATCCATAACTCTTAATGTCCATCATGTGCATACATCACAAAAACTATCAATGATCAGTGAGCTATTCGTTTTCAAATGGTACCTCACAAAAATATTTTGTACAAAGATTATTCCAGTAATATGGAAAGCATTGTGATAGAGTGTCTACCCACTTCACAGGACAAGATGGGGTTCGGATGGCTAGTTAGGCCAATTAACTCCACAGACTACACCTGGAGGAGAAGCCCAGGGAGCAAGGGATTGATTGTGAACAGGCTCAGCTGGACAGGAACAAGCCAAACTTTCATAAAGCTCAGGGACTGGCCATAGAAATGGGTGGCTGGCCAAGACAACAATCAACTCCTGGAGGATGGGAGGGGTGTTTTGAGGCTACAGGGATGTGTAGGTTATAGCTCCTCCCTGGGCTGAGGGGGTGGCCCAGGCAGTAGACCTAGAGGAAGAAGGGAGAGCTAATGACAAAGTGGCACCAGCAGAGTAGTGAGCAGGAAGACTTCCTGAGCCCACTTGCCAAGATGGACTTTGAAACTCAGGGAAGGGGAATGATGATGACCCAGCCAGAGGGCTGAGTTGCAAACAGGAGGCTGCAATTACTGCAGTGAGAGGGGCCACAGGGGAAGACCGCCTGTGTAAAAACATTGTCAGAGAGGGTACAATGCCTACCAAAGCTAATTCATGAGGCAGTCAGGAGGAGGCACCATTAGCAGTGAATTGACTCTCTCAGGGGTGTGAATACAGGCATACCTAATGTCAGAGGTAGTATCTGATTTTTAGTCACAATACAGCCCCAAGTTCAGCACTAAAAGAGAGAATCTCTTAACAGCAGCAGAGGCCTGGGTCGGCCTACGCTCCTGCCACACTCCCTTTCTACACAGCCCTTAAATCATACTTATTTTCAATAGCCCTCTTCTCTCAGTCACCCACCTTTCTCACTGGGGGCTATGATAGGTTGTCAGGCTCTCTGAATTCCAGCCTTTCCTGATGGCACGAGGAAAGGAGGGACCTGAGGGACAATCCGGAATAAGAGCAGCATTTATATAAGAATGCCAACCTGAACTTATCCAAGGGTGGGGCTGGCTGTACTTTTGGAGAGGGGGAAATTAGCATTCAGCTCATGAGAAAACAAGACACTAGCAGCTGGTGACACCTGAAAGATACTTCCCAGGATAAAAAGGTCATTAATTATATAGTGTAATAAACACACGACATAGATTGTCTATGATAGTTTGCAGATGTTTTAGGAATACATTGTGAAGAGGACTTAGCCTCACAGCATAGAAGGAAAGAGGACAGAATTTTATAGCTATTTTAAGGGCCTGATCCAACATCCATTAAAATTAATGACGAGGGCTAGATTGCAACCTTGTAATAGGCTCTGAGTAGATTACAGTTACATCAACTCTGTTACTAGCTAGCATAGAAGGCTGCCAGAAGAAGCCATTTGAAATGTATGATAATAAAAAAAAATTGTCTCTTCAAAACTCAGGAGCAATGCTATGTTTCCTTGACCCTTCGACTAGTACCTATTTCCATGTATACCAATATGCAGCATTCCTGTAACCACCTCAGCAGCAGACCAGGGAGTAAACTGGGAGTCAGTCACAGTCCCTTCTTTGCTCTCCCTCTACTGTGTGGGAGGAGTAAACTACTTTACACCTTTGCATGCAGCAGCTTTCTCCCACCTTGTGGGCCTAGCCTACAACTCTGGTTGGCAAGAGGAGGGGGAAGTAGCAGACTCCTTTCACCTTCCAGCTCCTCCTTACTCAATTCCTCACAGAGAATAAGAGCAGCCAAGAAACTCTCTGTCTCTACAGTTGGTGCCACAGTCAGAGGGGGCTGTGTAGGGGAGAAATGGAGGCCTTACTCCCCTGGGTGGCTCGGTAAGGGAAGGGATCATCTAACCCATAGCACTTAAGGCTTGAGTGTGACCTGTCCTGCATGAAGGGGATTAAGGAGTTTCTCAGAGTGCTGCCCCATAAATAGAGCTCAGCTGAAAGCACACTTTCATTTCTACTTATTTTCACTTGCATGTTTGTTGTCTGCATCAGTGAGAGAGAAAGTTGAACAATTTAGGCTACGTCTACACTAGCCCCAAACTTGAAATGGCCACGCAAATGGCCATTTCGAAGTTTACTAATGAAGCGCTGAAATGCATATTCAATGCTTCATTAGCATGCGGGTGGCCGCAGCACTCCGAAATTGACGCGGCTCGCCGCCACGTGGCTCATCCCGACAGGGCCCCTTTTCAAAAGGACCCTGCCTACTTCGAAGTCCCCTTATTCCCATCTGCTCATAGGAATAAGGAGACTTCAAAGCAGGCGGGGTCCTTTCGAAAAGGAGCCCTGTCGGGACGAGCTGCGCGGCGGCAAGGCGCGTCAATTTCAAAGTGCTGCGGCCGCCCCCATGCTAATGAAGCGCTGAATATGCATTTCAGCGCTTCATTAGTAAACTTTGAAATGGCCATTTGCGTGGCCATTTCAAAGTTTGGGGCTAGTGTAGACACGGCCTTACTGTGTTACAGATATCAGAGCTTTCCCCAACAAAATGTGCTCTGCCTCTCTCTCATGCTTTTTTACCTCCATTTTCCCTGGGTTCACAATGAGAAAGAACGCACCAAATGTTAGTGTTTTCAGCTAGCCTCAAGTTGGAATGCCAATGTGTCTGAGCTAAACTGACTTGAGGTACAGGAAATTACCACTGAAGAGGGTAAAAATACCCAAAAGGCAATTTGTACAAAAGGCAATTATCCTTCAGGACATCCATAGAGAGCCTCATTTTGTCATCCACTAAAAAGCAGGAGTAAACATCTCAAGTGGGAAAGAGAAAGTAAATGCAGTAGAGCTGGGTATAACATCCTCCACTGATTTGAAATCAGTCTTGACATGTACTTAATCAAATGAAATTAGATTTTTACATTCTGATATGTGTGGTATCTTCCTTGTAATGTAACTATGAATGCGAGCCTGGGAAGATTTATTGTTTTGCTTAGCTTCAGGCACGTGGTTGGTTCCACTGGCTTCCATTGGCCTTTCCACAAGTGACCATCTGTCCTGTTTTTACAGGGACGATGCCTTATTTAAGCTGCCTCACAGGCATCCTGTTTTTTTTTAAAGAAAATATGCAAATTGTCCCATATTTTGCAGGGTTCCTGTTCTCCAGGACCTGGTGTCTTGGGACACCACAGTGGCTGTCCCCTCTCCTGGTGAGTCTTGCCACAGGGTGGCTGCCTTGTTCCCCAGCATCCCATGCCTTGGGGAGGCAGCTCCTGATGCAGAGAAGCTCCTCTGCAGGGCAGCTACCCTGCTCCTCAACCTGGCAGCCCCTGCTGCCAGGGATTCCTGCCACAGGGCATCTGCTACATTCCCTGTTCCCCACCCCCACCAGGAGGCTGCAGAGCCTCTATTTTTGGCACCCTCCACCAGGAGCTTGTGGAGCCCCCATCCTCCACTCCCTCTCATTGGATGGCTGCAGAGTGTCTGTCTCCTGTGACTCACCGTGGGCATCAGTCCCATCTCTGAGGATCCCTGACATGAATCCTGCAGGCTGGTGTCTCCTATTTGCCATCAGGCAATAGAGTCGCCCTGTCTTCACAGGCTCAGGAGCATTGTCTGTTCCTTTTTGCCTTAAAAGGAGCAATCTGAAGATAAGAATCATAGGCTCAGGGCACACAAGTTGGTGCATGAAAATTACTGGGGTGCAGGTGCAATGTTAATTATATATGTAAATTATGTATGCAAGCGATATCAACATTTGTCTTCATGTATATTTAAAGACATCTTTCCCCGGTACTGCTGATGCTGAAGATTATCAGCCTAAATATATTTTTTTCTAAAATAGGTTTTATTTCACTGTTCTTAAACGGCAGTGCTATGGTTGCATTTCCGACAGACAGTGAAAATGTGTAAACTTTGCAAGCATGCTTTGGGAAGGGACCTTTTAGGATGAAAGAACAGTTCACTAAGGCCTTGGCGACACTAGCTTCCACCTTTGAAAGGGATATGCTAATGAGACACTTAAGCAGACACTAATGAGGCACTGCTATGATATGCAGCACTTTATTAGCATAATGGCCACCATGCATGTTTCGAAAGCGCCACTTTTGAAATACACGCTGCTCGTGTAGACAGGAGCCTTTTCAAAGGACCCCCCAGGTTTCGAAAGCCCCTTCTTCTCAATACCAAATGGGAAGATGGGCTTTCAGAGTCCGGGGATCCTTTCAAAAGGTGCCTGTCTACATGAGCAGCGAGCGTTTCGAAAGTGGCACTTTCGAAACACATGGCGGCCATTATGCTAAATGATTTTTCCTCTTTATTCGGCTTTGGTGAGGCCACATGTGGAGTAGTGTGTCCAGTTCTGGGCCCCCAATTATAGGAAGGATGTGGATACACTGGAGAGGGTCCAGCAAAGGGCAACCAAAATAATTAGGGGGCTGGAACATATGACTTATGAAGAAAGGAAATTGGGACTGCTTAGTCTGCAGAAGAGAAGACTGAGGGGGGACTTGATAACAGCCTTCAACTTACTGAAAGGAGGCTGCAAAGGGGCTGGAGAGAGGCTGTTCACAGTGGTCACAGATGGCAGAACACGGAACAACGGTCTCAAGTTGCAGTTGGAAAGGTCAAGTTTGAACATTAGGAAATACTTTTTCACTATGAGGGTGGTGAAGCATTGGAATGGTCTACTCTGGGAAATAGTGGCGTCTCCATCCCTGGAGGTGTTTAAGTCTCACCTTGACAAAGCCCTGGCGGGGCTGATCTGATGGGTTTGGTCCTGCTTAGAGCAGGGGGCTGGACTTGATGGCTTTTATAGGTCTCTTCCAGCTCTATTATTCTGTGATTCTAAGATATTCATGGCAGCGCCTCATTAGCATCTGCCAAAGTAGCTCATTAGCATCCCCCTTTCTAAAGGTGGGGGCTAGTGTAGCCATGGCCGAAATGGTTCTCTCACAGTCACTAGTGTTTAGTGATTGCTGTGTGGCAAACCAGGAGCTCTTTGCACCCACCATCAAGGCCAGTGCTAGCCCAGCAATCCGAGGCTGATCAGGCCAGTACAGAAGTGGCACAGAGATTCTGAAGCCTCTCTGAAGCAGTGATCCATGACGTGCCTGAGGAGCAGGGGGTTCATACGAGGGCTACTTAATCTTCTAGCAAACTCTTTTCAGAACCTTCCCCCTTTTGCTATCAGGGCCTCTGGCTTGTGCTGACACTCCAAAGCTTCCTCAGGGAAAAGGAAACATAGGAGGCAAATAAAAATAACTGAAGTGTAGTTTTTCTTTTTTCACACCTTGTGGTTTTTAAGCCAACACCATGACTTCTGAAGGCTTGCTCCACAATGTCTGAACATCTGGGGCTTACTGTAGTGGTGCTTGTGTGTCCTGCTCTGCCTCTTTACTGTCTCTTTGGCATCATCCCCCTTATCCGGACAATAGCACCATCTTTCATGATGTTACTACCTGCTTCTTCCTACACATCAGCAGTAGAGGCACAGAAATACTGTGGGCCATGGCACAGGGATGGGAAGTAGGAGTGTGTGTATGTGTGTGAGGGGGTGCAGTAACTCCCTCCTGATTTTGTGCTTTGTGTTGGGGCCCCAGCTGCCAGCCCGTGTCCAGGATCCTGGATGCCAGCTCCATGGGGTCCTGGACCCCAGCCCTGCTGCTTCTGTGGGTCCCAGTTGTGGGCTGTTTGTTCTAAGGCCCTTGCAGCCAGGGCTTCTGCTTCTGCCTGGGGTTCCAGCAGCTCTGGTTCAGGTCCTGACAAGGTTCTGACCATCAGCCCACACCTGGGGCTCCACAGCCACCCCCAGCCTGAAGCAGTGAGGGGCACAGATGGGGGTTGGAAGCTGAACACCCCAACCCTAAAAAATTGTTCCAGTGCCCCTAGACCAGGACTCAGCAATTATATCACATCAAAGTGATGGCTGAAGAGGGGATCCGTCCACTCCTCAGATGCTTTTATTTCCTTCCTTGGCTGAGTTGGATGGGGGCCTCATATAATCCTCATCATTTAACGTCATGTTTCCCGGCCTTCCTTTACTCATCTTAAAATTTTATTTTAAAGGCCAAATTCTTCTCTTATCCACACCCTGAGCCCCCAACCCACGGTACTCCTCTGACTTCATTAGAATACTGTGGGTTTGTGTGGCAAATAGCAGCCCCCCAAGAGGCTGTTTCAGAGAAATGAGACGAAGATTTTCTAATTAGATCCTTCAGCTTTTCTAATCTTTGTGACCTGCCTGTGATATCTGGGGACAGAGAAATGTGAAACAGTTCTGAGTTCAATTAGTCTGTGGCTAGCAATGTCACAGCACTCTGCAAAGCTTTCTTTACCTAACTGCTGTTTATCAAGGGATAACACCGGAAATCATTCAGACTCCAATAAACTTGTTATGGTTTTCCAGGAATGGGATTAATTGACTGTTTGTTCAAGGAGCCAGATAAGTCAAGCATGACAGACAACATTCAAATCAAACAAATACTTCATATTTTTAAGTGAATGTAGCACAGCAGAAGTACAGTACAAAGATTAGTGAAGCTGCTTCCTGCTTCTCAGATCTGATCAAGGTGAGGTATAGAGGAACAAGCCTTGTATTGAACTACAGAGGTACTGTGATAAAACTGTTATTTCCCACCCAATCCTGGCCCCACTGACTTCACTGAGGCTACAGTTACACCTACCAGAACTGCTGGCAGCAGTATACAAATAGGCGATCTCGAAAATGCAAATGGATGCTCATTTGCTTATTTGGTCCTCAGCAGAGGCTACTGCAGGCAGAAAAAAAGCAGTGTAAAGTGGTTCTGCCAGTGAAACCGCTCCCTTTGATTTTTTCCAGGGGTAAGGGGCTTCCAACAAAGCGGTTTTTTCGCTGGCAGAACCACACCTACATGGCTTGAGTTCTACTGTGAATATGCACAATAATCTCATGAATATGCACATTAGCTACGTGAATATGCAAATAAGCCATGCTTTTGCTTTTTTAGGACTGCTTATTTGCATCAGCCTGTCAGTACTAGGGCTCAGTGTAGACACAGCCAGCCAGACACAGACAGATAGACATGCCTTACTCTTCTATATTTCTTTCAGTTCAAAGATCTCAAAGGACTTTACAACACTCATTAATTTACTCTCCCAATGGTTCTACAAAGTAGCAAATCTCTCTTTTTAGATGAGAAAACTGAGATGCATACATAGAGTTTCGTTGGTTTCTGACAGATGCACAAGCGAGTAAGAAGCAAAGCTAAGATTAGAATCCAGCCTTCCAGATTCCCTGCCCTGCAACCTCTGAGCTATTTTTCCAGTCACAGTGGAGAGAGAAATTTTGCTGCAAATAAAATCTTTCATTTTCCTGTCATGAAAAAGATCTTTGTATAAATACTCTAACAGGATGCTCACAGTGTTTATGCATAAGCAGTTACTTTTCACATTAAATTTTAAAAAAGATAGTATCCAACACAATATTATTTCAAGAATCCCAATTCATGAGTTGTTATTGCCATCTGTCTATTTCACTAATCCAGTTGGCTCAGCATCATGGTGGAATACTGGCAGGATCACAATAATGAGTAGCAAATGGCTTTATCTACACATTAACTACTGCTAAGAATACGATTCAATATTATTGTCTGGGGTATGCATGATAACGGATATCCTCCCAATATTTTCCCCTTTCCATGACCAATCTACAAATCAAATGCAGCTGACATTCCATGTAACTGATTTAAGGTTGGATTTACTCTCTGGAGCTCAATAATACTGCTCCTGACTTGCCTCAGCATCACAAAACAAAACAAAAAATGATATAAGGTCCTCCCTTTTCTGCCCAGATTGGGGCTGAGTCCAGTGTTCACAGTGTAACGTTTCAGTTTTTATAACATTCCTAAATTGTCAATGTGAAAGCAAGGGACCAAACTTAACTTATATTTCACAGACTTTACTGGAAGCTTGCAGTGCATAAAAATGCAAGATAAGGACCAAGTCCTCTCCACATGGTCAAACATTATGTTACCACTAAATTAACAGACTATCTCAGACCCTTACTTCTAGCAACAACAAAATGTTAACCAGGAAACATGCATTATAAAAATAATATAATACTTGTGCTTGACAGTGATGCACAGCTTTCGTCTCAGTGTGTAACGTAAAATTTCCATGCTTCTAAATTTAATGATTGAAGGCTGCCTTGGCTTTCAGTGAAAGAATTTTCATAAAGGCGAGCTTTGATTTAAAAAGGCTAGCACCACTTTGTGAATTCAACAGGAAATACTTCAGATCAATCAGTGTCTTTTAATTAATGCAAATTAATTTCACATTCCTCTCCTTAATTTCAGTGCCATCAGTCCAGTAGTAACACGAAAACATGAAAGAAAAGTAAAGGTGCTTCTTAAAAACATTCCGGTACAAAGAACTTCAAAGCTTAAAGCTCAGTTTTCATGTGTCTTGCCTGGAATTTGCAGTATATAGAATAATATTTTGAAATGCTGAGGGTCCAGTCCGATAGTCAGACACTAACAGAGAGTTAAGGGCAGAAGGATAGCATTATGTAATTACCGTGCCTTGGCAGCTTATGTTATTCAACCTTAACAGAAGGACAGACCTCTGACTTGGATGGCTGCAGGAACTTGGCTCTTGCATTTTAAAAGGCTTTTGAATTATTTACAGTATACAAGGTTTGATGCTGAAAAAATGGAAAGGTTCATAAAAGAGCTACATAGATGATATCAGGCCTGAAACACATGCTTTATACTGAGACACTAAAAATCTCAGTCGATTTAGGTTATTGAAGATAATTTAATAGGTTACTGTCTGATGGTATCTCCTCCATGAGGCAGTGATTTCTGATAGTAGATAGTGTTTTAAGCTAGCAGAAAATGAAATTGTGAGATCCAAAGAGTGGAATCTGAAAGAGACTAGAAAAAGTATAGTTTTAATAGTGAGGATAATGTGCCACTGAAACAACTTACTTAGAGACATCACTTGAAGTTTTTAAGCCAGGACTGGATATTGTTCTGAAATACTTGCAATAGATCAGCTTGTCACTATAGGCTTTATGCAGAAGTTATTGAATGCGGTTCTTTGTCCCGTTATGCAGTGGGATAATCAAAATGATCCTAAGTCTCTTCTGGCCTTAAGCTTTATAAAATTGAAATATGCAAATAATACAATGCCTGCTGTTTGTTTCATGTCATAGTACCAAACCCCACCAATCACTATGTTATACAGTTCACCTTGAACTTCTGTAATCCAGAACTTTTTTTTTCCAACAAACTCCATAATCCACCATGATTTTAGTTAGCCGGAAGACCACTTATCATGGGCGTGGCCAAGTTTCCCATGGTCCCATAGAGTTTGTTTCCAGTCACCAGTCCTGGCTATCAGTGTTCTGTGCTGTTGTTTAGCTGTAATTTACCCATAAATGTCTTCTAGGAACCAAGTAAGCAGTGGAAGTGTTGGTAATATGCTAGAAAATATTGACCTCCCATCGTCTGGCAAATTCTCTTGTCCAGCAGTGAGCAGGTCCCCAGAATGCTGGATGAGAGAGGTTCAACCTGTATTGACTGATGATCATCCATTAAAATTTAAGTTAATTCTGTAGAACACTAAGTAAATTCCGAAAGTACAGAATTTATCAAACTGATGGTGCAGTTGCACTGCTGTTCGAAGTGATCCATGTACAGAGAAGGTCTAAGTTTTGATTGAACTAATTCTATTTACACTGATGTAAGTAGTAACTATGGCTAGTCTCCAGTTAGGTCAATGTAAAGCAGCTTCTGCTGACCTCACTTTGTAAACTCTACACTAAAATGTATCTCCAACTGATGTAATTCTCCCATTACACTGACTTCATAACTTCGCTTCTGTAAGAAGCATAGCGCTTAGTCAATATAGTTAGATTAATGCGTAGACACTCTGTTGCTTACATCAACTCTTGCTGACTTTCAGAAACCATTCCACAATACTCCATGCTGGCAGTTAAATCAGTTGGTGAGGATGTGCACTCCCAATACACTAGAGTGGATATGTAAAACTGATGCAATTCCTGCTGTGGATATCTGTCAAAGTAACTCAGGTTGACTGAATTTTGTAATATATACTTGTCCTAGCTCTACTGAAGTCAGTCGAAATAAGCTGCTGTACAACTGGTGTAGATGAGGAGTCGGAGACTCAGTGTTTCTCAATGCAAATCATTTTCTATTCCTGATATTCTGACTACATGTGTGGTCAATGATAGAGCTGGGTGAAATTTTTAAGTGACCATTTACTCACTGCAATGTGCAGTTTTAAGTCAGTGGAAAGTATTTGTGAATTTTGGGTCAAATTCAGTGAATTATTTCAGTGAATAAATAACAGAACAAAATTCAAATCATAAAGTTTTATTTCAGTATTTTGCCAACAAGCCAATGTTTTGACTTTTTGTTTTATAAAGGTGCTTCATTTAGAAATTTAGCTGGCTTTATTTCAAAAATTGCTAAAAGCCATACAAACCCAAAAGAAATAAATGTCAATCCATGTCAGGACTAATACGAGGACTTAAACTGGGTATGATGGTTCTGGTACTCTGCACAGGGGGTAAATTTAACTATAGGTGAACAGTTAAAGGCTCTTTCTTCTTTTATCTGGTGTTTAACACATTTTCTTAACCTGATTTCCTAGTGGTTTTATACCATCCATCGTCTTCATTTGAGACATTCTTGATTTATGGATGCAAATGAGATGAGAATCAGGCCTAAAAGTGTAGGTGGCTTTTGGGTCTGACGATGGGTATTCAAGGCTAACTGATTTCTGAGATCCACAATAAGCCTCTCAACTCTTGTGACTACAGAGCTTGCCTCTGCTTTCATTTGTTATTGTTTTCACAGACTGGGTCAAACGTCTTCATAGATTAGATGCTGGCTGGTCACACATCTCTTTTCTTAGCAGGCTGCACTTTTCTGTGCACGGAAATATATCATGCATTTCTTTTTTCCCCCCTGCTCTCTGATTTTTGACATAGTGACATTTAAAATTTGCTCATTCAGAAATTGGGTCCTACAGGGCATGTCTATATAAAATGGCAAAGCTCTTTCTTCTTCTCTTTCTCCTCCAGAACAAATGGTTGTTTTGTTGTGCCATGTTTTGAAATGTGTGTTATGACTTACTGTTCTGGAAACTCTCGATTCTTTTAAGTGACTTCAGTTTTCATATTCCTGTTTATTGCTCATGAAAGTACCTCAAGGAGACTGCTCATCTTGCCTCTTTCTACAACATACAAAATGAGCAGCTTTCTTACTCTCTTTTATAAATGATCACAGGCTGACATTTCATATCAATGTAATTCCAGGAGTGACACAGCGTGAAAAATAAGAAAGGACCCAGGGAACAGCAACGCATTCAAAATGTCATTGTAATAGCCAGGCACAGAGCTCTAAGGCCCATGTAGATCACCAGTGTTGCAATGGTAGGTTTTCTCTGAAAAACATGCTGCATTCAATCTGTTCCTTTTTAAGTTATGGAACAATAATTAAATATATTCCCCATCATATCACAGGAGTAACTGTTGTGCTACATATGGGCATGAGAATACAATTGCAGAAGAATTTCTATCTCTCTTTACAGCAATGAAGGGTCCTGTGGCACCTTATAGACTAACAGAAAAGTTTTGAGCATGAGCTTTCGTGAGCACAGACTCACTTGCATCTGATGAGGTGAGTCTGTGCTCACGAAAGCTCATGCTCAAAACTTTTCTGTTAGTCTATAAGGTGCCACAGGACCCTTCGTTGCTGTTACAGATCCAGACTAACACGGCTACCCCTCCGATACTATCTCTCTTTAGTATCTTTGTATTATAATTACAGGTATCACTTTTAGACTCTGATTCTTATTTAAGAATCATGATATTGAATGGTGTCTACCAGGCATATTTGTTAAATTTGTATATGAAATTTCTGAAGAGTCTAATTGTGCTGCCATTACACAAACTGAGCAGTGTCTGTCTTTTCATGTAATCCCTTTGAAATGGGAATTAAATTGTCTTGCAGTGTAAAAGAGAAGTTAAAATAGGAAGTTTTTGCTGGAGTGAAGGTGGATGTGATTCCAGAGTGGAGGGACCATTATGGACAATATCCTGAGATAATTTCTTCTTTTTCAGGAGAAAGCTAGGGAAAGTCTCTTCCCACCCCCCAAAAACTGTGAGGTCCCTAGCTTTAAAAGTCCCATAATTTACCAGCTAGAGAGCAGTCAATCCCCTCCTTCCTCCACATCCCTTATGGAGTTTTTCCTTGGTTTACATTATCATTTGCTAATTATATTATGATAGACTGAGTCCTCAGTTTCAAGGCCTTGTGTGGTTTCCCCTCAGAGAATGCCACAGATAAATCAATAGTATTTAAAAGCAACGCATGGAATAAATTATGTGAAGAAAAGAAACTAGCAGGCAGAGGAATTTAGCCTTTTACTCTTACCAAGCATTTACACTGTAAAGCTTCATGGAAAACAAGATTCAATAAGAATAGTTATCAACTCTCCAATGGCTTGCGGAGACAGTGATACACCACAGCTGCTTTCAGGCATTTAGCACCATTAGATGTCTTCTTAATGGGTGGTAAAGCCATCTTGGCTCTTTAGCTCTGGGGTAGCTTTTCTTACAGAGAAAGAAAATGAGGTCAGCAGAGACCTTTGTGGTGAGGCTCCCAACAACTAAGCCTGCTGGAAGCTCTGATTCCAATTATACACCTGACAAATGTACAGGTGACCACTGAACCACAGAGTTACAGGATGTCTTCAGGCCTCCTGTGCATTTGTATTCTAATGATCACATGGCTGTATCATGCACTGGGCTTCACACATGACTCCCTTTGCTGTCAGTGGGATTTGAGAGATGGCGTGAGAGCATAATGGCAGAAGGCATGTATATATTAGGAGAACTTGAAACTGCATGTTATGTTAAATATTGGGATCATTCTTTCTGTTTTCTCTGTTATACGGTATCGTTCACAAAATTGGTAATAAGTTGTGTATTCAGTTAATGGTCTATTTTCTTCATTTCTTTTTCTTCAATAGTCACATCAAATTTATATTTATTTTCTACATTTAGAAATGTTCAAGAAATCCAGTAGAATAACTGCACCCTGAATCAAAGTCTAGAAGTTTGATGCTAGTCTCATAACTGCACAATGACTGGACAAACAACAAGAAGTCCTGTGGTATCTTATAGACTAACAGCTAAAGTATAAACTTTTTGGAGCATAAGCTTTCATGGGCAAAGGACCACTTTGTCAGAGGCATTGGAGTGGAGATTCCAGAGCAAGTCTAATTATTCAGGCTCATAAAGAGGAGGGAGTACCAATCAAGAGGAAAACCAAATAGGAAGAAGGGGCTTTTGAGGTCCAGGGGATCCTTTTGAAAGGCCTCCGTTTAAGCGAGCGGAGCGCGATTCATGGCTGCGCTTCATTAGCATCTTCCCAACTCTCCCTAGCATCTTCCCTTGATGCAGCCAGAATGAGGTTGACAGAATTTGAAATAAGCTGTCTGCTATTTTTAAATTATTTTGAAATAACAGTTTTGCTGTGTAGATGCTCACAAAGTTACTACAGAATAGTGGACGTTATTCCGAAATAACTTTGCTGCATAGACACATCCTTAGGGTGCTATGCTCTACCAGGGCACTGAGTTTTTCCTGTGTAAATGAACATGTTTTATGTGTGGCATAGGCCTGTTTTTATGCAGATTGCTTCCATGCTGAACTGTTGTTCAATGTGTCGTGACACCCCATATGGTTTCCAGGGTTCTTTCAGGGGAAAACTGAAATCTATCTTGTGATTTTTTTTTAAACCATGCATTTTTGGAAACGGTCTGCGTTTCTCTCTTCCACTGTAATATTCATATTTGCAATGATTAGTGTGATGATCAGGCATGGCAAGGAGTTGGAATGGGTGACCTAATAGTTCTTTCCCATCTCTAATTGCTACAATTTATGAAGAGGCATTCTATGTTGAAGTAGCACCAATTTGTCTGAACCATCTCTGCAGAGGGAATGCAGAAGAGGTGGCATTAACAATGTCATCTAAATCCATCTTTTTTTGGCACCTCTGCCCTTCTGAAACAAGCATGCCATCTGGAGAGAAGGCACAATGCCATCCTAACAGATGGGCATGATTGTCGCTAGCTATGACACCATGTACGATTATCAAATGTGGTGTTGAGCAAGGATTTCCAGCCAGGAATATCAAAACAAGATTTCCTAGTGAGCTTCTGGTTAAAGAGACATGCCATTTCGCTCTTTAAACACAATCCCAAAGAATGGGTGAAAGTACAGCACAGTGAGACACCAATAATTTCTGCTCAACAGGGGAAAAAGGCAAGGAACATTAGTTTGTTAGACTCTTCACAGAATTTTTTGGCAATACAAGGCTGCAGGGTGACAACCCAATACTAGCAGTTGGAATAATAATAAGAGCCAAACTATGAGTGACCAATGATGAACAGAAGATAATCAGATCCTCCCCCAGAACTCCCCCACCCCCTTGCTCTGACTCCTGCATCTCTCTCTCTCACTCCATTCCTCACAATACCGGCTCATGCTCCGGAGGACAGCAAGATGACAACAAGGCAGGCACTTCTATAGAGCAATAGCCACTTAAGTGTAGGTACATATTTTTAATTTTTAACTATTTTTGTTATAATAACACAGTATATCGTTTAAATGGGGGCTCAGTCATCTTAATGTTATATTGAATGTTTGTACTGCATAGGTTTAATGGATTGCTATTGAACTCACTTAACTCCAAGCAATTTTACCAGATGCCCCATATTTCACATAGTCTGTGTCTACACTACAAAAATAACTTAGAAGTTGCTTACGTTGAAGTACAACTTGGAAGTAAGCAACTTTGAAGTGGAGCATCTACACACACCCTTCTTCGAAGTTAAACTTCAAAGTAGGGCACTCCTCCATTTCTGGGAAGGGAGTAAGGCCTTTGAAGTTGGGCTACCTACTTTGAAGTTAACTTTGAAGTAAGGGAAACTATGTGTAGACTCTCTGTTGGCTACTTCGATGTTGTGCCTAACTTCGAAGTTAGTTCCTAGTTTAGATACATTCATAGGGAAATATAGTCACTCCATAGGTAAGTAGCTCTTTAATCATAAGAATGAGTAGTGGACTCATTCAGACAGAAACTGGCTGCTCTTGATAAGAACATTCCTCCACAGTTGGATATATAGCACAGTACATATCAGCTCAAGAGTAATCCATGTTGTACACATGTGCTTGATAAAGGAAAAATAGATCGGGGCCATTCCCATTCCCTTTATAGGAAATGGCAAAACTCCCATTGATTTCAGCTGTTTGGGGGGGTGGGGTGTTCCATTCTCTACTTCACCTTTTAATGGGAATAAAACAGATGAATGAAAAATAAAGGGGCAGAAATAAAGACTTCTCTGAAAATAGCTTTTAATCTGCCATATCACCTGCCCACATGGGCCAGATCTGACATGACTAAGATTCTTTTCAGAAAACGTTAATTGGAAATAGGAAAACAAAACAAAACAAAACAAAAAAACAAAACCAACCAAACAAAGAAGCAACCCAGACTTTTGTTAGTGATCACCAGGAATGCTGTGGTTACTACAGTAAAGAAAACCGACACAGGAAGATACATTGGGATGAGTAGGTCTCGAGGTTAGAATATAGAAATATTACAGAGGAACATTCTCTCACTCTGTCAATATATTTTTCTCCATTTGCACTAGGACAAAGTCCACAGAAGGGTGTAATCATGAGGAAATGGTGCAGCACTCCATGTAGTTAAAAAAAATCAGTAAGCCTCAGAAACAACTCTATCATTACAGAAAGGAATGTCTCTGTAATCCACTATACAGCCATATAAAATTATTAAAGGCATACATTTTCCACTGTTGAAGCCAGATCCTCATTGAGACAGCCAAAGGGACAGTGTGATCTGATGTGATGAAAAGCTCTCTTTCCCCATATATGATGTTTAACTACAGAATATATATTTTTTGCCAATAAATAATGCATTTTTGAAAAGCAAATAAAATTATTGCATAAGATTCCAAGAGTGCTCTTTGATGAAACAAAAAAGCAAACAGCTTGACTGGGCCTTTACATATAAATGTCTTCTATATTGTTTGGTTTTAATTTCAGACCGTAATTAGAAGTTAGCCAGAAGTAATTGAGGAATAGCTGAAATGTAGAGAAACTGCATGCATATCTTCAAATTTCAGTGAACCACTCCTTCAGTGAGGTAAAGTTTTCTATATTAACCTCCTGTAGTCTGTCAAATTATCTCGTCCGACACTGGTCAGATTCAGAGGGTTTTGTCAGCATTAATAAGCCTGTTTGTCTCATTTATACTTAGCTCAGTCATGCGAAGGAGCATATACAGTTTGAAATCTGCTTTGGGGCATTTGATGGTATACATTGACAACAATTTTTAAGAAATACTCATGGAAGATTTATTCTACTATTCACCTAGCTCTGTGACCATTGTATTGTGCAGTAGGTCTGCTTGAGAATATTTTGGGACTGCTTTACTTACCCTTACAACATCAGGCAATATCACCAAAACTGGGGACTCTCCAGCAAATATATAAATAAATAAGTAAATAACTAAATAAAGTGATTAAACTAAGTGAAACCAAACTTTCTTCACAGCTTTTTTTCACTTCAGTACCAGCTATTTTCTGCACTACCTCTTGGCCTCCTCTTTCCATTCAAAGATGACTAGGGACATCTGGGCTCTAGTTCCAGGCTCTGCTGCCATCACTTTAGAGAGGTTAAGGCAGGGATCAGCAACCTTTCCAAGGAGTGCTGAAATTTGACATTTTGACCTCTACGTACAGTCCAAGTGCTGGTGATACTTTTTAAAGTCACTAAGGCTAGGGCAACACTATAGCCATATCTCAAAATAACTTACACTATTTGCAGTGCGTAAACTGCATATGTTATTTCAAGGCATCTTATTTCAAACTTGGTGCCAGACACTCTGCATCAGAGTTTGAAATAAGTGCCTATTCAAATGATGAGAAGTAGTGGGAACAAAATATTGTGCTCAAAGTAGCCCTGATATTTCGGTTTTTGCCTGAGGGGTTTTGCATTTCATGATACAAACGTAACAATGTAGACTTAGCCTAATAGTCTTACTTACACCGTCTTCTTTAATAAATAAAAAAGATGCAGAACTTTATCATTTAGGTGGGGTTAGTAGCATTAGCTGCTCTTTTGTTAATCCACAGGTGGCATGGCTTTGAGCAAGCTCCTGGCTGCGTGGGGTACTGAGGGGCAGAGCTGAGCTCCTGCGTGTCTGGGGTTGCTGACCCCTGGGGTCTAAGCCATTATAAAAGGGCTGCACAGCTTAGTATCTACACTCTGGAGAACATCAGACACAGGCAGAGAGTGAACATAATGGCTCTTCCCCAGGCAACCCCGATATAAGGATGTGCTAGGGGAAGGAGATGGATGTTAGGTGATGAAAAATGTGACAGGCCCAGAAATCCAGAGGTAAAAATGGCTCTTGGATTATGACTTCTGTGCATTGTATTTAAGATGTGCGGCACAGAATATGGCCCCTGGCTTCTTCTATATAAGTACTATGTCTCACCTGCTATGTCCTTGTTTTAGCTTTTCCAGCTTCTAGCTTGTCCCCTGTGTCAATGACAACATGGGCATGTAAATTGTGCGTAAGCTAGCAATAGTCTTTTCTGTACAATCCAAAATCACCAAGGCTCCAAAGCAGCCTGACAAGATAGCCTTTTCCTGTGTGCTTCTTCTTACTATAATTTTCATAGCAAGGCAGCTGATTTATTCAAGCCCCATAAATGGCAAACTGCACATGAGTATTAACACAATTATGCTTTTTCTAATTAGGCCAGTTCTTAGATAGTTTAGTCTTCTTTTCTAAGGTGTCCCATATTTGCTGAAGGCTGAATCTGAGCTTTGAATCTCAGTCACATTTTTCTAGCTGCAAGTCACCACAATGATTTGATAGTTATTGGCTTTAATGAATTTTTACTGTAGGTGAGAGAATACCACAAACTATTTTCTGTGAGTACAAAGCTGATTTTATTAATGAATTCACTTGGCTTTTTTTTTATTCTCCTTTTTCCATTCACTTATGATACATATTTGCGTGACTGCATTTTGCAGGCACAAATGCTCATGGAAAAGCTAATTTTGAAGTTGCATACATGACTAATGAATTATAAAGTGGCACCAGAAGGGATTTCTGGCTTGCGTAATTGTGAATAGAAACAAAGTCTTGTGGTTTATCCACCCAGTACCAACAACTATTTATGTCCTTAGGCATGTTATCACTGTGACATCTGAGTGCCTCCGTATTGGATGCTAAATATTAAATATTTGTAAAGAACTGTTTGGGAGCACACCACCCTCTGCTCAGCTCTGCTGGGATCTCCTCTCCTCAGGAGATTCCTTTAGCTATGAACTACCCCAGCTGAGCCCTAGTAACACCTGTATCAGGTTTATTAACTTATTAGCTGGAAATGAGCCACTTTGGGATTTGATTACTTCCAGGTGGGTCTGAGTTGGCTTCAGATGTACCCTAAGAAATAGGCATTTCCCCTTTTGTACTCATATTGACTGTTTCTTTTGTGCTGTTTCCCCTTGTTTTGTTTATGGACTAGCCCAACAGGGGAGATACTTGGAACTGACCTGGCTGAGGGCCAAATCACAGGAAGAGGCAGCCACCAAGATAGGGAGCTATTATGCCCCCCCAGCCACGAAGAGAGATAACAATGTGAACTGACTCCCTGTACATCTCCTCACCACAGACAGCAGACTCTGGATGATCATGGGGTGGAAGAAAGTGGCTGAGGAGACAGGCTTGAGAATTCCTGGCTGTCAGATCATTGGTTCCCCTCACAGGCTCTGGGCCAGAACCTGGTGGAGTTGGGAAGCCTGGGGTTCCCCTACCAAACTCCACATCCACAGTTTGAAGGGCTTAGATCCTGACCACTAGGAACAAAGGCCATCAGCAGAATCTAGAGTAGAAAATGAGAGGTTGTCTTACCTCTTCATTTGGCACTGGTGCAGCTCCTGCTGGAAGAGTAAATCCAGTTTTGATGTCCACAACTCAGGAAGGACATTAAACTGGAGAGAGTTCAGGGAAGAGCCACAAGGATGAGTAATGGATTAGAAAATATGCCTTATAGTGATAGATTCAAGGAATTCAATTTGTTTAGCATAACAGAAAGAGATCAAGGGTGACATGATCACAATTTATAAGTACATTGATGAAGTTTAAGACCAGAAGGGACCATAAGATCATTTATGCTGACCTTTTGTATGTAACAGGCCAACAGTACCACCTGACATCACATGCTAAACCTAAGAAGTGGAATGAAATAGAAGTATTACAGCGTATAGGAAACTAGACTGCTGTGTGCCACAGGCAGAGAAGAGGAGGGACTGAGGATCACCAGTGTTGCAGGCCTCCACAGAAGCAGGAAAATGATTAAGTGAGAGATACTCAGGTAATCCTATAGGTGATTAACACCTACCTGCTGCAGAGAACAGCACAAAACTCTGATGGATCACTGACCACCTGAACAGCGGAAACATTATTTTCTGACCCCATGTATGGTGATCAGTTGGACCCTGAGCAGGTGCACAAGAACCAGAGAGGTAAGCATGTAAGAGACAGAATGCCTTAGCACACCTCAAAGCTCTGTCCCTGTCCTACACAATGATTCATCTCCAACTATGGTCATGCCTGATGCTTCAGAGGAAGAAGACTGTATATACACACACATATGTTTGGAAGTGGGGAATAGCTCTTCCTGATTCCTGCTCGTGGCTGGTTGAATCCTGAAGCATGAGCTTTAGGAACATAAGTCATGAACCAGAAGTGAGATCCAGGGTTGCTGAGCCCTGTCACCCTGGCATACAACTGCACTCATCACTCTCTGCAGCTCTCTCAGAACTAATTCGTTTGTCTCCCTCAACTTTTACTGAGAGGCTGTTCCATAAACATTTGATAATGGGCTGTTCAGTCTAGCAGGCAAAGATATAACACAAGCCAATGACTAGAAGTTGAAGCTAGACAAATTTTGAATGCAAATGAGACATATATTTTTAACAGGAGAGTTAAATTGTTCCTGTGAGTGCCACAAATGGCATTCTGCATGTGACTCCTTATTTGACCAGTGTTCATGGTGGATTCTCAATCACTTGCAATTTTTAAATCCAGATTTGATGTTTTTCTGAAAGATGAGCTCTAGGAATTATTTTGGGGCAGTATTTTTTCCTGTGCTATACAGGAGGTTAGACTAAATTATCACAACTGTCCTTTCTTGCCTTGAAATCTATGAAAATCACTAAGTCATACAAACACAATATTAATTCTCATCACATTAGGTATTTTCAAGTAATCCTTCTATCAAAATACAACAACACGAAGAGCATCACAACTAGGTGAGTTAGACCCTTGCAGGAATTATATAAAAAGGGACCATGCAACAGGTCCCTTTCCTGTACATAGTGTTCTGTTTGTGTGTCTTTTGTTACCACTCCTCAATTTATCTGTATCTTGGTAGTCAGACTTCAAAAATGTCCCAACCAATGGAAATTTTCCTTCGTTATTTTTACCATGGTGCTTGCTGTCATTTGCCACTTCATTTCCAGGGATGGCCACCGTTTGATCCTTTCTGATAACCATTTGTTCCAACTTGTGTTTACCCACACACTTCCCCAGACGAGACAATCTCTGTGTGGCTTGAAAGCTTGTACCTTCCACCAAGAGAAAACAGTGTGGCTTAGTATTTACTACAGTCTGAAGCCTCAGGGCTTTTTTACCATGCTTGGAATAACACAAATAATTGCCTGTACCAAATGGTTCAGGAGGTATAAGTTCAAAAGGGGTCAGGTAAGGAGAAAATGTAATCAGTTCTAAGATATTATTTAAAACACTGTCTTACAAATCAGGCCACCCAAGTGAAAACTGATCCCAAGTATAAATGGGATGTTTAAGAAAAAAAAAAAAGAAAAGGAGGGATCCTAATAGCAATACAGAAAAATTATGATCTTTATCTACGGGTAAATATCTTGAACAATATTTTCATAAGATGTTCTTTCCTGCATTGCCAGACGTGACCATTTTCCTTCTCAAATTCATTTGAAATTGAAGAAATGAATGAAGATGAATATACAATTCCCAGGATACTTTAGGGTTCTTTTTGATGGATTTCCCCTTCAATAGCCAAATTCTGCCCTTGGAGGCATAGAGACACTGTTCCTACTACAAGCCCCCAGACTGCTGAATAAGCACTGCATGTCTGGGGAGTTCAGAAATACTTTTGATCATGATGTGTCAAAATAGGAACTAGCCATTTCACCTTTCAGAAGGCAGCGCTACTGGTAGCAAAAGGACATTAAACACTGTCAAGTGTTTGTGTTCAGTACAGATACAGAGCCTAATTCAAAGCCCCAGAAGATACCCAATTGAATTCACTGGAGTTTGGATCAGATCCTTAGAGCCAAATTCTGCTTTCAGGTGCACATGCACTGCACCTACAGTAAACTCTGTTTTAGCTGGTATTCATATAATCGGGCTTCTCAATTAACTGGCATTCAGTCCCATGTGTGAGCAGTCAGGCGCTTCTCCATTCTCCTACCCAGGGGCCACCACCCAGAGAGTCTCACTGCATGGCAGAGCGCCCCACCCAGAGAGGCCCAGAACAGCTCCTCAAATGGTGCCCTGCCCAGAGCAGCTTGTAGCACGGCCATGCGCGAGTCGGACAGAGTGGCTCATCGCGCAGTGTCCCAGCCAGAGCGGCTCACAGCGCAGCCATGCGTCAGCCACCCAGAGTGGCTCACCATGTGGCATGGTGCCCCATCCAGAATGCTCAGCTCTGTGCCCCACCCAGCGAGGCTCCCAGCATGGCCAAACACGAGCTGACCACAGTGGATCCTCACACGGTGCCCTGCCCAGAAAATATTGGAATATCCAGCATATTGGAATACCTGGCAACCTCCCAGTCCTCGGGTTTACCGTACTGATACTTAATTACTATTAATACTTAATGTATTAAATTTAGCAGGAGTCAGATGGATGCATCTTGGTGCAAAATAAGGCCCTGAAAAAATGATTATTAGTAAACACTGTGGGGAGGGTCCTATCAAATTCACAGCTATACAAAATACGTCACAACAGTGAAATCTGGGCTTTTGTGCACTTTTCATCTATATAATACAGATTTCTCTGGGGAGACCAACATTTCTCAAACAGGAGGTCCAGGGCCAAAAAAAGAGTTGCAGGAGATTGCATTATTGCCATTCTTATTTCTGTGCTTCAGGCAGCAGCAATTCTAATGTTGGCCAGGTGCCCAGCTCTGAAGGCAGCACCCCACTAAGAGCAGATCTGAAGGAAGGGTGGCAATACCCTTGCCCACGTTGCCCTTATTTCTCTACTGCTGCTTTCACACCTGGGTCACCAGAGAGTGGCAGCTGCTGTCTATGGGCCTAGCTCTGATGGAAGCAGCATAGATGTAAGAGTGGCAACATCACACTAGACCATCCTAACTTCTGTGCTGCTGTTGATGGCTGCGTTGTCTTCAGAGATGGATTCCCATCCAGCAGACACTGCTGTCCAGATGCCCAGCTCTGAAGGCACCAGCAGGTGAGCAGAAGTAAGGGTAGCAGTACTGCAATCCCCATACAATACTCCTGTGACCTCCCCAAACTCCTTTTTGCATGAAGACCACTACACTTGCAACACCGTGTAATTTCACATGTAAATGTCAGCAATCATGAAATTTAGCCTTTTTAAAAAGTATTGTGCCTGTGAAATTGACCAAAACAGATAATTAATATGTTATGGCTTGAACTGAGGTAGAAATTCAGATCTGAATTAGGGACCACTAATATGACTTCAAAGGACTCTCACCATCAGACCTTAGAACGAAATTAGGACCTGTAGTGAATATCAGGCATTTGTAATACATTCCCTTATTAGCTCAGGGTAATATATCGGACATACCCAGCATATGTATCAACTAGAAAACTCTTTTATTTTAATTAGTCACTGGAATTTACGAACAACTTTTACATTTGTGTGCGGCCTCTAAACTTTAAACAGTTTATTAGCCTATACATTAATTAGCCAATACATTAATCCTCCAGTTCATTTAGGGCCACAATCTATACACTAATATAGATTTGAAAATTTCAGATTCTCTTTCCTTTCCTTTCAGATGACTTTGCAGGGTGATGTACCTTCACCTGTAGCCATGAGAATACAAAGTCAAAGAAAAAACACATTTCATGGGAACAATTTTTGTGCCAACAAGTGAAACCCAAATATTGCAGCACTGAACTTTATGCTTGTGGCTGATTTCCAGAAATTTAGTGTACGTTTGCAGTCTCAGCCTTTGCAAAATGGGCCAAGTCAGTGAGAAGTCAATTTCTATTAAGCTGACACTGCTTTTTTCCTTTGGAGTGCCCGTCAAACATGAAGCAAATATGAAATTCACCCATCACTACAGATTAGTTTCTTGACTGGCTGATCCAACCATTTTGTGTTCTATAAAATCTAACTATTTTATGAAAAAGGAATTTAATTTCAGCTCCTTCCTTCAGTGAAACATTAGATATACAGCCTTTTAGAAAAGACTCAAAGTTATGAGCTTAACATTAAAGCTGAAATGGAAAGTTTTAAAGAGATGAGAAAAATAATAATGCCAAAAAGCTTTATCTTTGAATGATTAGAAATTTGCTTTTTTTTAAAAAAAAAAAAAAAAAAAGATCTTTTGACAGTAATACTATTCCCAGAAACAATCTCACCAATCTTGGATCAAGTTTACAGGGCTTAATTTATATTGTCTCACTCTGTGTAGAGTAATTCTGATCTGCTAATTAGAAAAGTGGAAAGTATTATTCAACCATACTTTTCACATCAAACATTGTTAGCACTGAGTGACAAGTTCAGTAAGCAAAGCCAACAAAAGCCTTTGCTGGAAATACAGAGATACCTAGATAGGGAAAAAGGCTCTAAAAAGGAAGGCTGACATGATCAAATTCTTGGTTAAAATAAGAAGAGGTAACTGCCTTTTATATTCTGAATTTCTTCTCCCTCTCTTTTGATCCAGGATTTCGGTATTTCTAACATACACTGCTTCTTCTCTTCTTATCTATTAACTGGACATCTTTCCTGTCCTGAAACAGACATCAGTGTTTATCTGGTTAGCATAAAGATTTTGGTTCAATTATCCCATGATTTTGTAGGCAAATACCTTCCTAAAAGGATGTGAGATTTTTACATTATTGATCTCTGCTGCCTATATTTACAAAAAAACTTCAAAATTGCCATAATAATGGCCAGATCAAAGAATACTAATGAAGTGCTGAAATGCATATTCAGTGCCTCATTAGCATGTCACTGGCCGCAGCACTTTGAAATTGCCACATTTTGCTCGCACACAGCTCGTCTTTATAGGGGTCCTTTTCGAAAGGACCCCCACCAACGTCGAAATCCCATTATTCCTATGAGCTCATAATAAGATAAGATATTATTTCAAAATATATCTTAGTGTAGCTGGAGCCTGAGTGCAGTCACATGGGCCGTGTCTACACTGGCCCCTCTCTTTTGAATGGGGCATGTTAATGAGGGAGTTTGGAAGATGCCAATGAGGCACTCACATGAATAGGAAGAAGAAGGGGCTTTCAAAGTTCAGAGGTCCTTTCAAAGGCCCCCCATCTGCACAGGTGGCATGAGTTCCAAAAGAGCCACTTTCAAAAGGCACTGCATATTCATGTCTCATTAGCATCTTCTGAACTCCCTCATTAACATGCCCTTTTTGAAAGGGAGGGGCCATTGTAGACATGGCCATGGAGGAAGGTAATACATTTGTGGCTAAGGGGATGCAGGACCAGACAGACCTTACTGCAGGCAAGTGTGCTAACCTAGATCTCCCTCACATACACTCTGGTGCCTCGGAACTCTCCCATTTTTGTCTTAGTCAGTATCCCATGTAGGCAAATGCTTGACATTTGAAAGTAGCCAGTCCAACTTCCTGGAAATTTGCCAGTACTCTAAGGGTTAAGGAATATGTAAAATAGGGGAAATAAACTTACAAAAGATAACCAGAAGCTAGGAGCCTCCTACAACTGCAAAAAGTTGAGAAATAGCAGGTGTGTCTCATATGAGCCTGGAAATGTGAGGCCCATATTACATGAGCTATAAAATTGATACATTAATCCCAAGGGTACTTGAACATCTGCTATATTGAATGAAAATGTGTTTTTCTTTTCTTGTGGAGGCTAAGCAGAGGAATATGCAGCTAAAGAAAATGCATAGATTTATGAGAAGAAATGGTCAAACTGGAAGAAAATGAAAACTTTTTCAAAGATTTTGAAATGATTTTCATTTCATGGGTTTTAAAAAGGAGCACTTTTCAGTGTGTTTTTAAGATCTTTTGAGAAAATGTTCAAGGAAGATTTTCTAAATTAATTTTTATTTTGGTAATTATTCACCTTTCAATTTTTTACCCTCCCTCTTTTTTCTTTTTCTTGCTTGTCTTTGAAATGGAGAGAAAAAAGAAAAACAAATATTTTTAATTTTACTGAACAATGGAGAATTAAGAAAAATACTATTTTCCATGCAAATTAAGTGATAAGTGTAAGTGATACACTTTAGGATGTCCACAGTGTTCCCAAGAAATGGGCATACTCAGGTTTACAGTATGCAAAAAGCATTTCAGAAGTGACCCAACCTTCCTACTTGATAAACCTTTAGCATGGGACTTTCAAAGCATTAAAATAGAAATTGGGTTTCTACATTCCATCCCTCAGATAACTTTGAAGTAACCACAAGGTGGGAGAGGACAAAAAAGTGATAGAAATATATCCACAAAAGGTAGCTGAAGATGACTATAGAATCTAAATTCTGAATTATCCTTTGGTCACTAATCTCTTAATACAAAATATTTGGGGGTAAACTGGAGGTTGATACTTATGGGCATCCAGAGTGATGCTGCAATTGCTGTAGCCAGTGATTGGATCTTACAGAATAGAGCTGGAACGGCATTTTCCTAATAATAGGGACCTTGACTTTTTTCAGTGAATGTTTGAGGTTTCTGCTTGAAGACAGCCAATTTCACAGAAATTTAAATATTACCTAAACATCAGTGCTAAGGTGATTTGATTATTTTTTTATTTAGAAAGTACAGATTAAAGAGGGGAGAGGGAGAAAGGAGAGTTGGCTAATTGATCATATCTTGGGAAAAAAACCTCTCTGAAAAGGAGATTCACATATTTTACCAGCTAATAATTTTCAAAATAAAGCCAGCTGTTTCAGGACCACTCTCATCTGGTTGAAGGATGGTATTTTCTAGCTGCATTGCTCTTATTGGGGAAGAAGGAAGAGGAGCACATAGGAGACTGGCAAATGGATGTACCCTTGGGAATCCTCTGGGAGAGGCCATTTCAGGAAATTATCATTCATCTCTACTAGCTTGCAGATTCTAATGGGCCTAATCTTATTGATTGCTGGCTTCAGTATGCTGTGTGCTAGCAAAAGACGATCAAATGTACTCTTAGGTAACGAGCTGCTGCAAATAAAAGGGAAAAAATCTCCTTTTTAAATCTTGATAACATGCTGTATTCATTTTTATGTGTTGCCAGCTTGCCTCTGGCAAATGACTATGGGAATGAACACACCCATTCTGTGCACACAATAAGATGTAGAGGAAGGTTATAAAACATTTAAACTGATCAACCTTGAGGATTTTCCCACAGATCAAGTGAGTCATTGTGATGACCATGAGAGGCTCTTGGTTTATGGTTACATTGCATCTACTATTATAGCCCAACTAAATCTACCTAACGCTCCAGGTGGGTGTACAGTATTTTGCATGCCTCTCTTTCCTACCCTGCAAATATTTTTAAGCATTTAGTCCTCACACGCATTCACTGTTCTGCACATCTCTTCTCCTAGTGCTGGCTTCCCTAAAGGGCCTCCCCACCCCTCTTCACCCTTAGCTGGTTTTCATCACTGTACACACCTAGTATATACGTGGCGCTTCTATAGTAGAGGACTGTCTCATCTGCAGCTACTGTCAGCTACAGAGGTTCCCCAGGCTGCTCCAATTTGCCGTAGTGCCTTTCCTGACAGCTTACCTCTCCCATCCATAGCCCTTGTCCTATGCCTGGACCTTAATCAGTGTAGGCTTGAATTAAATAGTAGTTAAATCTGTCTCAGTGTTTCATAAGACAACTGACTCTTCCATGGTTTATCCTTCTGTGGCAGCAGTTTATCTGAAGCTGGAACCTGTCATATTGTAAAAGGTCAACTTCATTAAAAGAGGAAGCCTAAATTAAATCAACAAAATGCATAAGTGTATATAATTAGATGTACAAGACAAATAACTTATGTGTGAGTGCATTTATTTGCTTTGGCTGGCTGTGTGTATTCTGCAGTTGTCACTTGGTGCAAATTTGGCCTGAACAATGTCATAATGAGGGTTTTTAGTTAAAATAAATGTAAAAATTAGATTAAAATGTCAGAAGTAGCAGCAAAGCAATATGTGAAACTTTACTAATTTATGGAGGATTTTATTTTATAGCTGAAAAGGTGATTTGCATTTTGCAAGTGATTTTTCTGTAACAGGCCTGTAAAGATATTTAATATATTTAAAAATGTAAAGAGGGTAATATTTTTCGCTTTCAAAAGATGCTTATGTGCACAGGCAGATATGGTATTTCCACTGAAATTTCACTTAGTTAAAAGTGAATATATGAAACTGAAAATGTGCCTCATCTATCCTACGCTAGCTCCCTACTGATATGTATGACACGACCAATTAAAATGATTGCAAAAATAACATTTATGACCATCCGTCATCTGGACTGCATACAGCAAAGCTTTGCAAAGGTATTTCAGTTTGTAAATGATGGGATGCTTGAAATGAGAACAAGCTGACATCTGAAGGTGATGAAATTCTAGCTCAAGTGGTGACAAAGGCTTGTGAGTTCTGGAGTAGCAGGTCTGAATTTCTGTTTCTCCAGCTGCATAGAAGGAATTAGACACATTCCTGACAGCTGTCTGTCAGAAGCAACAGAACTGACTCAGAGAGACATCATGGGGCTACAGAGCAGGTCTTTGTTGCTTTTATTTACTTAAGAAAATACATCAACCTCAATTAAACCTTCCAGGGAAAAATTATATAAAATATAAACCCATCCCCACACACTAAGGGAAGCAAATAAATGATGCTCAGTTTTTGCACAAGTCAAGAAAAAAACAAGCTCTGTAATGATATTTTTTCCCCATAATGCTCCAATTTGTACTTGGGCTTCCCAGTGGTCTCAACACTGTGTTCTGCAAGTTACAGCCCATATGTGCCGCAATACACGGGGATCATGGAATGAATTAATGATGTTGTCTCAGCCTTGACCTTGAATTTCCTCTTTGGGACACAGGTGTCCTGTTTTCTTTAAGCAAAGCAGTTGCAAGGTGAGGGAGAGAAATCAGCGTTGGAGTGTTTCATGAAATGCTTACTGACAGCTGTTTCCTTTACTTAGTGTGATCTGCTGTCTTTTATTGAAGTTTACTTTAGGGAAACTCAGAGATAAGGAAGTGGAAGCTCCTGTTCTCACAGGCATGAGTAGCAGTATAGCTCTTCTGCTCTCTGCACTGACTTTCCATAGACTAGTAAGTCAAATTTCAGGTCTCTTCTTTGAAAACACTCAAACTACAGCTACACTGCACCCGTTTCAAAATTAGGTGTTTCAAAACAGATATTTCTTATATCTTACTTTGAAATAACACCAGCTCTATTTTGAAATAGTGCCATTGCAGTCCAGTATCATTATGCCTTATTTTGAAATAGCTCTATTCCCTGTTTTAATAGCACTTATTTTGAAATAACAATTTCAAAATAAGCATTATTCCTCGTGGAATGACATGTACCAGAATTGAAATAATGCACCTGCTCTTTCTATTTTATTTTGAAATAACGTGTGCTTCATTTAGATGCTGCCAAAGTTATTTTGAAATAACTTTGCCACATAGACACAGTCTTGGTGGCCTGGCCCAGAATGCCTAAGAAATCATTTAACACTGTGGAATAAAGACTGTGCTTGACAATGCTGCTTCTCAGGTATAATGATACTTTCTGCCATAAAAGTAATTTCACCTGTGCAGGCGACAGAGCTTTCTTGTGTGCCCATCCAAGAGTGTCGAACCAACTCTCCTAGAAACCTCATCACCTTCCACTCCATGTGAAAGACACATACCTTTGCCCCGTCGTCTTTAGTATAAGCATGTAGCTTCAAGTACATTTAACCTCCCACCCAAAACTTCCCAAACCCTAACACAATAGAATATGATGAAGCTGTCACAGAATGAGGCTCTGCTCCTCTCTTCCTTGGCATACATATGGACCGCTTAACTCTTTGCTGTAAAAATCCTATTTATTGTATCTAGAGTATTCCCCATCACCTTTGCAGCATTGTGCAGCACTTCATTTAGAACAGTGTATCATCCTCAGCCCCCTACACCAAGCCAGGAGATTTCCCCTGAGGTGTCTTTCAGGGCTGACTCAGTCTGGCCTTCCCATGCTCACTCCAACCCATCTCCACCAATCAGTTAGACAGAACTTTTACTCCAGGCTACTAACCGGCCTTGCATTGACCAGAATGCTGGTTCAGGTGCTATAGGTCAGCTCTCCTTCATACCTCCCCACTTCTCTTTTCATGCCCTTTGCTCTCCCTCCCTTATCTGGGGCTTGGTCTACACTAGACATTACAATCAACTGCAGATATGCAATTCTAACTACAGCAATTACGTATCTGCAGCTTGTAAAGTCTGTCCTCCCTGCAATGCTCCAGTTGACCTCCCTTACTTGTTACGAAAGGAGGAGTACAGGGGTCAACTGCCAACCCCAGAGAGATCAATTTTGCACGTCTTTACCAGAATGGGTCGATCTTTCTGCAAGTGTATACAAGTTCTCAGGTGCCTCTTTGTGGGAGTCTACCTCTGCTGCTAGGGTGATCATCCAGGCTCTCCTTTGTAGGATCTGCCCACACTTAACCCACAGGATTCACACTTAACCCCCACAGGGGTGGTGAGATTACTCCTGCAATTCTGTTTCAATCAACAGGTCCTCACACTATGTATACCCTCGGGGACCATTCTCTGATTTATCATCTTATGTTTATTTTGTGGTGTTGGAGGCTATTCAAAGCTTCTGGTTCCAGCAACTCTCCAAAATGTGCATTGGCTTTATTCCTTTGAAGTTGTGCTATGTGTCTGCCAGATTCCCATTGGGAACCAAAACCCCAGTAATGAGCTTGGGTAATCTTTACCCACTGCAGCTACTTCCTTCCCCTCCCTTTTAGTGTTGCAGGGGACTCTCTCTTATTGGCTTTGGTCTTCTGGTGGGTGCTGAACACCTATTAATTTTTTCCCCATGTGTGCTCCAGCCCCAAAGCACCCATAGAGTTGATGCCTGGAGTTAGTGTATTCTTTCTTCTTTTGATCTCTATATATGTACAATTGTGTATTTTGTTGTGCACGTCACTTTCTGCTTCATGCATTGCCCATGTTTCGCATGATTTACATACTTGAGCCTAATAGATCTTGAGGAGGATAAATTTATGTTGGCATCCCTCCTTCAGGTTTGAGAATTTTCATGACAAAATAATCCTTGTTTCATAGCAAAAATTAAATTGGAAAAAACATTTGTAAATATTTTACATATAGCCTGGATTAGTTTTTGTTAGGGAAATACAAACTGAATCAGATCTTTTCATATGAAAAGAAGGATAATTTTCCTTATTCAAGGTGTAAGTTATATATCCGCTTTCATTTTCTAGTCAAAACATAAAGCTCTCATGTTTATATATTCAATGTCCTTTCGCTGAAAATAAGAAATTTATTTTGTATTGCATGGGCCCTTCTCGCATTTGACATAATTTAGGGCCTCAGACTGTTATAATCTGGCCCTGTCTCCATCCTTCACAGTAACTGCCGCTGTGCATTTGCTTGTTCTAGTAAGAAATACAATAAATTTTATAATCTTCTGCCGGCCAGGTGAGCAATGCCCGCCTTTCCATGTGCTGTGACTACTAGAATCTTTGCAGGGTCTTTTACGTTTCCTTTTGTTGGTCCATGAGCAACTGAAGAGTTTCCTTCACCTTCCAGGCTGCCAAATCTGCACCAATCACACCAACCCCTCCCCTAGGAGGTTCTCCATCTGTACGGGTCAAGGCAAGATACTGAAGACATTTCTACATAAAACAGAGTGCCCCCTCTGCCTCTCTTTTCCTGTGCACTACGCAGAACTATGTATAGACTGCGTGGAAACTCTCTGCTTGTAAATACCACGTGGTGTTTTATTTGGAGTGTCACTCCACCCGCCGGCTTTCCAGTGTTCTCCAACAACAGCATGCCATCTTTAGCTGCTAAAGGGAGGAGATTTCTCTCAGTCTGACCCTTTGTCTTCGTGACACTTCTCTCCTGGACCTTCTCTACTTTGTGGGCTAATGGGTTAATTAGTCTTGTAGCTCTCTCCAGCCCATCAGGCACAGCTAGCATTATCAGATTTACTAATTAGAGCTACAGTGAGCGGAGTTGATTCAGCTGCTGTTGCCCAGCATTCTGTCACAGATGTGCATATAATGAGGGGATGAAAGGAAGAATCAAAGTGATGAGGGTAGTTTAAGAATTTATAAAGAACAGAACAAAATAGCTCTACTTCTGCTCAGATTTGCAATGTATTAAAAGATGAATCCATTGGCTTGTTCAAAAAAGGTCAGTGTCTTTGTAATGGGACTGACTCACTGCCTCAGCACCTCACCTGTCATCACCCTGCCCCACTGTCTCCACCTTTTGGTTCCAGATCCGCATTACTCACTGGACTGTGGCATCCTCTTCAGGACGCTCTCCTCTGGCAGTGCGAATTACTCCATTCTTGCCCATTTCCAGTATGATCAGCTGTTCTCAGTCTCTATACCTGCCACCATGGACAACTGCAGACCCAAAGGATAGTGTCTTGCCTACGGAACAAGCTGCAGTCTGTACAGGCCATGCTCCAGTGTGGCCAGGTGTGGTACAAGGAGGAAGGAGGGACCCAGGCCTGGCCACTATGCTGGGTCCCAACTCCGGGACCATCTGCCGTCATTCATTCACTTTGACTCCTACTGTTCCCTGGGCCACTTCTCTGTGACCCCTTTCACCTTCTCAGACCTGGTATCAAGGCCACAACCTGGCAGGTATCAGACTGCAGCATCTCTCCAGCTCCCCAACCTGTCCAGCACAACTTCACCCATGATGCTTCTCCCTGGGAACCACTCCTTCCCCGTAGCTGGTCAGGACACAATTACCTTCTGTCTGCTGAGCAGCTCCTTATAACAGGGCTGCCCTAGCAAGCGATTTTTTGATTGGCTCCCTATGAGCCTTTCTCTGATTGGAGGGGTTTGCACAGGCCCCCACTAGCCTGTTCTTAAATCCTCCCTTGCTGGAGTGGGGCAGCTGCCCTACTACAATCTTCACAGGCATTCCTCAGAACTGCTGCATCTTGTCCTTTGTTTATATTCCATGGATCCATTTTTCACTAGAACTGTATCTAGAAGATTTCATAAAATTGGTTTGGGCTCTCAAGATATGCAGCTACAAAACAGCATTGTAATGTATGAGATGAAATTTAAAATTCGGGTGTTTTAGTAAGCTGAATCTATGATCCTCATGCTCACTAGAAATCTACCTTTAATTTTCTTTTTAGACACAGTTGTTTTATCAGTTTAAAAAGCTATTATTTTGTAATACAGAACTAAGGAAAAAGGGGGAATAATGTGATTTATATGAATGAGGACAGAGGGATCCTCTAAATCACTGGTATCCGAAAAATAGACTATTATAGACCTGTTCTATTTTTCCTGCAAATCTCTAAAGTCCTGATCCAAGAAAGACTCGTATGTGCTTAACTTTAGCTGCGTCTACACTTGCACGCTACTTCGAAGTAGCGGCACCAACTTCGAAATAGCACCCGTCGCGTCTACACGCGTCGGGCGCTATTTCGAAGTTAACTTCGACGTTAGGCGGCGAGACGTCGAAGTCGCTAACCTCATGAGGAGATAGGAATAGCGCCCTACTTCGACGTTCAACATCGAAGTAGGGACCGTGTAGACGATCCGCGTCCCGCAACGTCGAAATTGCCGGGTCCTCCATGGCGGCCATCAGCTGGGGGGTTGAGAGATGCTCTCTCTCCAGCCCCTGCGGGGCTCTATGGTCACCGTGGGCAGCAGCCCTTAGCCCAGGGCTTCTGGCTGCTTCTGCGGCAGCTGGGGATCTATGCTGCAGGCACAGGGTCTGCAACCAGTTGTCAGCTCTGTGTATCTTGTGTTGTTTAGTGCAACTGTGTCTGGGAGGGGCCCTTTAAGGGAGCGGCTGGCTGTTGAGTCCGCCCTGTGACCCTGTCTGCAGCTGTGCCTGGCATCCCTATGTCGATGTGTGCTACTTTGACGTGTAGACGTTCCCTCGCTGCGCCTATTTCGATGTTGGGCTGAGCAACGTCGAAGTTGAACATCGACGTTGCCGGCCCTGGAGGATGTGTAGACGTTATTCATCGAAATAGACTATTTCGATGTCGCAACATCGAAATAAGCTATTTCGATGTTGGCTGCATGTGTAGACGTAGCCTTTATGAATTAGAATTTTTTATATGTGCAAAGTCTTTGCAGGATGATGCCTAAGTTTGAAACTACATGTGTATAGGCCTAGTGCTGGGTTTCTGCTCAAGAGATTCTATTTTTGATGGTGTTTGGGGGATGTGATCAGTTGAAGAAATTAACTGAGACTTTTAACATGTTTCATATAGGCCACTGAATAGCTATATGAGGGTACAGGTTGAACCTCTTTGTCCAGCACCCTAAGGATCTGATCAGTGCTGGATGAGAGGATATGCTGGACAACAGGAGATCAATATTGTCTGGTATATTACCAACACTTCCACTGCTTACAGGGCTCTTAAAAGACCTTTGGGGTAAATCACCGCTAAATAACCCCACAGAACACTGAGAGCCAGGACTGGTGGCTATAAACAAACTTTATGGGACCACGGGAAACTTGTCCACACCCACAACTAAGTGGTTGTCTGGCTAACTAAAATCATGCCAGGTTATGGAGTTTGCTGGATGAGAGAATCCCAGATTAGAGAGGTTTAATCTGTAATAACATCTGGTTACATGAACAAATGACTGACAGATAAAAAGTTCCATATCTTTATTACCAATCCTCTCAGCCATCTGACTTGGGTGTCAGGTCTATGAGTTTTCTACTTTTCAGCTGAAAGATGAGTTTCTTACAGTCAAAGCTTTTACCAGAGTTCAACTAAAATATCCTTTTTAGCACAGGCTATTTCATAAAAAAGGAAACAAAAATAAAAGTAAAAATGTAAAGGATAATCATCAAAATAAATTGCTCTCTTGAGCTATTTTCCAAATGGCTCTCTTGTTGCTATTTCAGATAACGTCTCATTCATGACATTAGGTACATTTATTGATCATTTGATAAACCGGGAAAGAAATCGCAGATATTGATAAACCTTTTCTTTTTAAAAATTAGCCAAATGATACTGGCAAAATAGAAATCTAAGATTATAAGACTTAATTTTAGATCTATATGAGCAGTGAAGAATCCGATTTCCCCTATCACTTCTTAACTCCAACAGAATACAGTTGAGAAGTGTGTAGTGAATCCTCTATTGTTAACATACATTTTCTTCTTTTTCTCTCTATGAACAATACCCCTGTGTGACCCTTCTTTACACTTATCTGGCTATTGGACCTTTATTACATGGGGAAAACCCTTCAAAAGATGATCTAAAGTGATAGAAATTGTGCTTGTCAGAAGACTTGTAGCATAATGGGAAGCCACAGTAAATGTTGCCAAAGTGACAACATTTGTCCTCATTTTCACGACTTTCCAGTTGTTGAGTATACATCAATTCACAGGTTCCCTCCAGTTCATAACTAGAATAGGAATAGTTTGAAATGGTAGTGTTATTTTTACAAATAGCTTCAAGTCCCATCAGCTGGGATTCTTGACTCCTTAGAAACAGGCTATTAAAAAATAAATGGATTAAGGTCCCAAACATCTTTCTGCTATAATTAAAGTAGTCCACAAACACTCTGGCCCCTCTCTGCAAGGGCTTGTATGTTATAGGTAACAAAAGAAATTCTTCCTATGGATAAGAAAAGCAGTACTCTAAAACACAATGTATCATTCTGTGCATTGCCTCAAAATTTCTTAGCGCATTTAGGAATGTATAGCTGAATCAGCAGAAGGTCCAGAAATGCAACCTAGGAATCTTGACTTCCAGTGATTTTTGTAACGTGTCGAAACTTTAGACAACGCTTTCAGTTCAGGCCATCTTCCTTTTTATTAGTACAATATAGTTATGTTGGAAATGCCGAATCACAGAACAGCTCTTCTTTTGGGGAAGAAGGGGATTCTGGAAGGAGGGTTTCCTTCTGGAAGATCCCCATGGGTCACACATCAGCATGAGTACTTTGCAGTCCAGACGACCTCTTCTGGACTCTGAACCATGTGACAATATGCTAATGAGGTGTGGAAAATTTGCATCCACACCTCATTAGCATCTTCTGGACACCTCATTACCATGCCGCTTCCAGAAGAAAAGTTCAGGGGAAGAGGTTGCTTTAGTCATTTAAAAAATTGTGCCTGAAAAACACAGCCATCAACAGGGTTTAAACTGGGGGCCATCAGCATAAGAAACCACAAGCCACTCCCTGTTCCGAGTATGATAAATACCTCTAGCTAAGAGAGAGAGAAGATTTCTGCTGCTAGAGCTTGTCAGGGTTATGGTCTACCCACTGCCCTATGTACCTAATTTATTCAGTATCTCCCAAAACATGTCTCTAGGTGTTCAGCCTAACACTAACATTTTAGTAATGTATGGAACACGGGAGTTGCCAGAGTGGTTCAGTCCATCTAGTCCAGAATTCTGTCACTAAGCATGGCCAGTACTGTATGGTTCAGAGAAAGGGGTCAGAGTCCTGCCAGAGAAGATTTGGTCTGTAGGTCTCATCCTTGGATAGTCTGAAGCATGAGGTTTACTATCCCTTCCAAAAGTTCTGTTAGCCATAAATTGCTATAATCCTGGATACTCTTATTTTCTATATAATGTTCCAATTCCTTTTGGAATCTTGCTTTAAGTTTTTGGCCTCAATGATTTCCTGTTTTAGAGAGTCCCACAGTCTAACTAGGTACTGTATGAAAAAAATTCCTTTCATTTGTTTTGAATGAGCTACCTTTTAATTCACTGACCATCCCCTTGTTTGGGTTACATGAAAATGGGGTAGTGATGGGAGGAAACTTTGGTGGTGAGGAAGTGCTGAAATGATGTTCCTAAATTGTAGATACATTATAGTCACTTTATCTTTTAAGGGACACTAAATATAGTTCACTACACTTTGCCACGTACAAAGCTATTATATTATTGATTTATTTAAAATATTTTTCCCCTGCCTCTCTATTTCAGCTATTTGAGGCAGCTTATGATTGTTTTTTAAAATATAAACATATATATAGAGAGAGATTTAAAAATATAAAATTCCAAAAGGACATAAAACCTAATAAAATATTTCAAAAGAAGGATCACACACACAAATTCAAACATCAGTAAAAGCCTGAGTAAAAAGGGTGGCTTTAACCTGGTGCCAAAACAACGTTAATGTTGACGCCATGCGAATATCCCAGGGAAGAGAATTCCACAGCCTGGGAGCAAAGGCTGAGAAGGCCCTGCTCCATGTTGATGTTAATCTCATCTCTCTAAGTGGGGGAACAGTGAGCAGAGCCTCCCCAGCTGACCTCAAACCCCGTGCAGTTTCATGTGGGAAGAGATGGTCCTTTAAATACCATGGACCCAACCCATTTAGGGCTTTATAAGTCATGACCAATACTTTAAATTGTGCCCAGCATAAGATGTTCTGCATAACGAGTGTTAGTTAAAACTCAGGCAGCCTCGTTCAGGACCACCTGAAGTTTCCAAAGCCTCTTTAAAGGCAGTCCCATGTAGAGTGCATGACAGTACTCCATTTGAGATGTGACAAAAGCATGGATCACTATGGCCAAGTCATAATTGTTCAGGGAGGGTTGCAGCTGGCTGATCAGACGAAGCTGCCCAAAAACAGTCCTAGCCACCAAAAAAATGTGATTTTCAAATGTTAAAAAAGGATCTAGGAGGGCTCCAAGCTGAATATCTGTGCTTACAGAGGAAGATAAACTCTGTCTAAAAAAGGTACCATGCCACATTCGTGAACTTGTGGTCTCCTGGTCCACATGACCTCAATTGTCTCTGGATTTGACTTCAGTTTATTAGACTTAATCCAGTCCATCACTGTCTCCAGACACAGGTTTGGCTCAGTTACCACCACACCTGGTTATGGTGTCACAGGGAAATAAATTTGGGTATAATCTGCATAGTGGTGGCACCATCCTCAAGATACTCCTTACAACTTCTGCCACTGGCTTCATGAATATACTAAATAGCATAGGCGACAATATGGAACCTTGCGGAACCCCACAGCACAGTTGTCCTGGGGTCAAATAATAGCCCCTATTTCCACCTACTGAAAACATCCTGACAGGTAAGACCAAAATCACTGAAAAACAGCTGCTGATACCCAACTCCCCCAGGCATTCCAGAAGGATACCATGGTCAATGGTATCAAAAGCTGCTGAGAGGTCCATGAGAATTGACAGGGATGCGCTCCCCCTGTCTACTTCCTGGGTGACCTCAGAGGGCTCAGTTCCAAAGCCTGGCCTAAAACCAGACTGAAATGGATCTAAAAAGACTGTTTCTTCCAAGAATGCCTGAAGTTGCAATTCCACCGCTCACTCAGGCACCTTGCTCAAGAATGGCATATTAGTAACTGGGCAATAGTTATTTAAGTTATGTGGGTCCAGAGAATGCTTTTTCAGTAGCAGTTTTATCACTGCCTCTTTCAAGGCAGCTAGAACTATTCCAGAGCTAAAATAAGCATTAGTAATCCTCTGGACCCAAACAATGATCCCTTCCCGGCTAGCTTTAATAAGCCAGGGAGGGCAGGATCAAGCGACCATGTGGTCAGATGCACTTCTCCAAGCACCTTTTCCATGTCCTTGGTCTGCAGTAACTGAAACTGTTCCAGAGAAGAACAACCGGATGGTGTGCTCAACACAGTCTGTGCCCCACTTACACAGCAGCCAGAGTCCAAGCCAGATTGAATGCGAGTGATCTTAGCTTCAAAGTGCTTTGCAAACTGATCACAGTGGAAAGCCGAAGGTGCCTCCATTTCGTCATAAGTACCAGACTGTAACAGGCACCACACCACTCAAAACAATTCTGCTGGATGGCTTTGTGTAGATGCAATACATATAGAAAAATAGTTTTTCTTCACCACGAACACAGCTACAGAGTAAGCTCAGAATTCAGTTGTACCCCACAGTCAGCTGGACTCAGTTCTGCTTCTCCTCCAGTGGTATGTTCTCCATTGCACAGATTGTTTTGCTGCCATCAGTTCCTCAGAGAACCAGGGAGTGACTAGCTCGACTAGCTTGAAGAGGGTGCCAAAGAGCAATCACGTCAACTGCCCAGCCTACCTTGGTGTTCCATATATTAACTGGGGCATCAACAGGACCATTTGCCACAACAGCTGAGTAATTTCTCAGGGACCTCAAGAAGCCCTCTGGGTCCCTCAGCCTCTGAGGGCAAACCTTTTTAATTAGACCCCCTTCTCTGCAGAGGGGAAGGTCAACAGATAATCTAAATTTGACAAGGTAGTGATCAGTCCATGACAAAGGGAGTGTAACCACATCCATTACCCCAAGAACTCTATTTAGATGTCACTGTCTAATCTCTCTCTCTGAGGAAAATCAAGAGATTTAACACTATGGATGATGCTTCTCTCTGACTCTAAATTCTGTTTCTTTATTGTTTGGCTCCTATACAACTACTGTAATTTGGAAAAGCTCATACAGGGGAAATAAATCCACTGTGTCCTTGAAAGAAAGGGTTTGTGTTTTCAGATATTACATAATCTGAATTTTTGTTTGAAGACAGGGAAAGGTAATTGTTGTAAAGAAAGCTGAGAGAAAAGGGAGCAGGGAAGGAGCCTTATTGAAATTCATGCTGTCAGGTGTTTTGCTAGAAGACCTTGAAGAAATGAAATACACCTGAGAAACCAGTGAGTTGCTGTGCTCATGAAACTGGGCCAAGAAAAAGCCTGCACAGAAGTGTTGTGATCTTCTGAGGGACTTTTGTTGGATTGGAGTATGTGCAGTAAATTTCCAAACACTGGGAAATGGGAAATCCTCACAGAATCTTGTGAATGAAACATGCATATTTATCGTTTTCTCATGGACTCTAATGTGGTATAAACATAGGTTTCCGTATACTGCTTGTTTTCTCGCTCCTACAAATGAAGCAATCACCAGCCTAGAAACAGGCAGTCAGTTGTCTTTCTGAGAAAGATACAAGAACCAGCATTTGTCAGCAAATAATCTCTGGTTTACATTCCAACCTTCATGGAATTGACATTTGTGAGTTAATATGAACATGCTTGTACCCTGGGAGCTCCAGTGCCTGAAAGGACCATTTTAAATAAGCCAGAGAAAGCAAGGTATTATATTTATTCTGAAAAGCTGTAGAGTAGCAGGAACTAAATATTACAAATGATGATAGTACAGGAAGAGGAACACTGCTATAAAAGTAAAGATCTGGCTAATTAAACAGGTACAATAGCAAATGTTTTGGCCCTGGGTTTTTTCACCTTCCTCTGTAGCATGAGGCATGGGTCACTTGCAGGTTTAAAGTGGTACAAATGGCAGATTGTAACTTGAAGTCTATAAATGATGGTTTAAGGACTTCAGTAACTCAGGCACAAGTTAAGAGACTGTTACAAAAATAGGTAGGTGAGATTCTGTGGGCTACAATAATGCAGAAGTCAGACTAGGTTGGAAGGGACCATCATAATCATCTAAATCCATGAGGAAAGAGATTGGGATTATAGAATTTGCATGTGTTTCCTATCCCTCAGTATTCAAAACTTGCATCTTTTCTGAAGGAATAAAGGTTTGGTTCCTTGTAGAGTCAAGCACAAGGCCTTTACTACGCACAGCTGGTGGAGTGTCACTTCACTTGTTAGGCTCAGTGAAACTGACAAACAGCTAATTACAATGAATTATATAAGGTGCCAATGGATGGAGGGAAGCGCAGGGGCTGGATGTTCCCCAAAGCCTCTGGACAGATGCTACCAGCAAGACATGATGAGTGCAAATAAGCCAATCATCCTAAAGACTACATAAGTGCTCCACCCATGGTCAGGTTTAAGTATGAATACAAAAGATATTACCCGTTAAGTTTTCTCGTGCAAAAGATAGGCTAAATTCCAATTCTTAGGGTTAGGAATGTCAGGTAACACCTTCTGGGAGGTGTTACCGTAGGTTTATTCCTACATGGTCTTGAGACATAAAGGAACAAATAAGCAATACATATATTGGTACAATTATAAATGCTAACCTTTTCTGGGCTCAGATTGGCATCTGTGAAGGGTTGGCACTATTATTTATGTTGACATGTTAAACCTTTCCATGAACTAGCTGAGGATGAGAATGTTATCTCTTCCTGTGCAACTAGTAAGTAGACTTTTGAGCACCTTTTCAATGAATTATGATGATATAATTCAAGATAAGCCCCAATTACTGCTCTCACACTGAAGGTTTACACTGAATTAGTTCTTGTTTGATATCAAGTAATTAAAGAGCCATTGTTTGTGAACAGCTCACTTAGAATGAAAGTTTTGGGTCCTGTTTTGTACAACTTTGTCAAATATTTTTGAACAAAGACTGTGGCCAGAATCCAGCATAATACAATATCAGGATCTTGGCCTTTCATTTTCCAATTTCGTTTTACTGTGTATATTCATGGACTAAAGGCTGGCTTGGCAATTTGCAATCCACCTTGAGGAATTGCCAATCAGTAGCTGTGCTACCCAGGAGAAGATCAGGGAACAAATGATGATTCTGAAAAGTTACAGTTACTTTTCTGCTTCCCCTTTGTTCCACAGAAGAAATAAGGTGCCCTAACCATTTGCTTGGAACAACCTACTTCCTCCATACCACAGTGGCTCAGCAGTGCTGGCTGGTGCATTAGCAGGAGGTGAAGTGAAAGGTCTTCCACACGCTGCCCCTGCCTTTCTGGTCTTTGCTCACCTGTACAGGAGGGGCACAGCTGCCTGAAAGCAAGAGCCCTCTGCAAATTGGTGCTACCTGTGATACAGGGAACCTATGCAGGAGTGTGATGGAGTTCCTTTATGCTTTCTTAATTCCCTGTCCATGAGTGTAGCCAGGGTCATGACCTTACTTTCTGAGCAATTCACTTGTTCAAGCATGCACCTGCTGTCAATAAACTTTGCTTCCTTCTGGGTGTCAGTCAGCTCTTCCCACCCCAGCAAAACAATTACAGCATAGTCATCTAACAACTGTGAAATGGAATGGTACGCTTCCATTGTGAACATACACATGGATCAATGCTAGCCAATGCATCCAGTGGAAAGAATATGGCCTTTTTAGAATTTTAAATGTTCCATCTGAGAGGTGTTAATGTTTGATTCATGACGCATCAGAATATGTTGTCCTCATTTTCTGTGTCTGAAAAATATACACAAAATAATCAAGAACCAAAAGAGTTATCTCCTCTCCCCGCACTTACAGAGATATAAAGGAGAAGTAAATCAATGGAATAGCATTGGTGTAAGTGAGAGGAAAATAAGACTCATACGTTATCTTTATTGGAGGCATTTATGCCACATTTATGAACACTACCTGAGTGCAGCATTTCCTCATACTATTGCTACACATCACTCATTGGGAGACAATATCTTACAAGTTTGCTCTATCACAAAGTATAGACTGTACAAATTTTTAGTGCAGCAAATCATTCTGATAGAGTGGTGCCAACTAAGTATCACAAAAAGCTGCCAGCTATAAGAATAATTTACCAAGGACAAGGAAATATCCTCAAGAAAATCATGCTCAGTCCTTGGACTCCTGTTTTCCTTCCATTCTGTCATGGAACTTTACTTTTACTTATTTTTTCATTTTTACAATGGGCCTTTGGAAACAACCAGAGTTTCAAAACCTTCTAAGATTCACATAAAAATTGTATTTCCAAACTTCTGTCACTTACACCACAAAAGCAGCCCAAGTTTTAAATGAATCATTAAAGCTTATCTTTCATTTTCTCATTCTAAAGGATAATCTGGTAGCCAGGCACCTGAGTGCATCTGGGCAACTGAATCTATAAACTGCTCATCCAACTGTCACTTGAGACCTGTAGATAATTTCTTCTTGCACTAATACCAGTTAGATCGTCTTTAGAGCCATTAATCACTTGTAGAGCCAGGGGCATTCAAGGTATTATTGACTGCATATCTAGCACCATGCCCAGCCGGTGTTTGAAATGCTGAAGGATTTTGATGTCTTTTGAGCCACAGGGCACAGAGTAAGCAGCACACAACTAAAACCTTACTAAGCCCTGTGAACATGCACTTGTGGCTGCCCCAATGGCTTTCTGCTGGCTCAGCCTGATGGTTACCTCCAGAATTAGCATCTGCCTGGTAGGGCACATAGACAGTGCACAGCAGCAGAAAGGGAACGTTCGCACAGGTGGTGAGGACATCACATTCTTTCTTCCCGTTTGCATAAATTCTCTTGTTCCCTTCATCTAGTGTCCCATTGCAAATCTAACTAAAAACTCCAGCTAGAACTGAACATACTGCTCTAAGCTTTATTGGAGAAGAAAATCACACTCTAAGCATTCTGTGAAATAACTGCATTGTGAGACTCAAATGGAGGCACATGCAAACAAAAGCAGAACCAAAAGGCTGGCTAACTGAGGTCATTTGCCTGCTGCACCCTCAGTCATAGGTTTTACTTGTAGTCCTCTAGAACTGAGATGAGAGGAATGGAGAAACTAGAAGTAGGAAGGGAATGACAATGGAATGTTTTCTCTGGGACTTATAAAAGGATTATCTTTGCAGGATGGGGATGTCGGGGGAGGACAGTAAGTTATGGAGATGGGTTGACAGCTGAAGGGGATGGCTGTTAGAGGCTGCGTCTGCAGTTGCATTCCTCTTTCGAAAGAGGCATGCAAATGAGAGAAATTGGAAGTGCAAATGAAATGCAGATTTACATATCTGGTGCCTCATTTGCATATTCTTTCCAAAGAAGAAAAGCGGTGTAGATGTGGCTCTTTCAAAAGTAAACTCCATCTTCAAAAGAACCCTTCTTGTGTCCACTTTTGGGTCCTCCAGTACAGAAAGGATGTGGATGTGCTGGAGCAGGTTCAGCAGAGGGCAACAAAAATTATTAAGAGGCTGGAGCATAAGACCTATGAGGAGAGGCTGGGGGATTTGGGCTTGTTTAGTTTACAGAAGAGAAGACTTAAGGGTGATTTAATAGCAGCCTTCAACTTCCTGAAGGGGAGCTCTAAAGAGGAGGGTGAGAAACTGTTCTCAGTGGCGTCAGATGGCAGAACCAGGAGTGATGGTCTGAAGTTAAAGAGGGAGAAGTGTGGGTTGGATATTAGGAAAAACTACTTCACCAGGAGGGTGGTGAAGCACTGGAATGTGTTACCTAGAGAGGTGGTGGATTCTCCATCCCTCGAGGGTTTTAAGTCCTGGCTTGACAGGATCCTGGCTGGGATGACTTAGTGGGGGTTGATCATGCTTGAAGCAGTGGGCTGGACTAGATGACTGCCTCAGAACCCCTCCAGCCCTATGATTCTATACCTTTTCCACGTAAGATGTGTCTACACACAAAGTTTTGTCGACAGAAGAGGCCTCACTACAAATGTGTTCTGTCTAGAATCTGTGGACAGAACATAATCCTTTTCCTGACAGAGTTATGTCTTGAAATTTTGAGGCATAGCTCCTCTATAGACAGAGTCTGTTGACAGATATATAGAATAGATGCTCCAGGGGGGACCCTCTGTCAACAGAGAGGCTTACAGTTCACTGAGCAGCCCTGTTTGCAGAGCTTCTGGTTGACTGTTCTATCAACAGAGGGCTGGGCAGTCTGGCTGCTCTCTGTTGACAGAGGGCATCGACGGGGGTGGGGGCTGGGCCCTATTAGGTGTAGATGTGTTCTGTAGACAAAAGTTCTGTCAGGAAATATCTGTCAACAGTGACTTCTGTTGACAGAACTCTGTAGTGTAGTGTAGACACAGCTTTACTGTAGAGGAAGAGGCATTACTGATTATAAACTTTCCTAAGCTATGCACATGTACATGTAACCAGAACAACACTGGCAGACCACAAAAGGATTGTATTGCAAAATGCAAGTCATGTGTACAAAGCAAGTTTTGAAAACCCTTTTAACTGACCAATCACAGATAATTTTCAGTGGCCTTCCAAATGCCAGCTTTGGATCATTTCCCAGTCACATTTCAAGTTTCTACCAGGGCAGGGGCATATGTACATATGTGTGAATCTACAAAATTTCAGAAACAAGAGGAAATACACAAATCACAGAAAACTCTAACTTTCTTGCAGCTCAAACATTAATAGAGCTATACATTATTTAATTATTTATAATAAGAATTTTGTGTGATTATATCAACATTCAAAATAACTTTTTGAAATAATTTCCTATGAGAGACATTTGGGTGAGAAAACAATACAGTACTACAATGCTTTAATTTTACGGAATAATAATCCAAAGGCCAGTACAATATACCATGTGTATTAAATGCATAATAACTCATTATTCAAGCCCTGTCAAATCATTATTTTAGATAATCATGTTTCATTTTAGCGGACAGAATGTAAACCACTATGTATTTTTATGTAAAATAGACCTGCACTATTACTTATTCATGATTTTTAAAGGGATCATTATTTTTGATGGACAGCTTCTGTCAAAAGATTTATGTATGAAAGCTCATGTTTTCCCATAATAATGATCAATCAATAAACATTTGAAAACGGTACTTAAAATTCAGTGTTACCAGGATACACATTTTAACTCTAATTAAAAACGGTTTTTTTCATTTGAAAACTAGATTACACTCAAATTAATTTTAATTATACACAAACAAATGTATTACATAAAATATTGTAAAATGCACTGTTTGAGAGAGATTTTTACAGGTGCTATTTTTATTCTTATAACACGTTGCAGATTATAGACTAAATGCTGCTCTTACATGTACCCCACATTGTTCAGTGGCATTGTTTCAGGTGCAGCTTATAAGGTGTAATTTGATCCTATATCTTTAGACTGGGATTCTACACAATATTAGCATCAGCATTTTCAGATGTGATCTCCTGACTTTGGAAGATGCTGAGCACCACTACCTCTCATTAATGTCACTGGATTTTCTAGGTGCTCAGCACTTCTGAAAAGCTGCTTCTGTCTAGATGCATTCCTGTGGATTTGGGAGCCTAACTCCATCTTTGCAAGAAATTGTCAAAGGATTTTTTTTATTATGATTATTATTGAGAAGTCCAGGGTCTGGTGCTTTTCCATATACAAACAGTCACCATCAGTTCAGCTGGGGGGATTTTTATTGTACATTAAGGAAAACAAACCAAGAAAGAATGTAATCTCAATGAGAGAGCACAGCATGTGAGAGATTCATGGTGTAACTATTTTCGGCTGCAACTGCTCTCCTAAATGGAGGGCTGCATTAGCCAAACACAAACCTTAAAAATGTTAAGGTTCAATGCACAGAAAAATAGAGTCAGAGTCCAATTCTTTGCTGACATCAAACTAATTGACTTCAGTTGGGTTTTGCTAGCAGAGACTTTGGCAGCAGTATGGATTCTTGGCATTGGGTTTCACCCTTACAGAAAATATGGACAGTTGTAATATTCAGACACACTGCTGTCATTCTCTGCCACTGGATTTCACTGAGGAGCAAACAGAGTGCCAAGAAATGCAGGCTTAAGCCACAATAGTCATTAGACAGGTATTTATAGTGGGGCTCTAAAAATTTTTATAGTGGGTGTGCTGAGAACCACTGAACCAGACTGTAAATCCTATATATAATGGAAACCACTTCAACCAGGAGGTGCTGGAGCACTGCTGGCACCCCTAGTTCCAGCACCTATGGGTGTTTACTGAACCATTCAGAAGGTTGATAGAGATGATGCATTGTAAGTGACGTAATTACAAAATGATATACCTGCAAGTAAGACCAACTCCAAGGACAATAGACAGCATGGGTGCATCTACACTAGCCAGCTACTTCCAAGTAGCCGGCACAAAGCTGAAATAGCATGCATCGCATCTACATGCGCCATGTGCTTTTTTGACATTGAAATCGACGTTAGGCGGCGAGACATCGAAATTGCTATTCCTATCCGAAGATGGGAATAGCTCCCTACTTTGACGTTCAACGTTGAAGTAGGGCGTGTGTAGACAATCCGCGTCCCACTATATCAAAATAGCGGGGTCCTCCATGGTGGCCATCAGCTGAGGGGTTGAGAGATGCTCTGTCCAGCCCCTGCAGGGCTCTTTGGTCGCCACATGCAGCAGCCCTTAACCCAGGGCTTCTGGCTGCTGCTGCTGCTGCAGCTAGGGGTCCATGCTGTGTGCATGGGGTCTGCAACCAGTTGTTGGCTCTGTGGATCTCATGCTGTGTAGGCCAAGTGTGTCTGGGAGGGGCCCTTTAAGGGATCGACTTGCTCTTGCCCCAGAAGGGCTAGTTCAGCCTGTGACCCCATCTGCAGGCTTTGCTGGCCCTTTATTTCAACAGAGAGTGCTTGTGTGTGTGGAAGCTCCAAATTTCCTTCCATCGCAGCTCCTTTCTATGTTCCCCGTTGCTACTTCGACATTGAAGGTCAATGGCACCAGCCCTGGAGGACATGTAGATGATACACGTCGAAGTAGCCTACTTCGATGCTCTTACTTCAAAATAGGCTACTTCGACGTAGTGTGCTAGTGTAGACATAGCCCATATGTAACATCAGTGAGGCAATGGGGCAAATCTGTTCCTGATGTGGAAACTGATTTCAAAGGAAGTACAATAGGACTGGATACACAATTGTGCTAAATACACTGTGATAAGAAAGCCTTTTCTTCCATTTTACAAACTTCATAGCCAAATCTGAATTTTTGTTGGTGTTTGAAATTTCTCTAAGTATCTAGACTAGATTTTAAAAAAAAATTGATATTCCAGATTAAACCTTTGTATAGCGTGTTCAGGGAAGAGGAACTCATCTTTCCTGTAGATATGAAAAAAACTATATAATCAGCTCTTGGCAGCACACATCCATCAATGACCAACAGAAATGGCAGCTAGTTGTGAAAAACGATTAGCTGGTTACATAAGGAATTCACGCAGTAGTGTGTTTATCCATTTCTGGAGAGATATGCAAATTGTAGTCTCATAACTAGCTCGTGTTCGGGCAATTGAACAATTGTGCTAATAAAGACAATGTCATTTCTATTAATGGAGAGTGGTGAGGAGAAAATGTTTGCGTGAAGGTAAAAAGGATGGGGGAGATCATCCAAGAGAGCACATTTGATCTCTGGACGATATAAATAAAGAGCTCAAACATTTTATTTGTGCTGTGTCTGTCTGTCTGTCTGTCCAGACAAGGTTCTATCACTTCTCCCCCACCCACACTTGCCTACCCCAGCCAGTGTGTGGCCTGGCCCAGCCCCCAACAGAACCTCTCCATTGCACCATGCCAGCACCAGCCCCTCCTCTGCCCATCATGTGGCCTGGCCCAGCCCCCCTCAGCAGAGCTCCCCACCCCATGCAGGGCATAGCCCAGCCTCCCAGTAGAGCCTCCCCTGCACTGTGCCAGCCCCACCCCCTTCCCTGGCCCCACTCCCACAACGGAGCTCCCCGCCCCACACCTTGTCAGCCCCTCCCCTCTCCTGGCCAGTGCGGGGCCCACCCCAGCTCCCATCAGAGTTCCTCCCCCAGCCAGCATGGGGCCCAGCCCATATACTTTGGATGTATATTACAGCAAGTTTCTGTCTAGAAATTTCTTCCAGCCCATCTTTCTCTTGCACGTGGAGCTGCAACTGGACACTTAGTAAATCCATCAGGGAAGGTGATAGGTTCTGCTGTGAGTGCAGGGGACTGGACTCAAGGACCTCTCAAGGTTCCTTCCAGTTCCATGGTATGATTTTTTTATAGGGGAAGGGAATAGCTCAGTGGTTAGACCATTGGCCTTGTAAACCCAGGTTGTGAGCCCAGTCCTTGATGGGGCCTTTCAAAGATATATGGCAGGTTAGAATGATGGTGATAGGTCCTGCTGTGAATGCAGGGGACTGGACACAAAGACCGCTCAGGTTCCATTCCAGTTCTGTGATATGATGATCAGTTAATTATCTTCAGTGATGCCTTATGATTGTGAGACATCTTGGAAAATTACTTTTAGAAATTGGGTATAAATCTGAAGGTGAAATAGTACACATGTATTTGTGTGACTGCAAGCCATTCTCCCTTTAATTCTACTTTCTACAATTTTTGCTTTACATTTTAGTTCTTGTTTGGTTTGATTTCACAACATATTTATTTTTCTAGATTTTAAATTCGGTCCAGGTTCTGCCACTCTCACTCATAAGGGCTACGTCTACACGTGAAGCCAACATCGAAATAGGCTATTTCGATGAATAACGTCTACACGTCCTCCAGGGCTGGCAACGTCGATGTTCAACTTCGACGTTGCGCGGCACCACATCGAAATAGGCGCTGCGAGGGTACGTCTACATGCCAAAGTAGCACACATCGAAATAAGGGTGCCAGGCACAGCTGCAGACAGGGTCACAGGGAGGACTCAACAGCAAGCCGCTCCCTTAAAGGGCCCCTCCCAGACACAGTTGCACTAAACAACACAAGATACACAGAGCTGACAACTGGTTGCAGACCCTGTGCCTGCAGCATGGATCCCCAGCTGCCGCAGAAGCAGCCAGAAGCCCTGGGCTAAGGGCTGCTGCCCACGGTGACCATAGAGCCCCGCAGGGGCTGGAGAGAGAGCATCTCTCAACCCCCCAGCTGATGGCCGCCATGGAGGACCCAGCAATTTCGACGTTGCGGGACGCGGATCGTCTACACGGTCCCTACTTCGACGTTGAACGTCGAAGTAGGGCGCTATTCCAATCCCCTCATGAGGTTAGCGACTTCGACGTCTCGCCGCCTAACGTCGAAGTTAACTTCGAAATAGCGCCCGACGCGTGTAGCCGCGACGGGCGCTATTTCGAAGTTAGTGCCGCTACTTCGAAGTAGCGTGCACGTGTAGACACAGCTAAGGAGTCTTTTTTATTTCAATGGGATTGCCTGAGGAGAAGGGTACCGATCAAAGGGAGTAACACCTGGGGGTAACTGGTACTCTTTGGATACAAATAGAGATGGGCCAAAACAGTAACATTTATTACTACTCGTTCATCATTAGAATTTTGAGGGTTTAGTTAGAGCAACCTGATCAGAACCAATGCAAACTTTGGGATCTGGTTTGCAAATAAATGAAAACCAAGCTGGTTTTAGCCATCTTTCATGTAACCTAGTGAACTCTGACTAAAATAATAATAAAAACACACTTGTTTTAAAATACTAATCTCAGTTAAGCTAACAAATGTAGCCTTGCAATGAATTTACCAGGTTTTTACTGAGATACTATCAAGGTGTGAAATAAACAAAAAGAATATGCAATGCAGAGACATCAGTAATTAAGTCCTGAGAAGTGAAGTTCTGGCCCTGTTGAAGTCACTGGCAAAATGCCCATTGACTTCAGTGTGTCAAGATTTCTCTCCAGATGTTTATTATGTAGCATATGGTGGTAACCCATTCATGCTTCACAATAAAGAAAAATTGTCATGAGGGAAAATACATTGTTTAAAATCTTGGTTTCCCCTGGGGTTCATCATCACAACATCTGGAGAGCTGTGGGGACTTGAAAAAACTCACCTAGGAAAGAAACTCCCCTTTCTTTAAGCTTACCAGATTTGCAAACCTTTGTGGAAGAGGTTGTATCAGTGCAGTCTTTCAGCCTCTGATTTGAACGAATAGGCACATTTCAGGTCACAATATTTTGTTCTAGCGCTCAGCTTTCTCAAGGTGCCGATTGCTTTCAGAGTAAGAGCCTTGAGCACAAGCAGAATGGGGCAGCTTTCCCTTCTTCTCAAACACAAGCAATTCAACAACAATCCACTCAGGCCAAACCTATTACATCTCAAAACCCCTTTTGTCTGATATTCTCTGCAGTCTTTGCCTCTTTGAAAACCGCACTCTGTCTCCTTTCCTTTTGTGTGTAAAGTCCGACAGCATGCCACTTAGCTTATCTTCTCGGACTTCTTCTTCCTTAGGTTAGCTTCCATATTTTCCAGTACAGTCCACTCTCAACAAATTGATTGTTCGTGTCTTTATATTTCCACTATCTCTGCTCATACAGAACTTTCTGCCCAAGCTGCCATCTCCTTCATCTCTTCCCACTTGCATATCTGCACCTTTGCATGCTAATTCCTAATTGCAGAGCAAGCTCCCTCCTCCAATATGCCAGGCTAAGTCACCCTTCTCCACCAAGGCTGTGTCTACACTAGCCCCCTTCTTTGAAGAGGGCATGGTAATCAGCCTGAGCGGAGAATACTACTGAAGTGCTGCAATGAGTATGCAGCATTTCATTAGGCTAACTCTCCCCATGGCAGTTTCAAAGTTGCAAACTTCAAAGTGCTGGCATGCTGCGTAGCTGTGGGCACTTTGAAGTACCCATGCAACTTTGAAGTGCCCATGGCTACATGGCATGCTAGTGCTTTGAAGTTTGCAACTTTGAATCTGCCATGGGGAGAATTAGCCTAATAAGGTGCTGCATATTCATTGCAGCACTTCATTAATATTCTTCACTCAGGCTGATTACCATGCCCCACTTCCAAGAATGGGGGTAGTGTAGGCACAGCCCAAGTGCTGTTTGAAGCCTTGAATTTTTTGGGGTGGGATGGAGTTATTCTTCCAGTTGCATCCACCCCTCTTTTTGTGCCTGTCCCCATTATCTTTTAATCTAGGATCTAGAGTTTACCTCAGTTTTAAAATCTTATTGAAAGTTCATAACAGAAGTCAAATTTGAATAAAATCAATAGCAATAATTTTAAAGTTAAATTAGTGGCTTAGAGTTTCCATGAAATGACAGTAATATAAATCTGTCAGATATTAAGCGTGCAGAGTGACATGGCAATACCTTTAAGCATATACAGCATTGTAACTATACAAGCGCCTATATTTCATTGATGATTGCATGTTGTACTGAACATTCTTAGACTCAGACGTGTGCTGACCTGCTTCTCATCACATGCAAGCAATAAACAGATAAAGATGTGAACTCCCAAAGACTCGGATGGGTAAATCATCAATGAACTGATTGAAATTAAATATGACTCACTAAACACGATGCACTAATCATTTTGTAGTGGGTCTGTCTCACAAAAGCTCAACACCTAATAAATTATTTTCTTAATCTTTAAATTGCTAACTGACTGCTGTTTTGTTTTGATAATCGTTTTTATGATTTTTTTTTGTGTGTTGTAAGATCTTGGATTTTCTCAAATCTCTGAATTCCTTTTAAGTACAAAATTCTTACATGACAGCATGTTAGCCAGGAATGAAAACAGAGTACTTATTAGATCTATTGTCTTTGAGAGAAAAGCTTCATATTACAGCTCTCCAAGATGAAATAACTGTATACCAGTATGGCAAATGCCTAAAACAATTCATGAAATAGCTAATTGAGGTGATTGGTCTCTTTCTGAACTCTTAGTAAACCCACAAAACCAATGTGGAACTACACCAACATTTATTTTGGCTTTCCGCATATTTATATTATTAACATTGATGAAGTCAGGTGGAATTATCCATAGATGATTTGGGATTAACTACATACAGAACCTATATTTTCACCAGGGGTGAGCTCACTAGTCATTTTTAATCAGGCAAATTATTTATCTTTCATGTAAAGTGTGCATAATAATAACAGTAAAAAGACATCTGGTAATTGGTTCCACGACCGATGATGTGTGCAGCCATTATCCTTTATTATCCTAAGAGGCTCAACAAAACAGATTGGAAGTGCAGACCCAGGAAAAAAAAATGTATCACTGTAACCCTGAGCTCCTGCTTTTCATGTACATCACGGAGCTTTCTCTCCTAGAGAAATGTTAATCCATAAAGCTTGAGGCTCACACAAAGAAGGTAAAACCACTCACTATCAATGAACAATCATCAACAGATCTCAAAGCAGGTCCAATCAAGTTAACTGCACCACTAGACAGCCACTTATGTATATTTTGATAAGCTGTCAAAAAAAGCCTGAACTAAAGCTTCAGTTCAATATCACTGTTTGAGATCCATAAGAGAAATACAAATATTTCCAAGGTGAAATAACAAGGAACTATATCGGTCCCTCCATATGAGTATGTAAGTGGGGCCCATGATGTATCTCCCTTTCTCTAAAAGCATAAAACGCAGGCCTGTGCTCCCTCTGCCTCGTTGTTTCTCTCTCGCTCTCTTTCTCTCAGACCCCTAGAAGCTCTAGCCAGACTGCCTCAGGAAGGGCAGAACAGATACTGGCCACTCTTTGAGGAACTGATTCCTGGTCCTAATCTAGAAGTGAGTTAATATATATTGGCTACAGAGTAGCCACTAAGCAATCTCACAGAGTTTTTCTTGTGCTTGTCTCCCACCATGGATTTGTGTGACAGAAGGGGAAATCATTCCTAGGAGTAATGCCTGAAATCACACACATGCACTAGACCTGAGAAAATCAGGTGCACAGCAAACAATCTATTCAATACACTGGGCTCTTTTTCTGTTGGTGGATTGTCCAAGAATATCCTAATTAATGTCAAGGAGATTCCCTGCTTCTCCCAGACCTGACTTTGGCCCAGAGAGGTCCTGCTCTCCTTTCCCTTGCATTTGTGTGTTGAGGCTGCTGCTTTCGGCTGTTCCTATGGAAGTCTGTGATGGTCCCCATGTTTGGCTCTGCCACAGGACCGTCTGCTCAGCCTCTACAAGCCCATTTGGCTGAGGGAGGAGAACAAGTGAGACTGTTAAACACTTGAAGAGTGGTTCCCATCTAACGTTGTTTCCTTCCCCCACTCGGGTCAATGTCCAGGATACTTGGTCACTGCTCTCCAATCCCTCTGCTGCTCTTCCCTGTTACTGGGGAAGACAATGGTCAGGCAAAGGAAAGGGTCGGAAGCCAAAAGGGTTCGTACAATTATGTGAGGGAAGAATTTGAAGACAAGGTGGAGTGCACAAAGTTTGTCTTGTGAATTATTATCCATTAGGAAGAAAACATGGCTTCATTTTCAGATCCTAGGCTGAGTTTGTTATCTAAGAAGCTTGGGAAAAATCCATTTTTTAAACTGACCACATTTTGTCTTGAAGTCCACTGAGAAAGCAAAGCTGTTTTATAAGGTTAAAATTATCCCCTACATATGCAACCCAGCCATTTTTGCTGTGTCACTCCTGGCAGAAGGGCTACAGAAGTTATCTTTCTTTGTCCCTCTCATCTCTTTTGCTCCGAGACTCAGTTTTATCCTCTACTATATGAGTCTGCTGCACTTACACCCAAATCAATATTTTTCTCTGACACAATGTTCTTGTTACTACATTTTTATGAAGCCATTGAGAGATCTAGAGCTTAATTGTATTTATTGCAGGAAAATCTGGGCTAACTAGTCCCTCAAACAATCTGTTTGATGAATCAACTGTTTATTTATTAATTTTGCCATTATCAGAAACTTCTCAATAAATCATTGATGGAAATGTATGGCAGCTTCTGGTTTGCTCAAAAACTGCAGCTTCGTGATTGATGCTTCAAATGTTGCTATTTGTCAGTCCATATTGATGCTGTGTGTTCAGTCATTTAAATCAAATGACATTCTTTTTGGCCCTAATTGGCCGATTTCCAATCTCAGCAATGGCTTTTGAGATGGAAATGTGTATACTTCTTGTATGGCTACTCCTGTAGACATTCCTGTGCAGGTGTATTATTTGACACTTCTCTTTCTATAACTATTCTTGTAAAATAGCTTTGCTGATGCAAAATATTGGTTAAAAAGAAATCAAAAGGAATAACGAATGCTGCGAAAGCAAATTTTCAGCTTTTATTTGAATAAGTGTTCTTGCACACATTTTAGAGTAGTCACCCTTCGCTAGTCACGGCCTCGTAAGGCCTGAGCTTATCTTAAACTCCATTGACCAATACAGAAGGGACAGTATCTGCATTCAAAGTGACACTGTCCTAGATCTTCAGCTGGAATGAAACAGCACAGTTCCATTGACTATTGTGGAATCAGTGTGATGGACTCAATGCGATAGAGAGCAATATGGCATTTGAAAGGTAACTTTACATACATTTTTTTATATATGATCTTTGTTTATATCTATTTTTAAATTATATTGGTGGGTATTTTTATCAACTTAAAACTTAAATAAATGATTTCACTAACAGTAGGTGTATGTGGCATCACAGTCCTTGTCATAACAATGTGAAATAAAAGAAGTATTGCACAATTCTAAGAGGAAAAATATAAAGAAGTCTTGAAAGCTTATATTTTAAAAAGATACTAAGTTGATCACAGCCCCTTTTAGAGACATTTATAAAATTCCAGAAATTCATTTCAATTAGCTGAATTGACTATTTCGTAATCTGAGAGCTGTACTGCTAGAAAGATGCCCAAAGGCAGAAAAAGATTTGACCTGAACTGCTCATTAAAACTTGCAATGGCATGATGTGAAACTCTGAAAATGCAAACTCTTTTCACATTGTCCTGTTATTCCGCTTGAACCACATTCCCAGCAGTACTTTAAAGCTATTTCCATGCTGTGTTAAACCTTCGAAAATGAATACTATCAAACCTGATTTTGAGAGCAATTATCTTCTGTGCTTGAAACTCTCAAAACTTGACACTTACCACCCTGTAAAATAAGAATGACTTCTGCAGTATCAACAACCTACTGGTGATTCTTTATGTATAGGTATGTTGGTGATTGGCCACGTTATATTTTATGCTACTCTGTTAATTTAAAAAAATGTCATTTAAATATTAATGTGGTACATAACAGTTAAAGTTGGGGTGGGGAACCTCTGACTTGTGGTCTGGATCCAGACCATGGCTTGCCTGGATCTGGACCCTGAGGCTCAGGGTTCCGCTGCCCTGCATCTGGCCCATGGTAGGGTTGAGCGAGGGGACCTCTGATTCTCACGGTTTGGATCAGGCGGGCTGGAGCAGAACTAGACTGTGGGCTGTGCTGGGGGTGGGATGATCAGGAAGCAGCTCTGGGCTCTGCTGCTGTTTCCTCAGCTGGGGGAAGGGGAGGGGGAACAGCAGCGGCAACTGCAGCATTTCCTGGAAGCTTCATTCTGATGCCCTGACTGGCTGGAATTCTAGCCAATCAGAACAGTGGAGGGGTGTGCCTGGGAGCGGTGTGGGAGGGCACATAGCCATGCAGGTCTGGGGATGCTGGCCAGATAAGCTGCACCCCATCACCCAGACCCCATGCCCCTTGACCGCTCCCGCACACCCCTCCCAGCCAACCCCCTTCCTGTGACCTCCCCCCACCCCTTCTCCCCCATCCTCAGCCTGCTCCTGCCTCCTGTTGCCCAGCCCCCCCACCCACAGCCTTCTCCTGCAGTCCCATCCAGCTCTCCAACCCACAGCTCCCTCCCATACCCCACTCCCACCTAGATCACCCACTTCTCCACCTTGCTTCTTCACCCTCCTTCACACCCCAAGCCCACTTCCTGGCAGCCTCTTCCCATACTGAACCCCTCATTCTGTGCACACCAGTCCCAGAGCCTGGAGGAGCCCACACAATGTATAGCCTTGTTGGTTTTCAGTTGGGGACCACATCCGTGAGGATTTTTTCTTTAGTTTTGCTTCTCACTTGTGCAGCCCCCAACTGACTTGTCTATGGGTCAGTCACTCCCACCCCACAAAAGTTTCCCCATCCCTGAGTTAAAGGAACTATATTTGTCCTGTTAGTAATATCTGCAGTTTATGAATGAGTAGATTTTGATATTGGGTAATTAGAAGCAATTCTATTGCAGCATCTGTCACCTACCATTAAGCATTTATTCTGCACACATTCTGCAGTAATGCTTTCTGGCTGTCAGATGCATGAGATGGCAAAGGTATGTGACGGGAGCTGACAGTGAACCAATCTGTACAAGTTTTTTTTTTTTTTTGAAGATATGAAGTTTATGAGCCTTAAGGGTTTAAGCAAATATATTTAGAGTATATGTTGTCCAGCTCCTATAACTAGCTCAGAATTAAGCACCTATGGAAGTCTCACTTGCTATACTCTCCCAGTGTATCCACGCAAGGTCTGAATTTATGTGACAGATATCTTGGGTTACTTTTCATACAAATGGTGTTGCAGTAAGTGCTAACAGCAGAGAAATGGCTATGTTTTAGTGCCAGCAGAGAAATGGCTATGTTTTAGGACTAAAGTGGAAAATACATATACTAACAAAAATTGCAAAAATATGTACAAAATAGACACAACCAATTAGAGGCATTGTGATGGTGTAATTGCTCTACTAGCCGTTAATTTCTGAGAGATAACCATAGCAACCTCAGTATTACACGGCACACTTATGTACTCATGGCTCAAATACACAAAGACAAATACTACAAAAGCCACATCTTCTCCACACATTCAGCTAACCCCAGTAAAGGCCTCTGCTCTGCAAGCTGCCTTTTAAATCTTTCTGCACTTACATTAAATTCAACACTATTGTGGGTACTCAAGGACGGCAGAGACAAGGATCTATTTGGAAGAAGCTAAATCTCATCTTAAAAAGGAAACAAACTTCCCAGAATTATCTAATATTTAATAGAAAACAACAAAAAAATCAATGGCAGATGGGTTATTATAAGATTATAATGGTATCCTGCCATCTGCCTTAGGCCATGACCGCAATAAGATAAGGATCTATCTGACCACTTTAAACACCTCCATGCACATCCAGATGAATCACTGAAAGCCATTGTTTGGAGGTCATATTGAACTCCTTATCTGATTATCAGACATTTCTTTATTCCGCCCCTACATACTTTCTTCACTTTGATTCAAGCTTTACCTGTTTTTTTTTTACTCAGATTATTCTATTTCCCTCTTTACTCTTTCTCCCTTCCCCAGCATTACTGACTCATTTTATTTCTTGGACAGTGTCTACTTTTCATATCTGTCTTCTCTGATGATTTATTAATGCAATAATAATAAATTTGCATTTAAACATCACTTTACATACAGAGATTTCAAAGTAGTGTACAAACTCCCATTAACTCTAAGTATTATGCTCATTATAGAAAGGTAAACTGAGGCATACTGAGAGACCAGTGACTCAGTTTCAGGCTTAGGAAAAGAAAACCAAGGACTCCCAACTCCACATCTCTATTCATTCTCGAGGCTACTTGACAGTGTCTACCATACAGTATTTATTAGCTACTTCCCATTTCTCTGAACAATGCAAATCATTTAAGTGAGAGTTTCAAAAGTTCTCAGCTTGACCTTTCGCTACCTTCAATGAAAATAAGATGGCTAAGTCTACACTGGCGGGTCTACACCCAAAAATTGGCACTTCCTTTCACAGCATTCGAAAAAAGCAGCGTAGATGTTCGAGCGGTGGGGATGACCTGTTGACAGAGGGGTCTTCTGGTTCACCAGGCAGTCCTGTTTGCTGCGCTTCCAGTTGGCTGTTGTGTTGAGAGCGCAGCCAGGCAGTCTGGCCACTCTGTTGACAGAGTGGATCGCTCTTTTGATCCGCTTTTGTGTATGGATGTGATCTGTCAACAGAAGTTTTGTCAGAAGATCTCTTCTGACAGTCACTTTTGACAACAGTTCAGTGTAGTGTAGATGTAAGCCAAATGTTGAGCAGGTGTGGAAAGTGTTGGTCTTAAAAATCATAGAATCATAGGACTGGAAGGGATCTCAAGAAGTCATCTAATCCAGTCACCTGTGCTCAGGGCAGCACAAAGTATTATGTATACCATATAAATTTATATTATCCAAGATCAAAAATTATGAGCAAAAGAAAATACTCTAATCTTATGGCAGCAGTTGCAAGGAGAATCAAAAATTACCTATTAATACAAATATCTCCACATTTAAACAGCCGGAGAGACAGCTGTTTTAAATGTGGTCTCTATTTTTGTACCACAGCTAATGTTACTTGGACAGCTAAGTAAATTGTCTGACAACACCTACTAGATTAAGTACTCAGATGTCAAAAGGTATATCTACAATGTACCTGGGGTCACACCAACCAACCTGGGTAGACAGCCATATGCTAGCTTTGATTGAACTAGCATGAGAAAAATAGCAGTGGGTTTGTAGCCACATGAGGGTGGCTTGGGCAAGCCCCATAAGTACAAGCTTGCCTGACTCTCTGGATTCAAGCTTGGGAGGCTAGTCCATGCTACAATCTATGGCACAAGGTCCACATGGCTGTTGTTTTTAGTGTGTTCACAGGAGAAAAGCTAGTGCCTCGGTCTATATGGGCTGGGAGGTGTTTTTCCAGCAGAAATGCAGATGTAGCCTAGCTGACCCTGGATAGAAACCTGGCTTGGTCTAGGTTGCAAAACTGATCCTAAATATTATTTGTAAGGTAAATTTGAACCCATTCAAGCAAACCTAGCTTTCTGAAAATAACTTTTGAAATCTATTTTTTGGAGAGGGCAAATTAAACCCAGCAGGGAACACTCATAGTTAACAAGAGTATTGTAAGCGAGACACGCAAAGTAATTCTTCTGCTCTACTTTGTACTGATTATGACTTAATTAGAATACTATGATCAGTTCTGGGCATCACATTTAGGAAAGATATAGAGAAATTGGAGAGGGTCTGGAGAAGAACAATAAAAATGATCAAAGGTCTAGAAAACATCAACTCTGAGTGAAGATTAAAAGAACTGGGTTTGATTAGTTTGGAAAACAGAAGAATGAGAGGTAACATACCAGCTTTCAAGTAACTTAAAGGGTGTTACAAAGCAGAGGGAGGGAGAAAAATTATTCTCCTTAGCTTCTGATGATAGGATAAGAAGTAATGGGCTTAAAGTGCAGCAAGGGAGATTTAGGTTGGACATTAGGAAAAATGCACTAATTTACAGGGTGGTTAAGTATTAGAATAAATTGCCTGGGGTGGTTATAGAGTCTCCATTATTGGTGATATTTAAGAATAGGTTGGATAAATATCTAACAGGGATGATATAGACGGGGCTTGGTCCTGCTATAAGTGCAGGGGGCTGGACTTTAAAACATCTCAAGGTCCCTTCCAGTTCCAGTATTCTATGATTCCAGTTATGCACAATGTGTTAATACATTCATACTGATCTGATGTCTTTGGTACCCAGACAAACATAAAGAGCATTTCACTTGGGACTGTTTGCATGCCACGCCTGGGTGTTTCAAAGACATTTAATGGCTATTAACTCTTTGCTCCTCAAATTTCCTCTAGTCTGAGAATTGGCCATTTTAATTCTCTGGTCATAAGGTGAGGAAGAAGCTAAATGTTCTCTTCCCTGATGGTCACCTAATTTCATTTTTTGCTCTTTTGTTTCAAACTTTTGGTCTTTATCACAATGCTTTGGCATTGGTGTCCAGAGAGACAAACTTTGGAGCTAGCAGCAGGCAGTGGCTGTTATTATTCAGTGAGAAACAGAGAAAATTCCCTGTTGCGTACATTTTCTATTTCCAAGCAGCAACTGATTTGAGAAGTAGGTCCTTTAATCCAGCAGGTTAAGATATGAGAAGTCATTCACAATGATTGCAAGTTACAAAACAGAACCTGTATTCTGAGACATGTTAGCTGCATACCACAAATTAGTTTCTTGAAACAGCTTGCTGATAAGGCAATTGTGTCAGGAAACAACTATGAAAAGTATCTTGGCGGCAAATGAAAAAAAGCCAGAAGTGGTAACACCTAAAATCACTGCTTAGTACGCAAGGTTCTTTTTTATCTGCATCCAAAGAACTGCAGGAAACTGTCTTCTGCTGGTATCAAGAAGGTGCCAGGAAAAGGAAAGCACGTCCACACAAGGAACATCTGCTCTAAGAGTCTACTTGAATGATAAGCATTCAGCAGAACAGAAGAAACATCTGTGAAATATGCAGCAAATTATTATTAGTGCACTTGGGGTGAATCAGGAATGAAAGAGGAAAAGAACAGGAAGCTCCATGGCACATCACTGATGATAGGATAATTCAGTGAGTGGCATAACAGTCCCGTATGCAGGAATTTCGGGAGGTGAGGCTTTTTTTTTTGTACATGGACTACCTCTCCCATCAGTGGGATCTGCCCTTCTTCCCCCATCTCCGGTTCTCCAGCTGGCCCTGCCCCCTGCTCTCCCACCAGTCAGCTTGTCCCTTTCCCACAGCATCCCTGCTGCCAGCCACAATGCGCGAGTGCACTGAGCTCCTGTTTCCCTACCCTGCTGCCTCCCATCTGCCCTGCACACTGGGGTCCTGGCTGCCATGTACCCGGGCTCTCCATACAGCATGCAGGGCAAGGGAGTAGTGTTCCCCCTAAGATTTCCTATCCTTAGTTTTGGTGTCACAATTGAGAAATTTTAACCCACCCAAAAGAAGATTCAACCCATCTGAGGTAGTGCCTGGATGTGCACCACCACTCCGAACAAAAACCTAGACATAAATGTGAATTGTAAACAGTTCATAGGTGTGGAAGAAAAATATTAAAATAAGGGATAATTAACAAGGAGGAATGCTTATGATGTTTATTTGATATGAAAGGAAATAAAAAGCAAATGAACACTACTCGTGCAGTACCTGTTTTATCGTCCTTTCTACCAACCTTTGGACAGATAGAAGAGAGAGAGAGAGAGAGTGTGAGTGTGGGAGTGTAGGTCAAAACACATGAACAAGTAATTTAGGCCCACATTTTTAAAGTGAATTGCCTAAGATTATACACCTCAGTCCAGATTTAGGCCTGGAGATATGCAGCCAGCTTTCCAAGGGTGTTGAATGCCCAGAACTCCCATTGATAGACAAAGGGCCTAATTGTCAGTTACACCATTCCTACCATTCCAGCACGGAAGAAAGAGGAAGGATGAGGTGTGGCTTCCACTTGTCTTTGTGCTCTCTGTATTCTGGGTGTCCTATCAAGAGAACAGCTTCAAGTCAGCTGTAAATTATACCTTCCTTCCCGGCTCCTTTTCACCCCGCCTGAATCTATCCTGAGAAGCAAAGAAAAGATGTAAAACTGTGCACTCTGGACACAAGCTGCAAGCATTCCAGGCCTTCCTCTGTTCCCTGACACACATGGCACTGAGGACTAGAAGCAGGACAGTCCCTTCATATGCCAGTCAAGGAAGCCCCTTGCTGGGATACTGTTTTCAGAGATTGTCCCCTTTCAGGTCACCTGATGCTGCCAGGACAGGATAAATTAGCCTGTTTGTAGCAGAAAATCAGACCCAATATGCTGGGAGGGGCTAAGAATAATATTATTCCTCTTGCTGTTTGCATGTACAAAGTGCTGATCAAACATTCATTAAAAATGAAACATGCAGAGGGCTAAGGCTGAAGAGTGGTTTCTCTCAGTGGTTGGCCTGAGTGAAGATAATCTGCAAGTGGGGTATTTTCTCTGTTGTGGCTTTCTAAAGCCGCAGCCGCAGAAGATGGTGGGGTGGAGGGGTTGAGGTTCACTAAGCTGTGGCAGGGGTCTGAGGAAGTCACAATTTCCCTGAGGGCGGAGGGAGAAGTGTATTCAAGAGCAAATCCTATTCTTTCTTTCTTGCCATATACACTGACTCCTTGGATGTGCTCCAAGGCAAGTTAACCCCATGGAAAAAATTAGTGAGTGCTTCATTTCTACCAGCATCCAGCTCCCTCAGGGGAGGGAGTGATGAGAGGCGGGGAGAGAGTGGGGTCTTGGGGAAAGTGGTGGGATGGAGCCTGGGGCAGAAGGGAGAATAGCAACCCCTTGGGCTCAGAACTAACCCCTTATAGGCATGCAGCACACATGTTCCTTCAGAACTAATTTCAGCCCATCGTATGGAGAACACAGCATAGTATCCAAGCCCCTTTACCAGGGCAGTCAAAAGGAGGCTCATGGGCCAAATCAGATCATAAGACACTTTTGAACAGAGACGCCAAAATATTTTTAATTTACTTACTTTATTATTTTTAATATTTTTTCTGGAGTCTGAATCTGGACTATGCCTTAACCAAAATATTTGGGCTTGGACAAAAAATAATTGACTATCCTTCCCTATACCTTATGCTCAAGCAGTGGTATTTTAACTGCTTCTTCTTGCAACTCCTCAAGAGATTTAAGGGTTCCTCCCACCCACTGAAAACTCATATACAGGGGCTATGCCTACACAGCAGAGCTATTTTGGGATACCTCGGATTCTGGAATTAGCCACTCTATGTCTTTGAAATGCACCTGTTATTTTCAAAAATATTTTGAAATAATGTGCATGCTCTTTCAGCAACCCTGTACTCACTGCACGAGAGTAAAGGGAATTTTTTCAAAATAGCACATTATTTCAACACTTGGCACCAAAAAAGCCAAAATAGCTTATTTCACAATAAACTGCAAGAAAGATACTCAATTGGCGTTATGCAAATTGCATATCTTATTTCAAGTTTAGGGTGACGGGTAGATGTAGCCAAGCAGAGCTAGACTCTGGATGTAAACAAAATTGTAAAACAAAAGTGCTACTTTACAAGTGTCATGTTCATTTATGCTGTACACTTGTCTCCTTGTCAAAGCACTTAATACTCATTAACTAATTAAGTCTCACAGTGCTCCTGTGCACTAAGAAAGTATGCTAAATAAGTAAATAATGAAGGAAGGTTGAGAAATTTCTCAAGACCAAAGAGAAAGTTAGAATGCAAGCTAGATTAGAACCCAGCATTAAGAACTCCACCTCCCTGGAGCTCAGGTTGCTAAACTACACCTTTGTCTTATTTTAAGACTAAGAATGAGGAATGGCTTATGCCTGTAATTGGAGAACACTGGTTACAACAAAACTTTTTCTGGACTAATAAAATCTCTCCTCCTTTTTTTTAAAAAGAGCAATATGGTACTTGACTAAGACAAACTGAACAAATGCTGTAGGGATGGTTGTTGTCATGAGATAATCCTAGCATTTTGTTGAGATTCAGTGTGATTTGTCATTCCAATCCCAATCATCAGGACTTTCTTAAAGTTACCCAAGGAAAGTAAAAGTGGGTGGTTAAAAATTTATGCAGGATTTCACTCTAATTCTGGAACACTTTATCAGTAACACCACAGCCTCATTCTGCCCAAGTGCAGGACAAAGGCTTGACCATGCTACGGCTAAGTAGCCTCATTATTTGCTAAATGTTGCCATTGTGAGTCTTTTAAAGGCTCCCAATTTGTCTCTTCAGCAGCACCCCAATGCTTATCTGTTGATTTCATTCCACACCTGCTGTGCAGCAGATGATACAAATTGCCCAAATTAATCCCAGGTGCAGTATTCACAACCCAATTAAAAAAAAAATCAAATGTCAGTCCAAAGGAGCAATAGCACACAAACATAGACGAGAGAGACTGAACAACCCGCCATGCACCTGACCTGCTAAGCCTCCCTAGTTGTTTTCAAAATACCTAATAGGTTAGGCCCTATCTTTCTGTGAGACTGCCTCCTCAAAGAACCTTGTCTTCCCTTAAATCTGCATCTGACACTGTCCACCTCGCAGCAGCCCCACAACTATGTTGTTCTCGTTCTTTGTTGATTTGCGTACTTGGAGTGGAATCTGCTCTTCCTTGACACTCCATCCTCTCTTGGCTCCATTTTTATTGTTCTCTCTTACATCCCTCCAACTATCTTTTTTGGTGCTAGATCCTCTTTAATTTCCATCCCCTCATAGCTATTAAAGGTCAGGATTTTTTAAACTACATAAAGGTTTAAAATATATTACTGTTTTCTCCTCTTCTCTTGAGAGCACCTCGGGGTGCTTTGAATATAATTATTCCTGTTACCCAAGAATACTACCAAGGTCCTCACATTGTTTTTATAACATCACAAATGGACAAATATAGCCAATATTAAGCACTCAGCATTCACTCACATATGACATGACAGTTAGGCGGGTAGAGTTTTAGGTTGGGACCAGATAGTCTGGGTGAATTCCCTCTTCTACTATAGGCTTCCTGTGTGAACCACTGAAACTTCATGTTGGACTTCATGTCTCAGTTTTCAGGGTACAATTTCCTTAGGCATCTAGATGTGGGAGAGCAGTGGTTCCCAAACTTTTCAGCACCACGCCCCACTTTTGATTTTTGAGAAATCCTCACACCCCCCCAGCTCTTCTTTTCTATCATCCAACTCCCCTTTTAACAAAAAATTCAATTTGTAATTTAAAATAAACTAAAAAACTTGGTATAAAAATGTTATTTAAAATTGAAAATAAGTACTCATAGTTTTTCTTGGCCCCATGTGGGTGCCTGGTGCAGCCCCAACTGACCAGATGCCTGTGCCCCATGCCAGCTGCTAGAGCAGCCCACACTAGGTGCCCACCTGCCTGAGTCCTACACAGCCAGAGCCACCTGTCTGAGCCCCACACTGCCAGGGCCAGCTGCCTGCCTGCCTGCCAGCTGCTGGGGCCAGTCTGTCCCCCGCCCACCAGTCTCAGGGGCTAGTGGCCTCCCTGCCCACCTGCTTGCCAGCCAGTGGGCCCCTCACTACTGGGGCCAGCCACCCACCCGCCAGCTACCTGAGCCCCATGCTGTCAGGACTAGCCATCTGCCCGCCCACCCTCCAGCCCAAGCCTCTTGAGCCCCGCAATACCAGAGCCAGCTGCCAAAGCCCCACAAACTGGCTGCCTGAGACCCACAAGCCCCCCCTGAGCCCCTCCCCTCCCCCAAAGCCAAGCACCACCACCACCACCCTCACTCACCCCATCGCCCTCCTCTGAGCCAGGAAACCCCAGCCCCACATCTAACCCCATCCTCCTCCTCCTCCCCCTGCCCTCCAACCCACATTCACTCACCTCTGCAGGAGGCAGCTAGCTCCACATGGGTCATTGCTGGCTGCCTGCTTTCACCACCATAAAATGGCAGGGGCTGAGAGCTGGAAGCAAAGGCCGGCTCTTTCTTGGCATGGAGTGAATGGTGGGGGTCTCAAAAGTACTTAGGTACCTACCAACCCATTGAATTCAATGGAAACTAGGAGCCTAAATACCTTGAGGATCTGTGCCTCTGAACCTCAGTTCCCTATCTGTAAAATAGTACTTACCTAGCTCATGGGCATGTCATGAAGTCAAATACCTTGACAAGACTCTATGTGCTCAGATACTGTGGAAATGGGGACTGTACAATGACTGTAGCTAGACCTGCTAGTTAGAGTTTGAATAGTGTTTCTGAAGAGAGAGGAAGTAGTGACTCATTTCTGCATTGGGGTAAATGGTGGTTGCAAAAGAGAAGCATCGAGCTTCTAGACATGACATGGTTAATCATGACCGAATAAGGTGAAGTCAGGTGGGAGAAGTGAGTACAGCAATGTCAAGAAGTCCTTGCAGGTCCTGAAGCAGTTAGTTGAGGTTCTTCCTTAGATCTGCAGTTAGGGAGGTGAGGATGTAGTCTTCAAAGCAACATTTCTATTGATCTTCTGAGTCAGTGAGCTGTCCTTTCAGTCAAGGGAGACACCTCAGGATGGATGTTTCAGCTAAAGGCAGTGCATTGGGAAGATGACCTCTCTATTTCAATTTACAGGGCACTACCCTGGGACAACTGCCCTGTTTATGCACTTTACAAAAACAGCTAGAAGTCCTGTGGCACTTTACAGACTAATTGTGGGCAAAGACCCACTTTGTCAGATGCAACCAGATGCTCCAATAAATCTGTCAGTTAATAAGGTGCCACAGGATTTCTCATAGTTTTTGTGGATATATACTAACACGTTTACACTGGCCCGTCCCTTTCGATACTGTGCACAGGGTGTCCATCCATCCTGTATTGGCCAGGACAGCCCTTTATTTGGGACACAGGAAGATGTCCCTATTTATTTTAAACAGGGGCTAATTGCCCCATATTTGCAGCTGCCAGCCTGACTCCCAGCTCCCTTCATCTCAAGGAGCTGGGACCACACCAGCTTGGCTGGGCCAGATCTAGCTCCCTGTGGCTAGGGTAAGCCAGAGCCAGACAGGTGTGGCTTTCTGTGTGCATTTCAAAAGCAGCTTTTCTGTATCAGTGAGTGGTTTCCATTATGCAAATGAGGCACCAAATATGCAAATTAGCATCTAATTTGCATTTTAGATGTGCCACATTTGCATACCGCTTTCAAAAGGGAGCAGGGCCAATGTAGACAAAGCCCTAATCGTCCCCTCTGTCCCATATTTGGCCTGGAGAGGTACGATGACCCTACCTATGCACTTTAAATGTGCTGGTTGAAGGCTTTTGAGGTTCCCTCTTGCATCAACCCTCAAAAGGGGAAGAGGTGTTAGCAGGCCAGTGGAAGAGCCCAGAGAACCTCTCAGAGGGAGGATTAACTCTCTCTTGTAGTGGGAGCCCCTGAAGAATTGGCAAAAGATCGGGGTTCACGACTGCCCTGGTCTGTCCTTCGGATGTAAGTTGACAAATAACGTTTCAGTCTGGTTAAAACCAGAAACACATGTGCTTGATTTTCTTTCCATGTAGCACATACCCGAAAAAAGGTATATTGCCTGACCTCAGTGTTCTGTATCCAAGGCACTTACCTCCATTTGAAAGAAAATGAAGGAACATTAAAGCAGTGCTAGAAACATTAGCCCTGCCACAGAGTGGCTCTTGGAATTATTTGCAGCACTTGGGGAATATACACTCCCAGTCATAAAATCTATTCAAATTCCCACATACGTTATATGTACGGTACAGACATTTTTTAACAAACTGACAGCAGAAGCAGATCTCTGGCACACTGGGAATGAACAGTAATATCTGGAAAGATGTAACTTTCTTTCGTCAATGTCATCATGAGAGGAGATATGCCTAAACTGAAAAATGGGTACTGCAAAGAGACACTCTCATGGGAGCAGTGTTCTCAAATGAGCCTTGATTTTCTACTTAGAAGTGAGGGAAAAGCAGAACTATTTTTCCAAAAGGAGATACACTGAAAGCTACATAGAACAAAGGAAACCTCCATAGAGCCAATCCTCAGGCTCTGACTTCCTGAGGTCAATGCTGGCAACTGAGAAAGAGCTTCTCAGACAGACAACATGGAGAAGAGGTTCTTCAGAAACTACATTGTTGAATTAAGCCATTATACTCAATATGCACTGAGTCATTGTTCCTAGAAGTTCAAATAAATATTATTATTGTAAGAATAGTAAGATTCACCATAGATCAGAGGTGAGGGGCCATGCCAGACAGGAGGGTGAGAGTGGAATAGTTGTCTTGAACTTGCTTGACTTTGCCTCCAGACTGCTTCATGAATTATTAAACAGCCAGCATTGTGGGACACAACCCAAATACAATAACTAAAGCATAAGAATTTACACAATCCAGAATTTTGTTCTATATGGCTGGAGTTTAAAAATTTTCAGTAAATTGAAAACAGCTTGAGTCCCCAATGGCTGTCAGACCTTTTCCTTCCTTGCATTTTGACTTTCCCTCCTATATGTGCTCTCGATGCACACTCGGCAATAATTAAGCCCTTCTGTGGTCTGATCTGTTAGTTCTCTGGGTCCAAATAACTGAGGCGGGTCAGCCTTTAAAAGCCACCGTCACTGTACACTGTAGAACAAAATATTCCATCGCTGCTATTTCTTTAGCAACGCCACTCACAGAGTTTACATAATCCATCAAACTAACAAGGCTCAGTAACGCACATCCTGTTGTAACTATGCTGGAAAGGCAGATGGAATTCTTTCTGAAGAAGCAACTAGCAACTGTTACAAAGCCCATTTTTTTCTATGAGGAAAGACAACAAATGGTGAGTTAGACATTTCATTTTGAGATTTTTACAGCTGCCGGGGAGTAACTTATTTTCATATTATTATTTCAAGCTGCAGGGAAGTTCAGGACCTGAGGTTCCAAGACAGTGGAGCTACTGCAGCGTCCTACAGAGAAACAGAGTCATGTGCTTTCAGATGGGAAAGCATGCCAATACTTAATCACTTTGTTTCAAGACATTACAATTGTGTACATTAAAGCTGTCTGAGATACATAACATGAACCTAAGGAACTGCCAGCATTGCAATGAAAACAGAAACCCACCCAAACAGTGCTTTTGATTGAGTATTCAGGATGGCAGGGTGGCAACAAAGATTCTTAAACAAATATCTGTTTCCTCCAAACTACTTTATACAGAAATGTAACGGAGAGAAAAGAAAACAAACATGACTTCAAAGGACATCACCATGTTTTTCATCTTTTGTTCAGCCCCATAATCTTTCAAATTAAGCAAAGATTAAAATGCAAATATTGATTTTGGTACTGGATGATTTGAGGGTCCTTGCAGAGTTTCGGAAACAGTCTGTACATTTTCATTTCCTTTTAGCTTGGACAGCACATTGTTGTCGCGTTTCTATTATTCAGACATCTGGAATCGGTAAAAGTGCCCAGCTGGGGAGAGCAGCTAGCTATTATTGATATTTTGCTTTTCTCCAGAGGGCTCAGAAAACTACCCTCACTAAAGAGTAATTAGGCAGGATAGTTAATAGTTATGCTAAATGGGGAAGATTAAATGTGAGCTATAGTACTCACAAGGCTGAAGATACCAGAAGTATTTTGATTTTGTTACATTTTCAACAGTTTATCCCTCTGTATAAAGTAGTATTTTGAAACAGGCTGTGCTGCATTAAGCCAGTGTTTCTCAACCTTTTTTTTAATAAAGTACCCCCTTTAAAAAAATTATAAGTACCCTCAGTACCTACAATTTTCAGACACACAATTTTTTTTCTAGCATCGAAACCCATTTGTTTAAACAACATAATCATACCTGGTTGGTTGGAAGAAATTACCTATACGTAATAAACTTGCCATCATACTTATGATTGTGCAAAAAGGACAAATTAGAAAAATTAGATGAACATAAAATAAATCCAGTTTTTTTATTCATAAAAAGGTTGAGAAACACTGAGGTAATGAGCCCTCTTGGAAGAGCTCTGAGTACCCCCCGGAGTACACATACCCTTGGTTGAGCACCACTGCATTATGCCACACACATCCAAGGTCTTGGATCATGAGGTTGCCCCCCAGCAATACATGCCCTGGTAAATCTGCTTCATTGCTTGCATACACAAACACTGTAGTTTAGCATATTAACATTTTCCTATAAAGGCAAACACTTAACATTAACTTCAGTGGGAAACCACAGTGCATATGTGTGGATGTATTTTTACATGTGCGTGCTTTCAAACATGTAATTCATCTGAGCGCTAAAGATGACATATTTACACAGCGTAGTATGAAAAGTAGAGCTGGTTGGGACTTTTTTTTGATAAAACAGTTTTGGAGGAGTGCTCAAACAACTGGAGCCAGGAAACAACAGGTGAATGCAGATGAAAAACCCCTATTTCTGAGCTGGGCCTCATATGTGGGGAAGAAGCTCTACACATCCAGAAGCAGAGTGAAGTGACCCCATGCATCCCAGTGAGATGTTCTAGGCTGAATAATAACACCCTATGGAGATGAATATGAACTAAAACTATAACTTTGATGTGTGAACTGCTCAGTTCATAGAATCATAGGGTCAGAAGGAACCATGAGGGCCATCTAGTCTAATCCCTTGATGAGATGCAGGATTTGTTGTGCTTATACATCCATGACAGTTGGCTATCCAGCCTCCTCTTGAAAACCTCTATAGAAGGAACTTGTAGTAACATGAGGGCCTAAACCCATACAGCACAAGCCTGATTTGAAGCCCAAGGCCTAGCAACAATGAACAAAACATGGCTAACATAAAGGAAAGCTAAGTTGTGAGCAAGAGGCAAGCCTCTATAACAGAACATGGCACAAACAGGGCTGAAAGTACAAAAAGCTAATTGGTAATTGGCCCAGGTGCAGAACAAAAACTAGCACAGGTCATAAGTTGAAATCTCAAGGTACCACCAGCTCATTAAAAAAGACCTTGGTACCAATTCCTCACAGATACAGACCCAGGTTCAAGAAAGGGGTTAAAATAACAGCATGATGGAGAACAGATGAGCTAGCCAAACCATGAGGCCTGGGGTAATGGGTAGTATCTAAGTAGCGTCTGAGGGTGGTAACCCGACAACATCAGAGGGTGGCAACCCAATACGTCAGCAGTGAGGTGTGCTTTGTTTGTATCTGTATATAAAGTGGTGTCTTGGGGGGGATCAGTCTTTGTGTGACCTTGAGGGTAGTGGTAATCAATAACAGTTGTCAGTGGACTCTAGAGATCCACTGTGCATATGTACCTGCTGCAACAGACTGACTCCGTCTGTGGGAAATTTCCACTGCCCCTTAGGTCAGACAAAGACTGTTTCCCCCCACCCCCACAGGGTGAATTTGCTTTTTTTTGCAACACCCTCACATTGGTGACTCATGCTCAGGCTGTGATTCGGTCTCAGGTCCTTCTCAGCATTTCTGATAATAAATAAGCCCAATTATCTCCCACTCTGTATTTGTGGATTTGTTTTTTTTTCCCTAACCGGAGCACCTTACATTTGTATTTGCTGAATTTCATTGCGTTGTCTATACACTTGTCCAGTTTATTAAGATCACTCTACAATCCCTCACAGAATCACAGAACACTTGAATGGGAAGGGGCCTAGACAGGTCATCAAGTCCAGTCTCCTGCACTCATAGCAGGACCATCTAGATCAACCCTGACAGATATTTATCTAACATGCTCCATCCAGTGATGGAGATTCTACCATCTCCGTAGGCAATTTATTCCAGTGCTTAACTACCTTGACAGGAATATTTTTCTTAATGTCCAACCTAAAGCTCACTTGCTGCAATTTAAGCTCTTTGTTTCTTGTCCTATCATTAGAGGGCAAGGAAGCTAAGTTTTCTCCCTCCTCTTTGTAACACCCTACTAGTTACTTGAAAGCTCTTATGATGTCCCCTCTCAGTCTTCTCTTTTCCAAATTACACAAACATAATTCTTTCAGTTGTCCCAAACAGGTCATGTTTTCTAGACCTTTAATAATTTTTTTTGCTCATCTCTGGACCTTCTCAAATTTCTCCACATCTTTCCTGAAATGTGATCCCCAGAGTTCAGCACAATACTGTGAGGTAGCTGAGGTCTAATTGGTGCAGAGCAGAGTGGAGCAAAATGAAGCAGAGTAGAGTAGAATGATTTTGTGTGTCTGGCTTATGATGCTCCTGTTAATTCATCCCAGAATCATGTTCACAATAGTGTCATGCATTAGCCTGTAGGTCACTATGACGCCAAAATCCCCTTCTGCAGTACTCCTTCCTACACAATCACTTTCCAGTTTGTATGTGTGAAAGTGTTTGTTCCTTCGTAAGTTATCAATGGTTCATAGTCACGCTGGAAGAACCTAACAAATGGGGTTCTGCAGGAGTCAGTTTTGTTCAATGTCTTCATCAATGATTTAGATAATGGCATAGAAAGAACACTTGTAAAGTTTGCAGATCATATGAAACTGAATAAATACTTTGCATTTATTCTAATTGAAATTTGTCCTATTTACATTAGACCTTTTCTCCAGTTTGTCCAGATCATTTCAATTGTTATTCTATCCTCCAAAGCACTTGCAAGCTCCCCCAGCTACATATGATCTGCAGACTTTACAAGTGTACTCTCTATGCCATTATCTATATCATTGATGAAAATATTGAACAAAACTGACTCCTTTGGAACCCTTTTTGTTAGGCTTTTCCAGCATGCCTATGAACCATTGATAACTACTCCCTGAGAATGGTTATTCAACCAGTTGTGCATCCACCTTTTAGCAGCCCCATCTCAGTGGATGTTCCCATTCCCACCTCCCAAGACTCTAGTGTTTGTGGGCCTGTGCAATACTTGGTCTCAGCTTCCCACCCAGTCCCAGTGCTGTATACCTGTGCCATACAGGAAACATGCTCATTCCTATCTCCCCATCCTCACCTCAGCACCATGGAAGCATATTTTGAAAGGAGGACAGAAATGAGGCCCATGGATGTGGGAAAGCTTGGTGAGCCCTGCCCTTCTTCATACCTAACAGCACAGCTCAGACCCCACTGCTCTAACTTTCCCTTCCTCCCTAGAAACAGCAGCAGCAGGGGAAAGAACAAGCCTGAAGACCCTTCTCCACTCCTGGAAGCAGCATGGATATTCGGAGTTACTTCACCTGCTCAGGGAATAGTGGAGTGAAGGGAAGCTCTTGGTGCCTCTTCCCTCTACTAAGAAATTGTTTGAAAGGGGATAGTTGTAGAGGAGGAAAAAGGAAGGGTACAGGCAGGTCCTCTGGGGCCTGGTGATTCACAGGGGCCTGGGCTCTGGCCACCACTGATGCTGCAGTAGCAGCTGTGGCAGCTGGAGCCCTGGGCCCTTAAAATCGCTTCTGGAGCACAACACACAGGTCAGTGTGAGGGATGGGGCATTCTGTGACACAGTGGCATTAAGGACCGGCTGTGCTCAGCCCCTCCCATTCCGCCCTCAACCCTGCCCCTTCCATGAGCATGGAGTTGGGTCCCTCCACCTTCTCTGGCAGCCTATGGGAGCTGTTAACTCCAATGGGCACAGATCACCCCATTTCCCTGCATGAAGTTCACTGAAGGGAAAGGTGCTCAATTTCATCCCCTTATGTTTCTGCTGTCAGCTTTTCTTAGCTTCCAAAGAGCAAAGACCCCTTTTGGGACAGTCCCTCATTTGTTGAGGGGCTACAGAAAAACTACTTTTTTTTATTGTTTGTTTTGAGACCTAGTTGTTCACCAAAGCTGTAGTTATTGACTACATCTATATGAGCCGCTTCTTCTGGAAGCAGCATGATAATGAGCCATCCAGAAGATGCTAATGAGGCACGGATGTAAATTTCCTGTGCCTCATTAACATATGAACACATGAGTCAAAGGCTGGAAGAAGCTCTTCCGGAATCAAAAATACACGTGTGGACGCGTGGCCCACAGGAATCTTCTGGAAGGAAACCCTCCTTCCAGAACCCCCTTCTTCCTCAAAATTAGGATTGAAGTGGCACGTGTAGACATAGCCATTGTGTTTAAATTATCCCTTATGCCAATAAAAATCATTGTCCAGAGTATGCTGGCACCATCATTGCTGAGGCTTGAAGCATGCCTTTCCTCCTTAGAGGAGAAAAACACAGAACAGATCTAGTATAATTACATGCAAATCACAGTCCCAAATGGAGACAGTAATTTCAGGCAACATGTTTGTTTTTTCACTTGGTTGTGCTTCTGCAGTAGACTCTGGTTATAAAAAGGTACATAGGCTATAGTTTCTCAGCTATAGGCCGTGTCTACACTAGCCAAAAACTTCAAAATGGTCATGCAAATGGCCATTTTGAAGTTTACTAATAAAGCGCTGAAATACGTATTCAGCGCTTCATTAGCATGTGGGCGGCCGTGGCACTTCAAAATTGATGCAGCAGTTCCTGACGGAGCTCCTTTTTGAAAGGACCCCTGCCTACTTTGAAGTCTCCTTATTCCTATGAGCAGATGGGAAAAAGGGGACTTTGAAGTAGGCGGGGTCCTTTCAAAAAGGAGCCCCGTCTGGACGAGCCGTGCGGCGGCGAGCTGCATCAATTTCGAAGTGCCGTGGCTGCCCGCATGCTAATGAGGCGCTGAATATGTATTTCAGCGCTTCATTAGTAAACTTCGAAATGGACATTTGCATGGCCATGTCGAAGTTTTTGGCTAGTGTAGACACGGCCATAATCATACAGAAAATCCTGGAAATTATTATCTGTGATCTAATTGTAATTTTGCCAATGAGTAATACCTGTCACTCTTTCTCATTCCCCATTTAAGCAGGAACATTGGTGGCTGTAAAATGAACGGTGACACAAAATCCTTTAGATTTGGAGAATCTCATGAAAAAGAATGCTGTGCATAAATGACAGAACAAAAAAAAAATAGGCCATCTACAGAGCTGAGCTGCTGGGTAGTTACAACAACATCCTGCTCATAAAATCCTATGTACTGAAGTGAATTATAAGAATATTGCCTGTTTCCATGGATACGTTATCCATTTAGGTCTCTATTCTGATCTTTTGGATTTGCATACATTTAGCACTGATGTGATTCATGGATTTTGTAGTGCCTAGCCTGCCTGATGTCAACTGGAAAGCAGCGATAGCTCCCACCTACCAGCGACACTAATCATCATAAAGATGGTGGGGGAGGAGGTGGAAGAAAGAGAATTCCTCCCTGCCATGCATCAGACAGAGCTGGCTAGATGTTGCAGAGAAAGCAGGCTGGAGCAGGATCATGCAGGCTACAGATACCTGCATATGGTTGGAAGGATTGCATCCCATAAGGCACAATCCCTTTTAGTAGCTGCCCTTGAAACATTAAACACATCCTGCTTTCAATGACATAATCTGTGGACATCTCCTGAGTGTCCATTTTCAGCTCAATTTGAGCAGCAACATAAATAAATTCCAACTGCAATCTTCTCTCTTCAGGTCTCAAACCCTTTGTGTGCTATAACGACATTAAAATGAGCTTAAATACAGTCCAAGGCCAGGATGACATCATTATTAGATGTGTTAGCATTTCAAATTCAATTACACAGATGTCAAGGTTAAGTATAAATTGCGGATTATGTGGCCTTCAGCTGCCAACTGCCGCGATTATCGTCCCTCAGAATATCACCCCATTTTGCAGAAGCGCTATGAAATAAGTATTAAAGTATTTCTAGGCTGTGAAGCTTAGTTGAACATTCGCTGCAGTCTTCTTATTGACTTCAGTAGAGCTGCGGCTACAATACATGCTGCTTTCAGAAGCAGAATGCAAATGAGCAAGATTGAAAATGCGAACGAGGTGTGGATTTACATATGTAATACCTCATTTGCATATTCTTGCACAATCTTGATTCCAGAAGCGCCTCTTCCAGAAGCAAAAACAACTATGTAGATGGGGTTCTTTGAAAACAAACTCCCATTTTCGAAAGAACCCTTCTACCTGAAACAAAATAGGAAGAAGTGTTCTTTCGAAAATGGGGTTTGTTTTTTGAAGGAACCCCATCTACATTGCTGTTTTTGCTTCTGAAAAAGGCTCTTTTGAAGTGAGATTGCACAAGAATATGCAAATGAAGCACAATATGTAAATCTGCATCTCATTTGCATTTTTTATTTCGTTCACTTGCCTTCCACTTCTGAAAGCAGAATGCAGTGTAGCCTCAGCCTGGTGTTGGATCTGCTTCTAATCCACTAGTGTTCACTAGCAGTGGCTGGGAGTGAGTGGTAGGGGAACTCCTTCATACACACAGGATGCTCTGATTTTCACAGTGAAATGCTGGGACATGAGGGAGAAGGCTGTTATACGGGGCAGGGAGAATCATTAGGCAGGGCTTTGGGAGCTTGGGTGGGGAGGGAAAAGGATGCTTACTCCTCTACCCACTCACAAATTTCTCTGGATGGTCACTCACAATCCATTCTACCAGCAACATTCAAACCCAAACTTTGGCCCGCCAATGTATGTTCAACAAACACACAGTCTGCTTACTTGATCTCCCCTTCAGCATACTTTTCTCACCTATCTACCATCAACTGCCAACCTCACCCAGTCTCCAGCCTGGTCTCTCACGCCTGCTTACAAACTCACACTCTATTTGTCTCTTCACCTCCAACTTTCTTTCTCTCTTCCTCACACACCATTTTCAGCAAGATTGCCTCCATCTGCCCCCCCCCCCCCCCGAATAGTTCCACCCTGGCAAAAAGCCCAGCCCCTACCCCTGTGAGTTGTCTGCTAGCAAGCACACTGTAGCATGCTGCACTCTCTCATCTTTCTTATTATGACTTCCTTCACATCTGTCCCTGCACCCTCCTGAACATGGATCATCCCCAGTAAACCTCTCAATTACTTGCATACAGCTCCATGCTATGGCCAACCCTAATCTCCCTCATCACTATTTCCTGTGGCATTGAAGGTAGCACAGAAATGTAAGATCATTCTCTCCATTTAAATAAAATGTGGGAAACTGTTGGCTAAAAATAATACATACTTTAAAAAAATGGAAGCCAAGGATAGATTTTAAAATATACTTTCAATTTAGAATGCTTGGTCTCGGCTATTTGGTATAAGATTTTCTTTTGGAATCCTTCAGTTATTTCTTTATTTAAAGCCTGCATCTCAGTGGTATGTAACATCTGCTAGTAAATCATACAAGTTCATTCACAAATTGAGAAGGAAGACTGAACATACAGTATCAAGGAAGAATCACAACTGTTCCCTCCATTGTTTCCTCTGTTTATCCTCCTGATGATGAAAGCTAATCAGTACATATTGTGACATTTTCAGGTACAACTTAAAAAGACATAAGAGGACAAACTTTTGAGACCTTTTCCAAACTATTCATTTTGTGTAGTTTTGCCAGTGATAGCCTTCAGGCTAAATTTATGCACAACTAGAGATGGGTCTTAAACACACATTATAGATCTGAATTGACACAATTCCAAATTTTCAGGGATGTTCAAATCCAGGGTTTGGTCTATGATGATAGAATTATAGAACTGGAAAGAACCTTGAGAGGTCATAAAGACCAATCCCCTGCACTCATGGCAGGACCAAGCAACATCTAGATAATCCCTGACTGATATTTCTCTAACTTGCTTTTAATAATCTCCAATGATGGGGATTCCATAATCTCCATAGGCAATTTATTCCTGTGTTTACCCACACTGACAGTTTGGAAGTTTTTCCTAGTGTCCCAGATATATTTCCCTTGCTGCAATTTAAGCCTATTGATTCTTATTCTATCATCAGAGGGTGAGAAGATTTTTTCCCTCCCCTTTGTAAAAAACCTTTTAACATACTTGGAAGGTGTCCTCATGTCTCCTCTTGGTCTTCTCCTTTCCAGACTAAATAAACCCAATTATTTCAATTTTCCCTTAAAGGATATAGGTCTTGGCTAGCTGTAAACTTCAAATCTGCATTTTTGCCAAGTTTTGGTTCATCCTGTTTCTATGCATAAAATGCCAGTAATTCACATGTTGGCTTCTATAATAGTTTGTTATGTACATTTTACACAAAAATGCAAGGGAAATAACTATATTATTACTATAAGTCCATGACCACAATTATTTAATGTCCAGCTACAGTGAGACCTCAATGAATAAATTGAACGCATTGACTCAATCAGACACCTTAGAATGCATGAAGTGATATCTATGCACATATAAAATATAGCTAAGAATTAGGATTTCTCTCTGTAGCTGCGTCCACACTAGAGTGATCTGTTGACAAAAGTTACTGTTGGAATACATCTTCTGGCAAAATTTCTGTCAACAGATTGTGGCTAGATAGCAAAGCAGATCAAAAAAGCAATCAGGTCTGTTGACAGAGAGGGATTGGATTGCCCATCTGTGCTCTTGTCAGAACAGCCAATCAGAAGTTCAGCAGACAGGGCTGCCCAGTGACTCAGAAGCCCTGTCTGTTGACAGAGGGCTTCCACAGAGTGTGTACATTTTTTGTTGTTGACAGATTCAGTTAGGAAATGTGTGCTGCCTTATGGGAGGAGAGGCAGAAGGCTGTTGACAAAAGTGCCAAGTTCTGTCAATTTACTGTCGATAAAATGCATTTTTAGTGTGGACGCTCTGTGAACTTTGTCGACCAAATTCTCTCGTCTAGACATAGCTTGTGTGTATATGGGTTCACACGTGTGCATGATTTAATAAAACAGTTAGACATCAAGTTGCTGAGTAAATGAAGGGGATGCATTTTCTTTTGTAAAAATAACGAAATTGCTGGTTAAAGCATATATTTATTTTCGGGAAAGCTAGATAGAGTCTGTGAGACAAAACTGAATCTTAGCCAAAACTTTTCAAATGTGTGGGAAAGGGTGTCATTTTTGATTCAGTTCAGGAAATGGACTGTGGTTCACTTTAGCTTTTGATAAAGATTAAACAGGATTTCCACTCCCTACCTATAAAAAAGTATTATAACCCCACTGACATTCCAAAACAACCCAAGGGACAACACGAGAGTTAAAACTGCAGGAACCTAAGCAAATGTTAAAGATGGAGATGGTTTAAATAGTTTGTGTGAATTGCTTGCAGCCATCATTTAAGAATCCTAGTCAAGCAAATTTTGTGAGGGGATTTTTGAGAGGGGGGGCCTCTATAATAGCCAATGGGCATTGTACTCAGTGAAGGGGAACAGTTGAAGGTATGGATGCATCAGAAGGAAACTCCTTGCAGATTTCTATTGTTTTGCAGTATTTATATTATCTCTCATGGTCTTAAAAAACATCTGATATGCCTAAAAGCACAACATCATACTAATAGTATTCTGCATCTCCCTGTAACCCAAACACCTACTCAAACTTGGTTTAAAGCTAATGGGAGTCTTGCTGGTAATTTCAGTGGGCTATCAGTTTCTAAAGTATATTGGCACTTTAACACACCTTTAACATTCAAGCCCTTAGGCTGTACTTAAGTGAGACGTTGCAATGACTATGCATTACTCATATCTATAAAGTGGATACTTGTGGGATACTTCCTCAAGGTCCTGATTGGCTGGTTAAAATTTTTACTATAAGGCTGTTAAACTCCATGCATATCTGCATAAATGGGCATCTGAGCTTGTTTATGCAAGAGGCTTTCATTTCAAAAAGTTAACAGTGAAAAAGAAACAAGCAAAAGAGTATCAAACTTTATAAAGCAATGCTGTGTCTTGTAGTATGGTGCATTATGTCTGCATGGTGCATTAGATATGCATGCGCGCACATCTCAAAGGAGATTGGCCTTGGCTGCAGAGTTCCTGCCCTTATTTAAGCCTTGATGTGCGTGGCTATGTAAGGAAATGAAGGTTTCTGTGAACTGTCTTTTGGACAACGGAAGTAAAGGTCATAACGGTGTCCTGACTGGGCAGGAGTGATGTCCTGAGGAAGGAAATCAAGAGTCACTTGGGAGCTGTGGCTATTTCCACATTGCCAGGATTTTCACATGAAATCATTGGAATGCTGGTAGGGAAAATATATAGGGAGGGCTAAATATGCACAAGCCCCTGGAAGGTTAGGTACACAATTTGTGGTTGTGCAGAACGAGGGACAGGAAATAATATCGCAGAATAATGTGAAGAGTTTAGTTAAAAAAAGAAGTCAGCAAAGCTCAGTAACAAACTGAGAAAAGAGTAATTTGGAAATCATGAGAATGTCTGTAAGTGGTGAGGTATCTTGTTAGCTACTACATCTAGTTACTTCACCAGAAACAGGAAGCACAGTTGAAGTTTGAGAGTTTTAAATACTCTTTCCAGTTCAGAATCACAGAAAAGCTGTGCGAAAAATCTCCTCCATGTTTTATCCTACACTTTTTAATTTTAATTTTTGCATTCCTGTGCTCTTGCTGGTTTCAAACAGGACTACGGCGGGAGAACCTTATGAAAGTTCTTAGTTGTGAGATCTCCAGCCCAACCACCACATCCACATTAAGATTAAACTATCAGGATACTTAAACAAATTATACTGCTACATTTTTAACTTCACTCATTTCTAATAAAGTAATTTCAGGAAATGCAGATTAAATCAAGGCTGCCGAGTGGCAGCGTTAGAAAATTAGTATCCTGTCTGTATTGCTTTGGTATGGGTATGTTTGACAATGATTAGAAAAGCAGAGCAGGGACACTGCGAGGCAAATACTAGCGGAAACCAAATACAAAAGTTCAGATATAAGGTCGTCTTTTAAAATCCAGAATGCAAGCCTGTAAATGCTTACCACCATAAGCAGTGTTTACTCAAGTGAATTATGTCATGCAATCAATAGGGCTACTTGTGTAAATGAAGCTTTGTGGGATCAAGCCTCTAGCCACTGCTACCACCCCTCCCTCCACTTTCCCCGTAACCTTCAGACCAGCACTTATGTTGCTCACCAAGGATGTGGAGGATCCAGATTCAAATCTCTGCTGTGGAACAGATCCTGTGTGGCAGAGCTATCCCTAGTGTAAGGTGACATGGGGTGACCAGCTCAGGCCCTGCAATTTGGGGATCCCCATGTTCCAGGGCTGGAGTAGCACCAGCAGCACCCACCTTCAGAACTTTTACCTCTCCCCCAGCACTTCCCACCTACCAACAGGCCCCATTGATCAGCAACACCTCATGCCCCATCTCAGCACCTACTGTGGATCAGATGTTTTGCAATTTAAGGAGGTGCTTGGGCTGTGTAAATGCTAGCAAGTGCTTTTGAAAAAAATGGGCCTTTTCCAAAAGGACCTACAGAGGATCTACACACGAAATACGCTCTTTCAATCTGAAATCGAAAGAACACAGCACTTTTCCTGGCAGCCCTGTTCCTCTCCCAGTTGAGGAAGAGCACCTTTTTTTGAAAGATTTCTTCAGAAAGAAACGTGTAGACATCCTGGGGGTCAAGGGTGCTTTTTTTGAAAGAGCAGTCTGCGTGGTGTGAGATTTTTCAATCTTTGGTCTGCTCCTGCGAAAGAGCCGGGGGTATGTGTGGACACTCTATCAAAAGAGTGGATTGATTTTTTTGATCTGCTTTTTTGTGTGTGGATGTGTTCTTTCGAAAGGAGTCTTTTCAGAAGAGATCTTCCACAAGAACTTCTTTTGAAAGATCACTGTAGTGTAGAAGTAGCCTGGGGTGGGGAGAGGAGTTAGGGTGAAGTGCACTTGGTGGAGGGGCAGAACTGTGCGGGAAGAGGAAGGGCAGAGATGGGCTCTTGGGGTAAATGGTGGAGCTGGGGAGAAGCATGGGAAGAGATGAGAAGTGTAGTGCCTATGGCCTGGGCTGTGCATGTCCTTGGGGCAGCCCTGCAAAGTGAATTATTTCAATTTGACAAAAACTCTGAGTTGGTTCAACCTGATCTGATTTTTTTCCCAATTTTTAGGAACTTCCCCTAAATAAAAACATCAATTATTCAATCAGTTCCAGCCATTAGTTGTTTCAATGAACAGAATAAGTGTTTGTGTTCACATAAGTGATCAAACCTCAACATGCATTTAGATGTGACTAAGAATTATATTGCGGATGTACGTGACACCATTCTTTAAATTAAAATTTCTAAATTTATTTTGGGACATTGTCCATGCTTTTTGGTGCTTTTCAGCCCTTTCCCAAACCAGCTGTCAAACATTCTTGAAAGATTTCTTTATTTTTAAAAGAACAACTTCAATAAATCTGTTAGTCTATAAGGTGCCACAGGACTTCTCATTGTTTTTGTGGATATAGGCTACCACAGCTACACTTCTTATACTTGAAAAGTAACAGAGAGTAAGCTGTGCTAGTCTATACACTATCAAAACAAAAAGCAGTCAAGTAGCACTTTAAAGACTAGCAAAATAGTTTATTAGGTGAGCTTTCGTGGGACAGACCCACTTCTTCAGACCATACCCAGACCAGAACAGACAGTCTGTTCTGGTCTGGATATGGTCTGAAGAAGTGGGTCTGTCCCACGAAAGCTCACCTAATAAACTATTTTGCTAGTCTTTAGAGTGCTACTTGACTGCTTTTTGTTCTTATACTTGGTTTTCGAAAGAGGTCATTAAAATTTAATCTCTTGGAATCACTGCCCTTTGTTCCGAATATGAACCACTGCCTGCTGTTCCAGACCTCAAACTCCTAAAAATAATACTGAGCTTTTTATAAAACCCTTCAAAATTCTTTTCAAACCTAAACTAGAGTGTAACAAAAAGTGATACCTTTCCTGTTCTCTGGATATCATGGGATGATTTGTAGGATAGTTTTATAATATGAGCAACTACTGGCAAACAGTTTAAGGAAACTGAGTTCATCTTTGTTTGGATGCTTGGATTAGAAGAGAGAAATGATTTCTTTGCTGCTTTTTATCTTTGTAGCAATTTAGTATGAGAAGCAATGAGACATTTCCAGACTTTCAATGGAGCACAGAACCCACAAGGGACTTAAAGTAGGATTAGGTAACACAGCTAATTCATTGTAACAGCTGACTTCAGTGCAGAATTTGGATCACCACATTAGACTAATTCCCTGCTTTAATTTCCTGGGGGGCACACTTTTTGAAACACACAAATACACAAAAGACACACACCAGGTGGTTAAGCATATCTGAAATAACAGTTCTTGGCAGAGATTCTTGTAAAATCTAGGTACCACCAGCCACAGCTATTGTTAATGAGCATCAGCTGTGATGTTCTATACAGATAGTGTGAACTGCTGACTCAAATGAGAGAATGATGTACAATGATGGAAAAGATCCACAGCAAACAGCTCACTTGAAATACAAAGCATGTTGGGTGATGTGCTGTAATAGCCATACTGTTCTCAGTTTGAAGACATTTGTATTTCAAAGTAGTCACAAGTGTAATTACACACTCCTCTTGGTATACACATATATACACGAAAACATCTGGATATGAAAGTATGAAAGTGAAACCTAACATGGGGGAAGTTTCTGCTGTCAGATCTGCACAGCACATCTCAATTCCAATAATCATGGAATCAAAGAAACTGCCCTGTGAAAGAAACTATTAAGGTTATGAAATCTGTCACATTGCCAATGTAGGTTTGAGCTGTGCTGCATACTTATAGGCTACGTCTACACTACAGCGATCTGTTGACAGAAGTTACTGTTGGAAGCTATCTTCTGACAAAACTATTGACAGATTGTGGCCACGCACCAAAGGAGATTGCTCTGTTGATAGGGAGCGGCTGGAGTGCCCGGCTGCTCTCTCTCAGCAGAAGAGCCAACCAGAAGCACAGCAGGCAGGGAGCATCTACACTGGTTTTCTGTTGACAGATTCTGTTGAGAAAGGCATTCTGCTTCCTGGGGGAATGGTACAATGCTGCCGACAGAAGTGAGGCATTCTGTGCATTTACTGTTGACGGAATGAATTTGTAATGTGCACGCGGTGTGAGTTTTGGCAACATAACTCTCTAGTGTAAACACAGCCTGTAGTGTCTTGAAAGTGTAGAGACAACATTTTAAAATGAGGGGCGGGGGCTTTTATGACTTTTTGAAGGCCATTTTACAGCAATCTCAATCTCACCTACTGCTGCCATAACCAAAGTTTTTTTAAAACAAAAATAAAAATGTTTTGTTTTCTAAAATGAAATGGTCCCTAAAAAGATTGTTAAAATTGTCAAAATATTGTTTTGCACAAAACGCGTGCATTATTAACACTTAACAAAAATACTGCTGAAAAAATGTTGACATGAAATAGTTACTGAATTGTTTGGTTCTGTAGTTTGAATAAGCAAAAGGTTTCAAAATAGTCTGTCTATTCCTTGTGAAATGAGGTTTACTGATTTCAAAATAAAATGATCACTATTTCAAATTTATTTATTTTGAAATAGTGGTTGCTTCTTATAGAGGCTAGGTTAGTTATTTTGAAATAACTTTGCTGTGCAGACCTACCCTTACATTTACAGTATATGGCTTTTTTCATGCTCAAGAATCTCAAATCATTTATAATTAGAGCTGGGCAGGAATTTTTGACAAAATATTTTTTCACTGGAGAAACATTGATTTGTCAATATCAAAATGCATAAGTTTGGAACTAGGTGTGTTGCTGCACCTTCTATCTAGTTGTGGATTCCATTATATACAGAGTTACAATTTGGTTCAATGGCTTTCAGCATCCTAACTATAAAAGTCATTCCAGCACCCATATTTGTAGTTTGAAATGGCTTTGACAAATTTTTCAAGCAGGCAAAAAGCTGAAAAAATCATTTAAAGTTGCATAAATGTTTCACCAGGTCATTTTTTCCATGAAAAAGTTATGGTTTAGCAATTCAGCGTGCTATTTTATTTCAATGTTTGTTAACTTTAGCTTTTAAAGAAACTAAAATTGATCAATGTTGAAAGAAAATATTTCACAATTTTTGAAATGAAACATTTTGATGAACTCAAACCAATTGTTTTTTATTTTTGGAAGGGAGTTGGTCATTTTATGTATGTTTTTGTTACTAAGCTTAGCTGAAATCTTGAAATGTTTTGAAATGTTGAAAGCTTTCAAAATCTCAGACTTTTGTGGAATGGGAAATGATTTCCTACCCAGCTCTACTAACAGTGGGCCACATTTTTTCCTTTTAATGCAAAACTCAGAAATTAATTTTAAAAATCTTGCCTGTTTGATAATTAGTATTGGTGTAGAAGCAGCAAAGGTCGTGGCCTCAGAAGTGTGCAGAACTCAAGGACACATATGATACTGGAGAAATGTGTATGTCATGGGTGTTCATCAACATGTTGCCCTGCAGCCCTCTCCACACTAGCAGAGTGGCTAGCGTGACATATTCCTGGCTGCTTGGCCAAAACTGGATCTCTCATCTCTACAGTGGGCTGAAGCAACAACCTCAACATCACCAAAGCCTGGGGAAGTTCAGAAGCATGTCTAGAGGTGAAGTTTCTCACTAACACCCATCTTTAATTAAAAATACGATGGCACTGGGTTTCAATAAAGCTAAAAGATAAGGTTCAGTAGCCTCAAGTTAGAGAAAGAGAAACGAGTAGAAAAGAAACATTTCAAGTGCTGTGTATAGGGAGAAAGCGATCTTCAGGTCTTTTGTCAATCCAGATGAAGAATGAATAGCTGAGCACATGACCAAACTCACAGAGCAACAGACTTATAATGCAACATGTCAAAAGAGAACAGAGTGGCTTTTGATAGTGACCCCATACAGCCACATAAGAAGGGTGTCTTATGTAGCAGCTGCAGGGTGTTTAAAATGCTGTCTAAAGCTTGAAACAGCTCCAGCAGCAGAGGATAAAGCTGAGACTCACTTCATATGCTTTTCAATTGTACAGTTCTCAGGCCTCCAAGGTAACAAGCTGAGAAGACAATGTTTCTTTGTGTTTCCTTGGAATCCTGATGATCAAGAGTCAAGACCAAGCATGGATCAGAAAACACAGGAGGTTTGTCCTGAGATTCCTCCCTTAGGACTGGAATAGCAAATATTTGTCAGGAGACACTCCCCTCTCACTTTCCTCTTAGTTTATCCATTAACAGAATATTTTAAAAAATACATTAGGGGAACTGTGGGATTTTTCACCTTAAGACAGGTCTTCACTCACCATGGGAAAAAATCATCCCCTACCGCACAGAGTGGGAACATATCAAACTTCCATAAGAGTTGAACAGCTATGAACTCAAATATCAGCAATACTTGAAGAGGTAGGTAACCTTCAACCACTGAGAACCAGCTTTAGATTCACCACCTGATCCTGGAAGATTTTGCACCATCTTATCTTCTTTGCCCAGTGACAGTCCTACTAGAAAAGACAGTCAATTGAATAGAAACATTTCTTTATCTAAATGTAAGGCAGTACTGTGATGCTCACACAGTGGAGTGAGCTGATGCTCATAAAACATACCCCAAAGTGGAACCATCTCTGGGATTTACATCCAGATTCTGCCAGTCTATCTTCTCAGGTAGTCCCATTAGAATCAGTAGGTCTCATTGCAAGGTAAGTTGCTACTCTTTGTGAGTGACAGTGGTGAAATTTGCATGTGGGTCAACAAAAAGACACTTGAATGTATCTAGAGTGTACTGATCAGTCTAATTAAGACTGTAGACATAATTGCTATTGTTGCTCTTTGGTTTTTGTGCATTTTGTTAATTCACTTTTCAAAGGTGACAGCAGCAATACGCTCTGTGAAGTATTGGAAAGTCATTCTATGACTATGGAGGCATGGGAGAGAGAGTGGAAATGGAGAAAAAATGAGAACCAGGCACACAGTATATAGATTCATACACAACAAACCTGTAAATGAATCTGTGTTTTTAATGGAATTTATGGCCAATGCATTGCCCCTGTGAAGAAACCCACATGGTATCTCTCACTGATAAGATCAATTCTTCAGATGGAAAAGAATGACAGACCCCAATATATCATTCTAAGAATAAATGCATGTATATTTTGAAACACATTAACTGACTTTTTCACTTCAGAAAATGTTCCAAACCAAGCTTTAACATTCCATTAGCTAAATCCTACCTAAACATGCATACAACATCACATGAAATCTAAGAAGTTGACTAGGCTATCATTATAAAAGATACATTGTGTTGATAGGGATTAGAAACTGCTTTCCTCTGCTATTAACTTTTAAAACTATTTACACCAGATAAAATTGCATCAGTCACACAAAGAACACTAGAATGTATAAAATGGAATTCTGCTTCATGAAGCACATACCATAGTCAGTCTGTGGAATTCAATAGTGCAGGAGGCTATCAAGTCAAATATTGTGGCTGGGTGTTTTTAAAGGGTGGGATAATTTAATAACAAAGAATAATATATGTCTGCATTGGCAACAAGAAATATAACATTCCATGCTCTGAGGCAGAGCCTGAAGAGATCAGGAAAGAATGCCTTTAACCCTGCGTACAATATGCTACAGCTGATTACGTCCATTAAAATAGAATTTGTGTAACTTGTTTTTCTTTAAAGCACTAAGTGCTCTTCTCTTCTGGAGGAGAATTGTAGAACTGGATGGACTCGGCTGATCCGGTGAGGAAAATACTGTGAACTTTTATTCTTAGTCCTTCAGGAGCCATAATGAGACGGGAATGGGAACGGGAAAAGAAACAGGTGCTTGGAGTAAGGTCTGTCACAGAGCTGGGAACAGATCTGCTTAGTTGCACAGAAAACTTCCTGGTGTCCCCTCCAGGAATAACTAAAGTGCCTGGATCAATCAGGACTCCCATGAGCACAGCCAGTCAGGATCTCTGTGCACAGCACATCCTGTGAAGCTTGGGCCCACAAGGCTCAGAGCCTGTCAGTCACTGCTCTACCAGAACTGCTGGGTGACAGTATGGATACAGCAGTAGCTCAGGGAGCAGCAGAAATAGCTTTTAGATGTGTAACTCCTCGCAAAAGTGGATGTTCTGTGGGTTTGCCCAGAGGACAGAGTGAACTGGGACCATATCATATATAAATGTGCATTAAAATTAAACTTCCCCAATACACACCTCACCTTCCATGCCAGGTTTTTGCTTGCGTCAGATGTTGGTTGAGGCAAGCTGTGGGAGCTGGGAATATATGGAAAATGTCAGTAAATAACCTTTACTTCACCCCCTGGAAGGAAGCAAAGAAAATAACTCTCCCTTCCTTTGACAAGAAGTTATTAGATAGAGGAAGGAAATGAGTTCAGATTGTCACCTGCTCTGCACAATCCAAGAGATTCAGTTAAAGTCAAGTCAGTTCCAAACCACTAAGGGAGGAAAACAAATCTGTGACAGATTCTTGAAATGAACTGAGATGAAAAATTGCCCATTTGTGCATTTTCAAGTGCATAGTGAATGTTTTGGAATGTTCTGGCTGGGGGTGGGGCAGGGTTGCACACGACAGGCCTGATCACGCAGGGATGTATTCTGTCAGTGCGCACAGATGCCAGTCACAGTGTGCAGTACATTACAAGGCGCACTTGCCATCTTGCAGCAAAATCCTGATTCCACCAACCACCCTGGGAGTTTTACCATTGTCTTCACTGGAGCCTCCGACTTTTCTGGAAATCATTTGTTTTGCTCACTTTCAATTCCTATTGGCAAGGTTTTCCATGCACATCTCACAATCCTAGAGATTTGTTCCACCAAATGTCAAGCTGTCCCGCTTTGACCATGAAGACTCTACCCGTGAGATTTCTCCACAGTCTTAAGTGTAACACAGAAACCGAATGCTTCCACACTGCCCACAGAACAGACTCCAGGTTTTGGCAGCATCCCCAGATAAGTGCAGCACATAAAGCTGTGATTCCTTCCCTCCTCTGGCCTCGCACTCCCCACCATGCCTACATGTATGAAAATTGGCCAATGCGCTGCATGTGCTGCTGACTGCTTTCAGTGTGTGCTGACAGAGCAATAATGTTAGCACATGAGGGAATGCTGTCTGAGACAGTGTCAAAACACATTTACAGTGAATGAGACAAACATACATTTCTTGCTCATTCCTGCCTGCCTGGAGGCTTTCTCCATTAGCTAAAGGGACATGGTGGCAAGTGAATATTTTAATGTGTTTTAAATGTGCACTCACTTTTGAGATCTATTTGATTACATGACTTTAAAAATCCTAAAAAGATCACTGTAGTGTCAAAAGAAATACATAGCAAAAATCCTCACTCAGGGACAGAGGGAGCTATGATCTTAAAATAAAGCAAAGAAGGAGGTGTTCCTGGCAAGCACAGCTGGGGAAATGACTCGTCTTTACTGCACCTGCACATGCTTTGCTTGTGGGAAAGCAACAGAGAGAGAAAATAACCAGCTTGAGAAATGGAAAAGCAGGCTTGCTGCAAAATGTACGAGTGCTCACTGAGTGAAAAAAGAAGGAATGATAAGTGGCTAATGTAGAGAGGCCCCCTTTTCGCCGGATGTTTTACTTTCTAGGGAATACGTGTCACAGCATTTCACAGTTACAAGACAGAGGCTGTGTCTACACAAGCTCCCTACTTCAAAGGGAGCATGGTAAGTAGGGTGTCAGGAGACTATTAACGAAGTGCTGCGCTGCATATGCAGCACTTCATTAAGCTAACTCGCCTCTGCAGCAACTCTGAAGTGTTAAACTTCGAAGTGCTGGCTTGCGTGTAGCTGCGGCTAAGCTGTGGGTACTTCAAAGTGCCTGGGCCATTTCAAAGCCCCGTTATGCCTCAAACACTTTCAAGTTGCCGCAGGGGGAAATTAGCTTAAATGAAGCGTTGCATATGCACCGCAATACTTCATTAATAATATCCCGACACCCAGCTTACCATGCTCCCTTCAAAGTAGGGAGCTAATGTAGACACAGCCAGAGGGAGTAACTTATTTTTATAAGAAACAATTACATTTCAACTTGCAAATGGCAATGCACAGTCATGGAGACTCAGGCCCAACGTGACCAGAAGCACACACAGTATAAACATACCCTTTATACCTCTCTTTTATCAGTGCAGTGTTTGTGTTATTCACCTCTGTAAGCCCCTGATGCGCCAGTCCAGAGAAGTTTTGGGAAGTGATGAAAGTCCTGTTGACATTAGTGAGAGTCTTTCAATGGATTACACAGTCATTGATTGCTGGATCAAGCCCTTTGTGCTCAGGTAGGGTGAACATCCATCCCGTTTTTCCTGGGACAGTCCCTTATTTAAGCTGTCTCACAGACGTCCTGACTTTTTTAAGAAAATGAGCAAATTGTCCTGTATTTTGTGAGGCTCCTGTTCCCTGGTACCCGGTGTCCCGAGGCAGCAACCCCGACTGCCAGGGAGCTCCTCTTCTGGGCAGCTGCCCATTCCCTGGCACCCCACAAAGGCAGCCTCTGCTGCTGGTGAGGTCTGCTGTGGAGTGACCTCTTCATTGCCTGGACCCCACCTGCTGGGAGGTTGTGGAACCCTCATTCCTGTTGCTTCACTGTGGAGCAGCTGCCCCCCAATGCTGAGGAGCCCTGACATGGAACAGCAGTCCCCCTCCCCAGAGGCCGGTGTCCCCTATTTACCATTGGGCAATGTTGTCACCCTGCTTTTAGCGGATTGTTAGAACTGTCATTAAATTCAGCCCTTCTGCAAGGATGTATGTAGGGGCAGTCTCCTCGCAATGGCTGCAGACTATGTCAAAAAGAATGACCTGTGAGATGTATTTTGCATCCCAACTAATTTCTAGGCATAAGTAATCCCGGAGTTTCTAAAGGCTAGAAAGTGTCCATGGCTGCAACAACCCTGCTCTTTGTAAAAACTGTGAACTGTCCCTTCAAGCGCATTCACTTTTGGCTAAGGGTAGAAGTTTATTAATATTCTGTAGAAATCAAAGCAAGTCTAGTAAGATTTCTTGTGGCAACCCAAAGCACATTATTGTGCACGCCCATATGTGAAAGGAAAGGCAAGGCAAGGAAATAAATATGTGAAACTTTTTCTTTGTTATAGTTCTTGGCATGTGCGTCTGAGGTGAGAATTCATATTAATGCATTTGGAAGCTGCAGATAACTTAAAAGCTGGGGGAAGTGAAAGTGGAAGATGGGAATCTATAGAAATACTGGCTACACTAGAAGCATCTGTCTACAGAAGCTACTGTCAGAAGAGATGTTCTGACAAAACTTCTGTTGACAGATTCCATCTACGCATATAAGTGGATCAATTTTTGATCCACTCTGTTGACCAAACGGTCCCTCAGTGTCTACACAGCTTTTTTGTTGACAGTTTCTGTCAACAAAATGCATTTTGTGTGTAGACGTTCCATGAGTTTTGTCTACAGAACCCCAGTTTTGTCCACAAAACTCTCTAGTGTAGATGTAGCCTCCTGTGTTCATGTCTGAATTGTAGCTTATTGAAACTGTAATGCACAAGGGCTTTACACAAGGATTTTTCTCTGCAAAGACTTTTCTTCTGATTTTCTGTGATGATAAAAACCAACCACGCACTAGAAAGCTGTTATTAACCCCTTGAGTGCCACAGACTGAACAGACTTGAGAGATGCAAAGATTCCTGGAAAACTTTAATAGTCCATGACAGCTTTCCAGCAGTGATGTTGCTTTAAGTGCAAAGTATTCCTAGAGTACTGAGGTAGCTGAATTCTTCCCACAACAGAAAGGTCAATTTCTTGAATTGATGAAGCTGAATTAGTCTGTTAGGTATGTTCTTGCAACCCTTTTAACGTCAGAGACACTTTTTTTTCCATATAACGTTTAGCTGGCTTAATATATTATACGTACTATATGCTTGTAAAAGCTGAGCTGATGATTCTCCAAAAACATGCAGGTGTGATGTGAATTGTACAGTCTTTTAAGGAATAAAGCACTTCCAAAACTAACAACATCTACTGTTTCAAAGCTGCATCATTTAACTGTTGTTGTCATAATTAAGCTGTGGTGTTACAGTGCCTTTCATTAAAAATGAAGCATTCTTTGTCATTGAATTTGCAGATGTAGTTAATGCAAACCGAACTGCCATGTTTTAATCTCATTCAGGCTTGCACCATGGCTTGGTTAATTACAATTGGGGCTCACTTCTAGAACTGGGTGAAACTTTATCAGGTGAAAAAAAAAAGTAAATTTGGATCATATAAATCTGTTTCTGGATTTAATTTACCTATATATATTTTCAAAATAAAAACAAGCTAAAATGCCTGGAAGAAGAACAAATCTTTTCATAATACCTGAAATGATTTTTTCCTGACTTTCAGATAAACCAAAAATGCTTAAAAATATTAGTTCCAGTTCGCTCCAAAATGATTTTCTAAACAGTAACAGAGAGATAGCCATGCTAGTCTATATACTATCAAAACAAAAAAGTAGCCCAGTAGCCCTTTAAAGACTAACAAAATAATTTATTAGGTGATGAGCTTTCGTGGGACAGACCCACTTCTTCAGATCATCGCCGTACCAGAACAGACATGAACAGAACATAGCAGACTGTTCTGGTATGGCTATGATCTGAAGAAGCGGGTCTGTCCCACGAAAGCTCATCACCTAATAAATTATTTTGTTAGTCTTTAAAGTGCTACTGGACTGCTGTTTTGTTTTGATTTTCCAAACACTTTCTTTGGAAGTGTCAGCAAGGCAGAAAACAGCTCTTTTCACAGCTCTGCTTAGTTGTCATATTGTTGGCTTCTGTGGGGCCCTGCTGTGTCCTGTCATCCCTCTCAGCAACCCCAGGTGGGTGCTATTAAACTTAAAACATAGTCCTGGAGGAAATATAAAGATAAGGGTCTTTTGCCTCTCCTGGGCTATCTTGACCCCACACCCAGCTTCTACCCAAGTTACCCTCCAGACTTGCCCTGGGGAGTCCTGCTCTGTTCTGGCTCTCCATGGGCTGGAAAAGGCATGGATGTGATTACACTGAGGCACATGTTATAACTCCAGAGATCTCAGTCAGCACATTGTTCTCCCTCATCTATTTTCTGCAACCATCTGTTGTTTCTTGTCTTAGATTGCAAGTGTGTTGAGACAAGGACTATCTTTTTGTTCTGTGTTTGGACAGTGCCTAGCCCAGTCCCGCGCTGGGACCTGAGGGGGCAGGGGGATACTGTAATGTCCTCACATTTGCAAACTTAATATTCACAAATTCAATTCTTTGTGAGCAGCTCTGGGGCAGGGAGTACCTGCACCGCTTCCCGGGGCCCTGGGCAGAAGTGCTGGTAGCTGCTGCTTCCCCGAGGCCCCAGGCAGGAGAACCAGCAGGTGCCACTTCCCAAAGATCCAGGGCTGGGAGCACCAGTGGCTGCTGCGGCTTCCCTGAGGCTCTGGGGCCAGAGCACAGGCACCTGCTGCTTCCCCAGGGCTCCAAGCCCCCAGCCCATTCACAAAAATCAACATTCATGAGGGTTCTGAACACCGAACCCTAGTGAATGTTGTGACCCTACTGTATTGCAATACAATCTGATGATATTAATAATAAGATGCCATCATCAACCAGCTTCAGTATGCTGTGACTCTAAAGATGAAGCTGGTGTGTCAGCTCACTTAGGAGTAGAAATGTTGCCAAAAATTAACCAACAATGCAGCAAAAGACCAGTAACCCTTACTAAGGTGAAGCTGGCTGAGGCAAGACCATTCATAAACAAGATTACAAAATAACAACAACTCTGCATTCCAGACTTGGTGCTCCTCAGATGTTCAGCCACTGTTTCTGAAGACTCAGGCCCACGGAATAATCACTGGCTTATTATCACCAGCCTGTGCATTGTCACCTTGATAAGCTGCTGAAAGAATTAGGTTGTTATTGGAACATCTGAGACTACCTGATATTGCCACATTGCTGACAAAATTAGACAGACGCACACCAAATGCCCTGATCCTGCTGTGTTGTTCACCATGGTGTGTTGTTGGTATGAGGTCCCATCTGACCATTCTGACAATATCTGACCATTAATGAATTAACTTCTGTTAGCTGTATTTTTTTCCAGAGGTAAATTAATCTACAATGGAATTTATGGGTTATACCAATATAGAAGGAGTAGCGAACACCAGAAAACATTTCAGAAACCTGAAGATAAGAACAGTAGAATCTGTGGGCAGTGGACCTCTTTTCACTACTGTATTAAAAGTGAACATGCATGCAGCATGGGCTAGTAATCAGTCTATACCCAGGCTCCCTGGCTGGATTTTCCTCTAGTTGCTAGCCAATGCTGTCGTGCAACACTATTTTATTAACAGTGATAGCTAAATTAAATCAAGCACGGATGTGACTGTTCATGCTACAATCACAGTGATAGACGCTGACACTGTAGGTACCTAGTAGACAGACAATATTTCTTCTCCCTGAGCACAGGGCATAATTGAACAGGATTTTCTTCCCAGTTTAGAATTTACAGTAATTATTTACCTGCAGGACTTGGGTCTATAGGCACTTAAAATGTACAGGATAGTAGCCAAACAATGACACCAGCTGTATTAAAACAAATTCATGTTCAGACTTCAATATTTCAGCTACACACACAATTTTAGGGAACTCTCCTAAAAGTTCTAATATTTTACAGTCTCCTCCAGAGTATGGCTGTTGCAATTTATGACTAACTGTGGTTAATAAGAGTGTCTCTTTAGAGCTGGATACTGTAGAGTAATGCATATTTCATTCTCCTTAAAGTCAATAGGATTTTTAGAGGTTAAAAGTACTCTAGAATATTTGCAAACAACAGTGAGAGGTCCTGTGGCACCTTATAGACCAACAGATTTACTGGAGCATAAGCTTTAGTGGGCAAAGACCCACTTTGTCATATCTAGAATATTTATTTCTTTTTAAGTTATTTTAATGCAGGATTGAATGCATGCCAGAATTTCCTCAATTCCTCAAAATGTATTGTTTACCACAGTCATGACAGTGCATTAAAAGCCAGTGTGACCACTCAGAAACAGCTGGAAAAGGAATAATTTAGCTCATGTAATAAAATATGGCCAGAATGACTAAACATGAATGGCATGGCCGACACTGCTAGGACTCCTTCACATGGAGTCAGTGTGTACAAATTAATCATGAACTAATGAAATTATGAGAACTGAGTTCAGCAAATGGTTTGGCTGCTGTAAAGAGTTCTAAAGGTCAGATTTTGAAAAGTATTTACCCACATATTGATGCAGATAGTTCCTAAGTGATTTTGAAAATCCTATGAAGCACTATCAGTGCTTGGCTCACCTTTGACCAAGCTCTACAAACATGGTTAATTCAAAGTCAAACAGTGGTTAACACAAACTCCCATTTCAACTAATGGGAGTTGTTTAGCTAAGTTTTTAGCCACTGTAAAAATTTCAGAACAAATAAATATTGTATCACTAATTAAATTGGTTTGCAAGTGCTCAGGGTACATCTTCCTTCCAGGGAAAGAGGTAAGTCCATGCAAAGACACACGGATGAGGTGAACTTCAGAACTTGCTGTGCTACCACGTCAGTCTGAAAGCTTTGGCTGTGGCTGAAATGTCAGCATTTTCTATTCACTGTCTACATTCAATCCCACCTATATGTTAATCTCCAGGAACTAAGTGTCTGCTTGGTTAGAAATTAACTTTAAGGAAATTAGAAATTGGGAAACATTTTTTTCCATTATGAAACAAATATTTACTGTCCTTATCCATTATTTAAGCAAGGCATTAGTTCCCCACTGAGGCCTAACAGTCACTAACATTCCACTAACATTAATTCCACACTAAGGGTGCATCTACACTAGCCAGCTACTTCGAAGTAGCCAGCACAACGTCGAAATAGCACACATTACGTCTATGCACGCCGTGTGCTATTTTGACGTTGAAATCAATGTTAGGTGGTGAGACGTCGAAATCACTATTTCCATCCAAAGATGGGAATAGCGCCCTACTTCGACGTTCAGTGTTGAAGTAGGGCATGTGTAGATGATCTGTGTCCCACTACTTTGAAATAGCGGGGTCCTCCATAGTGGCCATCAGCTGAGGGGTTGAGAGACACTCTGTCCAGCCTCTGTGGGGCTCTATGGTCACTGCGTGCTGCAGCCCTTAGCCCAGGGCTTCTGACTGCTGCTGCTGCAGCTGGGGGTCCATGCTGAGTGCACAGGGTCTGCAACTGGTTGTCAGCTCTGTGGATCTTGTGCTGTGCAGGGCAAGTGTGTCTGGGAGGGGCCCTTTAAGGGAGTGGCTTGGGGCTTTGCTGGCCCCTTATTTCGATGGGGAACACTTTGTGTGTGTGGACACTCCGCATTTCCTTCCAGGGCAGCTCCTTTTGATGTTCCCCATCGCTACTTCGACGTTGAACGTCAACAGCACCAGCCCTGGAGGACGTGTAGACGATATGTGTTGAAGTAGCCTTTTTCGATGTCCTTACTTCGAAACAGGCTACTTCAACGTAGTGTGCTAGTGTAGAAGTAGCCTAACAGACCTAACATTCAAGAAAAAAATGATCTGTTCATGCTTACAAGTATAGCAGGAAAAACAAACAAAACAGGCACATGTGCATGCATGCACACACAAATACCTTGGCCTCACTACCAAGCCAACTAACTATTTTACTATGTCTTGTCTATTTAGATTGCAATTTATTGGGGCAGGGATGCTCTCTTACATTCAATCTGCTCCAAATTCTATGATGTCAGTGGAAAGACTTTGAATGACTACACTGGATTTTGGATCAGGCTCTACAAGCTTTTACAATGCCTAGGTAAATGGAGTGCTGGTTTTGTTTGGGTCCTGGCAGTGTTATTACAATTCAAGTAACAAATGTCTTGCTCAGGTTTACACTGGCCACTATCAGAATCAAATTTGAACTCAGGCAGTTCCTGTCTCCCTGACCTAAAGTGCAGCCCATTCAACTTCATTGCCTCTCTGTGATTAGCCCATGCACAGGAACGGGAAATGAAAGTGGTGTTGTCTTTGATATTTGATTAGTCTATGCAACCTTTCTTTCCTTAACATAAAAGAGAGAGGCAGAGAAAATGTCAGATAAAGACCACAAATGTTTTTCTAAGCAAAGGACTGTTCTATAAATCTTTTCAGATAAACAGACACAATCAAATCTCTGTTTTCAGCTTATGCTGGAGATATTGTGCAGGCTCTGATAGTTTTAGATTGCTTCACTCAATGCCAATAAATCTGCCATTTGCAATGCAGCATCTGCCAAAAAATCCCCTGGGGCTAGGTTTGGTTTCAACAGAGGATATATGAGAAAGACTGTACTAATATTGCAGTTTTAGCCTACTTACTTCTCTTCAAGCTTTTGCAAACTAATTGCTGTATTTTTATGTTTATTTTCATGATCATATTTACATCTGTTAGGGTGCAACTCAATCAGAATTTCAGATGTCAATGTGACATTTCCTTATTTTAGTCAATGTTTTTCTTACATAACAGAAACCTAAGTTAAAACGGTGATAAAGCAAGCTCTTTGTTCAAGCTTGCACCACTAATGAGATGAACACATGCCTCTAAATTCACAAGCTTTTTGTGTCACATGTAGTTATGACAATTGGAGAAAACAGAGATTGAGGTGCTAATAAACCAACAATTTTTTATTATTACGAGTGCAGAAACCTGCAGAGTTTATGAGCTATATTCATATTTAAAAATCTAGATTTAAATCTAAATGGGTGTGAATACGTTGAACACAGTGGAATTCTATTGAAGTCAACAGAGTTGCATCTGCTGTCACCTGCTTTGAATTTGTACTTCCATGTCTACATGATATAAAGGGAAGGTTTAATTTATTTATTTTAGTTCAAATACATAAATAAAAATCACTCACTTAGTGCTTGGTTCACCTTTGACAAAGCTCTAAAACCAAGGTCAATTCAAGGCCAAGCAGTGGATTTAGCTGTACAAACTCTCATTTAAACTAATGGGAGTTAGGTAGCTAAGTTTTTAGGTCAGCTATGAAAGCTTCAGCATAAGTAAATATTGTAACACCAGTTAAATTGATTTGCAAACACTCAGAAGAAAGCCCACACAACCAGACACTGGTCTGTGGTCTTCAACTTCATGCCCTATCATGTCAGGCTGAAAACTTTGGGTTTGTCTGAAACTTTGACAGTTTTTATTTACCTTTTAATCAGGGTGAGATGTAGGAAAAAAATCCATCTCAGCAGCAGTACTGTAGCTATCAGGTTGCCTTTCCAAATAATTAAGCTGCCGCTAGTTTTCTGATGGGAGATTGAAGGAAGACATTCTCTCACAGTTTTCATGGGAATGCCATGTAACTTAAACACCTTACACGCAGAATCTCAGCATGGTCATGAAAGTCTAACATAAGCATGGCCAATCACAGCTAATATTATCCATAAAAATATTAAGAACTTAGAGGTTCCTGCTAAACTCACAGGCTGAAACATTTTACAGTAACAGTGTGAAGTAACAAGGAACCAATTTCTAGTCAATTACAGTTGATTTGTCCTTACTCGTAGTTGTGTCTGTAGGAATAGCAATTTCCAGGGAAGGTAGTAGGAGACATGGAAGTAGAGTTGCTGACCTATACTTTATGACTAATGTTCCTTATGATTAGCCTCCTTGTCCATTTGCTAGATTGTTTCCAAATCAATCCTGATTTTCTTCTTATGTCATAATTCAGACAATAATTTTCACAGTTTCACTGGTTTTTGAATGATTCGTGTTGGTTATTTGCTTTTTAGTAGTTGGGGTAAGACCATGCACTCCCTCTGAGCATCTGTACAGGTAAATAAGACAACATTAGGTGCCTACATAGGCTACCAACTTTGAATTACAGGAAAGCAGGAAGAGCAGTGCTCACGGGACAGTTATTCTCCCTCCTACAGAGGTAGTAAGTTGGACTCTGTCCCACCTCCATCATCAACAGGTTGATCAGCCGAGTTATGACAGAATTAGGGTATGTCTATATTATGCAGAAGATCAACCTGTTCAGGGTCAATCTTCTGGGGTTCAGTTCTGTGCACCTGCTAGGGAAGTGCAAAATTGAACTATCTGGGGCCAGCATCCAACCCCTGTACTCCTCAAAATTGTGAGGAGCTTCTGTGGGCGCAGCCAGGTAAGCTGATTGTAGATAAATTGATTCCAGATACTCAACTGCTGTAGCTAGAATTGTGTATCTACAATCAACTTCAATGTTTATGTTACAGAAAGTGCTGACATAGTTTATCTCCTCTCAGGCACAAGGTGGGGACCAGGGTCTAAACAGCGATTTGCTGAGTCACAAATCTGTCTCTGGTCTGCTCCTGAAGCAGTTCAACTGTTCTCTTAAACTCTCAAATTTAGCCCTGAGGTCATGTCTCTGGTCAGTGGTCACCTGTGTCAGTTGGTATTTTTTCTGCTCTGTGGTTGGCTTACTGAAACATTTTAAAAATAGCAGTATAATGATACATGCATAACAAATATACACTTATGGTAAGAACTCTGGGATGAATAATTCTTCCTGTTACAATTTGTGTATAATTCTTGATTCAGTATGGTAATTCTATTTTGATTTGTCATTCCCTTACTTTTGACCATCCCCGATTTTATTAGTGGAGATCAAAAAGTTCACAGTAACTACATAAAATTTGTTATAGACAATTAGTCATGTTTAATTTTAAGCAATTTATATACATATAAAATAGAGTACCAGGATTTGATTCTGCAGACGTTCAGTCCTGCATGTGTTTAATTATTGTGTGTAGAGTCCCACTGAATTGAATCCTTCCTTTCATATCAGTGGGCACTTGATTATGTCTAAAGTTTCATTGAAATCAATGTAACTATGCACTGAAACTGTTTACAAGTGAACCCTAATTTTACATTGTCAGACACTTCATGTGCTTTTTGCATTTTTTTTTGTTGGTGGCTTTAATTATATAATACATGTATCTCATGAAATGCAGGACCTAGTATTATGACAGCAATGTAGCAAGGCTAGAAAGAACAGGCTAAATTTGTAAGTAAATGAACTCCTTTGCTCCACAGTATATTTTTAACTTTAATGGAACTCTGCAACAACTTGAAAACTTTTGAAACAGATCAGATTGGTAGTTTTTTTTTCCTGAAACATTAAAAATTAAACTGTAATTTTATACATATTACATAGCTTAACTTTCAAGCTTGCATGACAGCATGTCAACATGGATTAAAGTCCTTTCTCCTCCTGGTCTGGCTTATATAACAATAGCAGGCTGATGAACTGTATATTTGAATCTATGTCAGGCTTAAATAAACTCTGGTAAGAAAATGTAAAGAAAAATGTTGGACTATAGAGCCAAAGTCTCAAAGCTGGATCTTAAATTATGCTGACAGTATCCAAGGATGGAAATGTGCATTTTAATAAATCCCATCATATAATCAAATTCTACCCCGTTCATTTATTTTGCAGTGAAACCAAGAAAGGCAGCTTCCAGGTTCACTAGGGATTCCTCAACTAGTACACAACCTAGCCAATGCCATTTCTCTCTTAAGTCCCTGATGTAAGGGGATGTGTTCGAGATTTGTCACAGCTGCAATTTCCTCCATGTCTCAGGCAGACTTTCTGCCTGAGGGGTCTTCAGTCAATGTCTGCCAAAGAAACTGAGTTAAATTTAATGAATTATGCAGTGTGCGCTCCTATAAGCTGAAGTCACAGCTCTAGTTATAGGAGTGTCTGCTTTGAAGAGGTATGGCCAGACTTCAAAATGGGTCCTGTTGCAATTTCAACTTGAAACATCTAAAGGGGGTCCAATTTGCAGCGGTTGTGAGCATCCACAGCTGTCATTGACTTCAACTGAACTTGTGGTGCTCAGTATTCCTGAAAAATCAGGTCCAGACAGTCTCCGGGAGGCCACCCAAAATTAGAGGCAATCACTATTTATAGCCCACCACTGAATGGTTGGATGTAAGTAACTGAAATGTGAGTTGTTGGAACATAAGAAAATAATTTCTCAGTTATGTAATGCCAAATGCCACTGTAAGTATACACTTTATACCAAACGTATTTGTGTAGATATTAATTAATCAACATATCTTATCTATTTATACACAAGCACATATGGCTGCCCTGAGAATGTTTGAAAACTTCCAGATTTGATTTCGATAACTAGATAAATTGACCACAGTATTTACATCACTTCTATAATTAGTACAGGCAATACTCTGAACATGAAAATACTAAGAAAGCATTTAATTACAACTACTACTGAATATTTTTATAGGTAATCATTGTTGGCAATATATACTATTTTTGCTTGAGTATGTACATATCACACATACACTATATCCATAAGACCACAATCTGTGGAAAATTCTATATTTCACTTTTTACGACACTATAATGCTGCAATCCTTGTCTAAATGGTGTAGCATCTTTGTCAAATATTTTCAAGCATACTTCTCAACCACTGAAGCTGTGTCTACACTAGCCTGCTACTTCGAAAGACCAGGCACCACTTCGAAGTAGTGCACATTGCGTCTACACATGCTATGCTCTACTTTGAAGTTGAAATCAACATTAGGCACCACAGACGTCGAAACCGCTATCCCAGCCAGAAAATAGGAATAGGGAGCTACTTTGACGTCTAACATAAAAAATGACGTGTAGCTGCTCCACGTCCTGGTACTTTGAAAAAGGGGGGTCCGCCACGGCAGCAATCAGCTGGGATGCAGAGATGTGCTGCGCAGGCCATGTGGGGCTGCATGATCTGTGCACACAGTGGCATTTAAAGCCACGTGGGCCAGGAAATCACGTAGCAGGAAGCTGAGAGCACACAGGCAGCAGCCATTACACTTGGTGCCCCTGCATGCCTCAGTGACCCCCAGCAGCTCCCCACTGATGATGGAGAGCAGCCAGGCACCAGAGCAGTCCCAGGGTTCCCCCAAGGGCTCAGCGGGGTTGGGGAAGAAGTGTGGCCCCTCCTGGAGCGAGGCCGAGCTCTGCGATCTTCTGGGGCTCTGGAGTGAGGAGGAGGAGCTGTGAGTTATGGGAAGCAAGCAGCAAAATGCATCTGCCTTTGCCCAGCTGGAGTAAGGTGAAGGAGTTGTGGCAGGGTTACGCCCGGGCTTGGGACTTGGCCAGTCAGTCTGGGGCCATCCCTGGTGCTGCCCCTATTACCAGGAGCTCAGGGCCACCCAGTCAATCCTGCATATGTGTTTAGTTATTGTGTGTAGAGTCCCACTGAATCGAGCCCTTCCTTTCATATCCCGGGACACCTTCTGGACAAAGGAGGAGGGCACAGGAGCCAGCAGGGGGTCATGGCCCTCCACCCCTGCCCTGGAGTGATGGCCCAATGCCCAGGCCACCTAGGTCCCCCTCCCTCTGTAAATAGTTACCCCTCCCCTTCTGTATATAGTTATCCCTGCTGTTGTGTTGACAAATATGTTCTAGCCACACTTTTCGTAGTTTGTAATATACTGTTTTATTTTTCCCAAACCTCTGCGTGCCATGTGCTCAGTGGGAAAGTGTGGGGTGGGGTGGGGGGTGGCCGAAGGCGCACTCAACCACCTGGCAGGCTTGGTTGAGTTGGCTGTTGAAGCGCTCCTGGTTGGGGGTAAGGTGGCCTGTATAGGGCCTCATGAGCCAGGTCTGGAGCAGGTGCACGGCGTCGGGCAGAGGGGCATGGTGGTGTCCTCCAGCGGGATCTCCCTCTGGGGGATGTAGGTCCACGCCTCCAGCTGTGAGAGTGTGTGGGGTTTTGCCTGACCTCCCTCCCTGGCACCCTACCCTGGGCTCCCCATCCCCCGGTGTGTGTGTGCCTGGGCCTCCTTACTTCCATCACAATGGCCCAAACTGCTGCCTTACTCACAACAAATTGGTGTCCCACGGAGCAGTAGCTATCTGGAGTGGCCATCTTCCAGACAGCTGTCGCAACCGTCTTCTTAACAGGCAGGACAAGCTGCTTCTGGGTGTTCTGGTGTCTCAGGGGGAGGGTTGGCTACCGGCAGAGCTTGAGGAAGGTCTGCCACTGCATCTGCAAATTCCGGAGCCACCAGTTGTTATCCCACTCCCCCAGAACCAGTTGCTCCCACCACTCAGAGCTGGTGGGGAGGATCCTGAGCCAGCAGAGCAAACGGGGGCAGGAGGGCCTGATTTTGTCTGGGGCATTCACTTCTGCCCCTGTGAGGAGGGGGTCTCCTGCCAAGAGCTGCTGGGTGGCAACTGGTGCTGCGGTTAGCAGGGCACCGCTCTGCTGGTGGCAGCCAGCCAGGTGTCAAGCTGCTGCTGGTCCGTGTCCATTCCTGCAGGCACTGTGTCTGTAGGGCTTGTGGCACCTCTGCAGGCCTCGTGCTGTGCAGGCCGAGTGTGTTTGAGAGGGGCCTTTAAAGGAATGGCTTGCTGCGGCCCTAGAAGGGCTTGTCCACCCTGCGACCTCATCTGCAGCCTTTCCTGGCCCCTTCCTTTGAAAGGGGCTGCTGGTATGTGTAGACACTTTCTTTTGACATCCTGGGCAGCCCCTTTTGACGTGGCTTTTTCAACGTTGCTCATTGACGGCACCAGCCATGGCCTGTGTGTAGGTGCTATACATCGAAGGAGCATCTTTCGCTGTCTCCCTTTCAAAAGATGCTCTTCTGAAGTAGTGCTTTAGTGTAGACATAGCTTGATGTTAACAGGGAAAGCTCTTCTCCTACCCTGAGATGTTTTGGTTTGTTATCACCTCTGTGATACAGTAGGAAAATTAACTCAGCTGGTACAATAATGAGCTCTGTAGGTTATCAACCTACAGCCTGTTTAGGAAATTAAGTACTCTCCTCCTTGCTTTGGTCTTTCCTGGTACGCTAATTAAGGCTTAAGTGATCAGAGTTCAGGGTCAGCTATTGGATTTCAGCACTCTGTCTCATTGGTCTAAGATATATGTAAGCATATACACAGGACTGTAGGACAAGCATTTGAACAGTATGCAGTCAGTTTAAAAATACCTTTTTTCATATAAATAAAAGCATGTTTTCTAGGTTTCATCTAAAAAAGAAGACTCTCCAGAGCTTGCAGTCTGTAGATATGACCAAATCAGAGAGCTAGTCTTAAGTCTTGATATAAAGACTGCAAGGTGGCCCATCTCAAAAGCATACTAAGTATGGCAGTTTGAATAAGTTGGTGGTTCAGATAATTCAAATCTGAGAAAATGACTAGGAATGACTTATAAAGAACATCAGTCCAGACCCTCAGGCATTTCACTTGTAATTATTGTGTACAGCTCTGTGCTCTATTAAACAGGAAGAATTATCTATTTAAAAAGCTCTCTGTACATGTTCACTGAGGATTTATATACAGAAAATCTTGATAATGCAAATGGATCCCAGAGGAAGCATTCACACTGCACTTTGACTGAAAAGCTGCCCTGAAGATACAAATAAATGTTTGAAGACAAATGTCAATGATTCTGCTTCTCAGATCAACCAGCCTTTAATGAGAAATAGAGTGTCCATTCACTAACCTTAATTTAGACATGTATTCTCAAGAACAGGCTGGATGATTACTTTACAGGCCCAATTTCTAAAATTTACTGAACATGAAAACATCCTAGCAACAGAATAGGAGATTACAGCAATACCTATTACTAACATAACTCAGCCTTCCATTTACTGGTCACATAAAAGAAGGGCCAGCTATCATCTCTACCATGTTCTGTGTTTGTTTTCTTCTGCTCGTCAGAATCACTTCCATCATGTCTGGCTTAAATTAATCTGAGTTTTTGATTGGTGGCTGGGTTCAGCTGTGGTTTAATTTGTTATAATCTATAGGTAACATTAGAAGTTAGGCAATGATTAGGCTGAGAACAGGGATGTGGCTGGGTAATAAGTATGAGGTAAATAGTTCTTAAAACACAGTGCTGTGCTCTGCATGTGTGGACAGTTGCTGTTTTGGTAAAAATGTCTTCCAGAACTGGAGATCAGCACAGTTCCTCCATGGGAGCACCATGCTCTGTCTCTGATATGCTGAGAGCACCATGCACTTCCCATCCAAACTTCCTAAAGAGGTGAGAGCTGCTGGCAGCAACGAACTCAAGCAATGCTTGCACTCTGCAAGAACCAAGACTGTTTTGGGCCTCTGTGCAAAGATCAGCTGAGGAGGTTGAGGCAGCTTGCAAACAACCCCTGCTACTTGTGGGTGAGATGAAATTTGGGCCTGCAGATAGCCATATTTTATTTATGTGCTCTCTCAAAACCTTACAAGATACAGCTGGTGTGGATTTCAGTGAGAATTGCACATATGGAACTGAGGGTGGAATTTGGCCTGCAGCATTCATTGATTTTTAAAATCAACACATTCAAGAAGCTCATTCACCCTCTTGTCAAGTGTTGAGGGTTATGGCATGTTTGTAGAACAGTGGGGGGAATTGGTTTGGCTGCTGTGTATATTTGTACATTAGAAAACTACCTCAGTTTCTAAAACCAAACTTAGGTGATCTAGCTGTATTACTTAGGGTGTGTGAAAAATTCACATCCCTGAGCAACATGGTTAAGACAACCGAAACCCCAGCACAGAGTGTCTTAAGTGAATGCTAGCTACCACCCCCAGGTAACGGGATTTACTACAGAGATGGAAGAACCTCTTCTGTTGTCATACAGTAAGTGTATATACTGTCCTTGTGCTGCTGTAGCTTTGCTCGTGTAGTCTCTGCAGATATACTTTGAGGAGCCAAGTCTAGCACCTTTCACAAGCAGCAAATAGACATTAAACCCACACAAAAAGTAGCGTGTAAGTGCATCTTGCATATTCACAGATTTCAAGGCCAGAAGAAGCTATTATGGTCATCTAATCTACCTTCTTGTATATCACAGACCACATCGCTTCCCTACAATCAAAACAAGTCTAAAATGGTAAACAGGGAAAAAATAGAAGTCACAGGGCCCAACATCATATCATTGGCCTGGTCATTCATGCTTGAAATAAAGCACATTCTTTTCGAAAACTAATGTCATTGTGACATAAAAATTGGCAGAGCTGGAGAATTCACCACAACCCTTTATAAAAAGTCAGCTCAGCAACTTTTCTTTCAAGATCCAACCTGTTTGCAGTATGGTTTACCCTGCTATTCACAGCATTTCTTCCACTAATATCTTCTTACCAGCATTACCTACCACCATGGCAGTTTGTGTAGATGGAGGGGGGACAGGATACAGCTCCATGGCAAGGGAGCTAAGAGCAATTCCACCCAGGTGTCTGCAATATTCTCTATTCAATATTCCATCTAGTCTGGAACTTTGTTTTCTGCAGATCTAGGATGACCATAACTGACCTTTCAGAAAAGAGGATGCCACAGAGAGGGAGAGTATCCGTATCTTAATGTGTATTTTGGTGTATGTTAATTGTACCTAATGGGTTACAGTACATGAATACAACATGAGTTGGTAGCTACTGATACACTCCCTCTCAGGGGTGCCCTCTTTTTTATGTGGTACCCTTTAGCAGATCCCTAACCTGAGTGGCCCCTTCTTCTTCTACTTCGAGGTGTCGTAAACCCCACTCCATCAAATGGGCACCAAGGTGGAGTAACTCCATATGAGTATTAGGTGTGGTAAATTTCCTCTTTTGAGGTAACTTTCATGACATGAGTGACCAGGCCAATGATATGATGTTGGACTCCGTGACTTTATTTTTTCCCTGTTTATCATTTTAGACTTGTTTTTATATGACATCACAGTGAATCCTTTAGCAATATGCATGGGCGAATGGACTTTCCCCCTCTAGATTAGATACCACTTGCTAAAATATGCGATCCATAGACTTACTACTTACCAAAGAACTTTTTGCTGTGATTTTGGTATCATGTTATGCCAGAGGCATATAGAGCACAGTAGCATAATGTAGCAATTGGCTGTGACTGTGGAAAAATTATATCAGTTCTTCTTAAATTTCTTCTCTCAAATAATCATTTTGCCTGTGTGTTAAAATTTCACATTAAACAACAGTAATTGTGTTCTAAATGCTTTGTAATGAATAAGAAATGGCAGTTTGTAGTGCATTTATTTGCAGTCTTTGACAAATTTCAAGAATTACATATTTATAAATGATAGAGAACAAGTGCTGGGCATATACCTAAACAATTCAGGGATTATGATAAGAACAAATGTGTGATCATCACAACGTTCATAGATATAATACCACTAAGGCTGTTTTACACAGTGGGGCCCCCTGGAAAGTGTGGCATCCCCACTGAGGGGAAGAGAAACCTATGTCCCATTTAACAATATGCAATTACATAGTTGCAATGTATTTGGAAGCAGACATTTTCATTACAGGAAACTCTACCAGTTAGAAAGTATACAAAAAAAACACAGAGCAAACTCTTCAGTTTAATATTATTGCAATGTTTATCAAAGAGGCCCAGTTACGGAAGTTACAAGACTAGGGTTTAGGGCACAGTTGGCTGGTGTTTGTATCATTCCAGGTTGTGGTTCAGATCCTTAGTTGTTTGTACAATTCCAATGGCACAATGGGGAAAGAAATGGGCTAAAGCAATTAATTGGAGGTTTTCCTGGAAGAGGGAATGCCAAACACTCCTGGTCAATATTCCCATTAATGTTTTCCACCCATGTACAGAATAACTTTTTATGTCCAGTCAGGCATGAGACAATGGGTACCACCAACCAGGATAGCTCAGTGGTTTAAGCATTTGCTTGCTAAACACAGGGCTGTGAGCTCCATCCTCAAGGGGCCCGTTTAGGGATCAGGGCACCTAGATTAAAAATAATCTGTCAGGGAGGGGGATACGCCTTGCTGCAAGGCCAGGAGACTGCACTTTATTACCTCTGAAGGTCCCTTCCACCTCTATGAGATAAGTATATCTCCATATTTACAACACAAAACCTAGCTGTTGGAGCTCTGCTAATGAGCTGGGTGGCATCTGATTCTCTCGTGACCTGCCACACAAGTGAACAGGGAATACTACCCCACATTTGAAGCACAACTCCTGCAATTGTTAAGCTCATAAAGTGTTTCTTGTTGGACACCCAGCAGATGAAGAACACACAGGGATTGCTTGTTAAAAGTTTGGTTTAGGAGACTTGCCAGTAATCACTTACTCTGGAAGAGAGGCTGGGGGAGAGCTGATTTATCCACTGTGTTAAAGCAACTGCCTTATTTATGAGACCATCTTATCTTTTCCTGAAAGTCCCTATCTCATTCACCACACACTTTCTAACTTCTGCAATAAATGAGATCAGGCTCCAACAGATAACAGCTTCATTCCCTTCACAGTTTTCCTCCTTCCCCTTCTTTTTCCAGTACAGCACTATCTCCAGATTGGAAGAAGTGGGTCTGCCCCGTGAAAGCTCGTTACCTAATATATTATTTTGTAAGCCTTTCAAGTGTTACATGACGGCTTTTTTGTTTTCCTTCCCCCTATAGTTTCTGCAGAGGGTTGAGAGAGTCTTACCCAATGGTTTCAGATGTCTGCCCTGTTTACTACAACCTATATTCTTCTACAAAGCAACTAACCCCTCTGGTGTCTGTCACTCTTCTTTTCACATAGAAGTTCCTAAATTTATTGCTAACTCAACCCCATATGAATGAAGTATTTTCTATTGGGACCACAGACAACATGAAGAATGTCATTATGAAGAGACCTCCATGCACTGTGACATTATACACACTGTACATGTGAAGAACTGCCAATCACTGTGCCATTGACCAGACTCACATCTACCTGAGGTAACCTATATCCAGCCAGATTCCACACCCTGACCACCACTCACCACAACCCCGTGCCTCAGACCTGAGCTGCCGCCACCCAAACTCCATCTCAGAGCATGCGCCCTTCATCCTTCCCTGACCTCCAGCCCTAGTCCTGAACCCCCTGCCACACTCAAGATTCCTCCCTGAGTTATACCATTTCCTGCACCCTAACCCATTGCCACAAGTTCATCCCAGATCCCCCTCTCTCATGTCAAACCCCCAACCCAGTGCAGAGCCTTCACCTCCTTCCCATATCTAATCTCCTGCCCCATCTAAGTGAAAGTAAGTGAGGGTGAGGGAGAGCAACTAGTGGAGGGAGCGGGAATGGAGTGGATGGGGTAGATACAGAAGGGTGGTACAGGGAGCAGGAGAAGGGTGTTTTGGTTTGCGACAGTAGACAGTTGAACCCCCTACAGATGGGACTCCCCAGAGCATCCTGAGATCCCTGAGGTCTTGTCAGGTCTGTGGCTTCTGACCTGGCCCAGGAATGGGGCCTCATGGGAAGGGGAGAAAAGAGAGAGCAGGAGGAAGAGCCTTGTGAGGGGGAGCTGCGAAGAGTCTGGTGCCAGTGACATGGGCGGCACTTCATGGCAGAGGAACTTACCTCCTCCTCCATGAAGTGCAGCCCATCAGTGCTAATCCATTCTTGGGCTCCATCCCATCCCTCAACCACCCCTTGACTCCAGCATCCCTGACTTTAGGGTCCCTGCAGCCTGATCTGCTGTTTGTGCAATCATGTTTGGGATTATGACTTGCAGCTTGGGAACCACTGTTCTAAACCTTCACCTCCTGTCCCAGCCTGAACCCCTGATGCAGTCTACTATTCTCCCAGCCCCTCCCTCACCAGCCTCTCTCTGCTTCATGCATGCTGGTCTTTGCGCCATCCTTAGCCAATCTAGTCAGCTACTTCCTCTGTCTCTTCTGTGACAGCTGAGCACCAGACCCCTGTCACTTGAACTTTCATGCCTGCCGACTGAAACTGGGCAAAATTTCAAGTAAACGAAACAAGGTTATATAATGGAAATTTTAACTATAGGTGTTACAGCCAAGTTGATATATAACATCATGACTACTACGCAGACTGTACTATAGTGGCTGCCTAGACGAGGAAGGAAACTCACTGATATTCTCCGAGAAATACTATAACAATTTGGCAGCCTATTTTTCTTGGGTTTTGCTGATATGTTTACCATATGAACTGAACTAGATCCACCATGGCTTTCCTGAATATTTTATCTGCATGACACAGAAAGGATTTAATTTTGGGGGCTCTCCCCTGCTACAGCAGCCTTACACTGTTGATTGGTCAGCAGGGTGCAGTCAACATGACAACTGGAATATTCTTTGGAAGAGGACTTTGCTTGAGTCAGACAATTGAATTTGAATATGTTTCCATTTTTAAAACCAGTCCAAATATATACCTGCGTCTGCCTACCCCATGAATGTGGTGGTGGCCAGCTAACAAAACAAGACTATATGATAAATACGGTTTCTGGAATAATTCTCCTCCCATCTACATCAGTATGACTCCATTAATGTAATGTGCTATCTGGAATGGAAGTTTTGTACCAGTGAGAAAAAGTAAAAGCCTACCTTGTGACCTAATTTGCAATTATTTCTAGCACAAAAAGGATGGTGCGTCCAATCACAAACACCTAGAGCTAGTCAAAAAAAGTACCAGGTGCCTTTGATGGGAAGCTTCAAAGTATTTTTGTTTTTTCTTTTAGATTACCCAGAAAAAAAAAAGCCACCCCCCGCCCTTGTAAACTGAAAATTGGTTTTGGAAAAACTAGTTTTAGTTTTAGTAAACAGTTCTGGGGTCAAAATTTTGAAAGTTGAATTTGTTGCCCCCAAATACTTTGGTATTCAATTTAATTTTTCCCCTTTGAACAATAAAATGGTACAAAAAGACTGTTGTATTGTTTAAAAGCAATTTTTCAACTAAATTAATTTAATTGAAAACTGTTGATCAGCAGTACAGTACCATCAACCTCCCTTCCTGCCCTCATTTTAAAATCTTTATTATTATTGGAAAATCCTTACTGGAAAAATATTCACTGTATGATCAGAGTGATGTGAACTATACACCTGATTAAAAGCCTATTGAAGCTAATGGAAAAATTCCCAATGACTTCACTGTGTGATGGATTACTCTCTTGTTGCCATGTTCATTTCATTTTATAGTTGGTTTATTAATCTAGTACAGAAAATTAAGTTTCTCCTCTAGCTTCTTCAATATTCCTCATAAAAATAAGAAGCAGCACAGAAGTCTTATTTTATTGGCCCACCAAAAATACTGTACCCAAAATGAATCGGTATTCTTCAACAGCCTTGCCTGGTGCTTTGTGTTAATTCTCATTTACTGTGTAGCACCTCTAGTTTTGATGAAGATGAAATGTGTTGAACAGAGGTAGGATGCTATGTAAATTGGTTTATTCATAAATGCACAATTCCTCCTTTGGATAGAAAATGAAAATTATTAGGGAACTCAAATATCCCAGTTACAAATAACAGAAAATAAGAGTTAAACATTCTGGCAGTGTCTACACATGGCCAAAATTTCAAAAGAGCCATGCTAATGGCCGAAGCGGAGAATACTAATGAGGCACTGAAATGAATATTCAGAGCCTCATTAGCATCCAGCCAGCTGCAGCACTTTGCAAGTGCAGTGTTTTGATTGTGCATGGCTTGTCTAGAAATAAGGGAATTTTGACATTTGCGGGGGTAGTTTCAAATAGGGTCCTGTGTAGCCGAGCTGCATGTAATTGAAATGTGGCATTTTCAAAGTGCCACAGCCGGCTGCATGATAATGAGCTGCTGAATATTCATTTCAGAGCCTCATTAGTATTCCCTGATTTGGCCATTAGCATGGCCCTTTCAAAATTTTGGCCAGGTATAGACACGGCTTCTGAATCCAATTGGAAAACAAAAACACAAGTTGAACAAACAGCCAGTTTCCAATTCTAAAATGATGGTTAGAAAATGCTTGATAATCAAACGAAACAGAGCTTAAATACACTTTGTGAAAGGAAAATATGTTGCAAGCCAAATGGACACTGGGCACTTCACCTGGCTTCTGTCCCCCTTAGCATCAGAGAGAAAACATGCAATGAAGGCAATAGCCTGACTTCCAAGGGAAAGAGCAATCCTCCAGGCTCCGTTTACATGTGCCACTTCTGCACATGTACTTTGGAGTTCAGAAGAGCTTCTTCCAGACTCTGAACCATATGCTGATATGCTAATAAGGTGTGGAAAATTTGCATCCATGCTTCATTAGCATCTTCTGGATCACTCATTTGCTTGCCACTTCCGGAAGAAGTGGCATGTGTAGAGACAGCTTAGGGCTTCTGAAGGGTCAAAGAATCCATGGAACTAATAAAGCCTCTGATTTTCAGTTAGAAAATAGGTCCTCTGTGCAGGGAGGAGCTAGGATTGAACTATAACAAAACCCAGAGGGAATAAGGATGTAGGAAAGGGTTCATGGGGGAACACGGGTAGAACATTCTTGGGCTGTGTCTACACGTGCCCCAAACTTCGAAATGGCCATGCAAATGGCCATTTCGAAGTTTACTAATGAAGCACTGACATGCATATTCAGCGCTTCATTAGCATGCGGGCGGCAGCAGCGCTTCGAAATTGACGAGCCTTGCCGCCGCGCGGCGCATCCAGACAGGGCTCTTTTTCGAAAGGACGCCACCTTCTTCGAAGTCCCCTTATTCCCATGAGCTCACGGGATACTTTTGTATCCCAAATTAGAAACTGCACGGCCAAACACCACATTCAAAATAGCCAGGCTATTTTGAGGTTAGTGTTTTGTTCCCAGTAACTCCAGGAAGCTAAAAGTCTGAAAACAAGATAGGTCAAAATAACCTACGCAAATTGCACACCACAAATTGCATAAGTTATTCTGATGTAGGAGCCTTAGTCCTTGGATGTTACTTCCTAACTTTTGGTACATGGCTCAGTTTTCTCTGTATCATCACTCAGTTATGCTCTGTATGAGTAGGATGGAAGGTAAGTTACAGTGGTTATGTCTACACTATCCAAAAACTTCAAAATGGCCATGCAAATGGCCATTTTGAGGTTTACTAACGAAGCACTGAAATACATATTCAGCACCTCATTAGCATGCGGGCAGCCATGGCACTTCAAAGTTGATGTGGCTCGCTGCCGCGCGGCTCATCCAGATGAGGCTCCTTTTCGAAAGGACCCCGTCTACTTCAAAGTCCCCTTATTCCTGGATGAGCCATGCGGCAGTGAGCCCTGTCAATTTCGAAGTGCCACGGCCACCCGCATGCTAATGAGGCGCTGAATATGTATTTCAGAGCTTCATTAGTAAACTTTGAAATGGCCATTTGCATGGCCATTTTAAAGTTTTTGGTTAGTATAGACACGGCCAGTATGCTGATTGCTCTTACGCAGTTGTGAACATTGTCCATCTAGCTCAGAAAGTGTCTTTTGCAGGAACAGAAGGCAATTTTCCTTGCAGGTCTGTTCAGTTTTAGCCATCATTAAATATACATGTAATAGTCTGAAACATGATACAAATATTTAGTAATAATAATGCTTTGTATTTATATACTGCTTCCTAGTTATAAGGAGTTGCACAACCCAGTCTTTTCTAATTCATTCTTTGGTGATCAATCCATCGGTGTATTTGTATTTACACTGACTTCAGTAGAACACACGAGAATGAGATCTTGTTTCCCGGCAGTGAGTGGAGAGTTCTGTTTTGTTTAAATTGGTTATAATGACAGATCATTCTGAGTAGAGAATAGAGAAATGCAGATATGTCAGAAACAAGAAAGTAGTTGGCATAAGGTGTCCCTGGAGCTGCTGGTGGTATGACAAACAGTCCTGCTGGACTTGTCTTCCTTGGAACTTGTCATCTTTGTGATAGCATTAGTGCTTCAATCTAAAACAACCTTTAAAGATGACAGCAAACCAACAAGGATCTTCAAGATTTTTGAGCACATTAAAGCCTTGCCTGAACTAAGGAAATAAGCAAGAAAATCCCACTATTACTCTATAATAGCTCATCTCCATTAGAGGATGCAGTGCCATGAACTCTCCTGTAGATGGGCTGCTGGCTGTTATGAGTGCCATGTTAATTAGACCTGCTCTGAAGATGTTAGCCCATGTGGCACTTAAAATAGTGACAGAAGATGATGACTGGTCTTCATAGTTATTGCCTGAGGAGTTGAACCTATGACAGCAACAGTGGGAGAGGTACAGAAAATTTCTCTAATATAATTAAGAGAACAAAATAAACAAACCAGGTTCTTATTTTTTTTCTTCATCACATGACAAATATTCACATGCTCTGTTTGCCCAATTGTTTACAATTAACATGACTATTTCAAAAGTGATTGCACACATTCATGTTTATGGAAAAATAAAATCTGAGTCTGAAATATGTGACAAAATAAAAGGATACTGGTAGTTTCCCATATGATAATACCTAAAATTCATTTTCCATTGATTGTATGAGAATGTTCAATTCTCCATCACAGCTGTAGCCATTTATGACTCTGAAGTGTTGGAATCCAGTAGTTAGATAAGAGATAAGTCCTTGCTTTAGAGATCTGAAGTATGAACAACCTTGCTGCACAGGAAACTGGAGATAAAGAAACATTTTTTACATATTTAGCTAAATCAACTAAGTAGTAATACTGTGTTGTTATAAAGTGCCTTTCATCTAAGGCTTTAAAGGGCTTCATAAACATTAAAGATCAGCAGACACTCTCTAGCTTTTAACCCTGCTCAGCAGTGGAAAACAATTGCCTTTATCTCACTTCCTAAATGTAATGGGGCTATTCATACTATAGTGCAAGGTACCCCAGAAGGATCATAGGGAAGGCAGGATTCTGAACCCACTTCATAGAACCTTAGAAGGTCATCAAGTCCAGCCCCCTGCCTAAAGCAGGATCAACCCTAACTAAATCATCCCAGCCAGGACTTTGTCAAGCTGGGACTTAACCCTCTAGGGATGGAGATTTCACCACCTCTCTAGGTAATATATTCCAGTGATTCACTACACCTCCCTCTCTGGAACTTGAGATCACTGCTCTTTGTTTTGCCATCCATCACTACAGAGAACGGCTTCTCTCTTTCCTCTTCAGAGCCCCCTTTTAGGAAGTTAAAGACTGCTACCAGATCCCCCCATCCCACTCTTCTCTTCTGCAAACTAAATAAGCCCAAATCCCTTAGCCTCTCCTCATAAGTCATGTGTTCCAGTCCCCTAATAATTTTCGTTGCCCTTTGCTGGACCCTGTCCAATGTCTCCACATCCTTTCCATACTGGGGACTCCAAAACTGGATGCAGTACTCCAGATGTGGCCTCAGCACTGCTGAATAAAGGGGAATACCAACTTTTCTAGATCTTCTGGAAATGTTCTTCCTAATACACCCCAAAGATGCCATTAACCTTCCTGGCCACAAGGGCACACTGTTGACTCATATCCAGCCTCTCATCCACTTTCATCTCCAGGTCCTTTTCTGCTGCACTGCTGCTTAGTCAGTCCCTGGTCTGTAACAATGCTTGCGATCCTTCCATCCTAAATTCAGTACTCTGCATTTGTCTTTGTTGAACCTCAGATTTCTTTTGGCCCAATCCTCCAATTTATCTAGGTAACTCTGGACCCTATCACTAACCTCCGATGTACCTACCTGCTCCGCCCCGAGGTTAGTGTCATCCACAGATTTGCGGAGGGTGCAATCCATTCCCTCAACCAGGTCATTAATAAAGATGTTGAACAATACTAGCCCTAGAACTGATCCTTGGGGCACTCCATTTGAAACTGACCACCCACCAGACATGGAGCCATTGATCACTACCTAATGAGCATGACTGTCTAGCCAGCTTTCTATCCACCTTACAATCCATTTATCCAATTCATACTTCCTTAACTTATGGTCAAGACAGTTGTGGGAGACTGTATCAAAAGCTTTGTAAAGTCAAGGTATATCACATCCATTGACTTCCCCATGTCCACAGAGCCAGTTCCCCCATCATAGAAACTAATCAGATTGGTCAGGCATGACTTACCCTTGGTGAATCCACGCTGAATACTCCTGATTGCTTCCCCCACTAAGTGCTGCAAAATGGAGGATCCCCTCCATGATTCTTCTGGGGACTGAGGTAAGGCTGACCCATCTATAGTTCCATGGATTGTCCTTTCCTTTTTTAAAACAGGGCACTATATTTGCCATTTTTCAGTTACCCAGGACTTCTCCCAATCACCATGAGTTTTCAGAGATAATGGCCAAAGGCTGTGCAGTCATTTGCCAATTCCCTCAGTATTCTTGGATGAATTAAATCTGGACCCATGGATTTGTGTACTTCTAGCTTTTCTAATTAGCTCTTACCCCATTTTTTCCCCGCCAAAGGCTGCCCACCTCCTTCCCATACTGCATTAGCCATTGCAGTAGCCTGGAAGATGACCTTGTCCATGAAAACTAGGTAAAAAAGGGTTGAGTACTTCAACTTATCCCACATCATCTGTCACAAGGTTACCTCCCTCATCAAGTAACAACCCCACACCTCTGATCACCCTCTGGTTGTTAACCTGTCTGTAGAAACTCTCATTACCCTTCACATTCCTTGTTAGGTGCAGTTAAAGGTGTGCTTTCGCCTTCCTGATTACTACCCTACATTCCTGAGCAATATATTTATACTCTTCCACCATCTGTTCAAGTTTTCACTTCTTATATACATCCTTTTTGAGTTTAAGCTTGCCTGGGATTCCCCTGGCAAGCCAAGTTGGTTGCATACCATATTTTCTTCTTTTACCGTGCACTGGGATGGTTGTTCCAAGACACTTCAATAAAGCTTCTTTAAAAATACTGCCAGTTCTCCTGGACAACTTTCCCCTTCATATTAGCTTCCCAGGGGATCCTGTCCATCAGTTCTCTGAGGGAGTTGAAGTCTGATCTTCTGAAATCACAGGTCTGTATTTTACTGCTCACTTTCTTTCTTTTGTCAGGACCCTGAAATCTACCATCTCATGATTGCTGCAGCTGAGATTGCCACCCACTTTGGCTTCTCCTACTAGTTCCTCTCTGTTTGTGAGCATCAGTTCAACCTGCCCATGACTCCTGATCAGTTCCTTCTGCACTTCTTATCCCCAACATTCTCTAGAAAAGTCCTGGATTATCTGTGTGCTGCTGTATTAGTCTCCCAGCAAATAGCAGAGTGATTAAAGTTCCCCATGAAAACCAGGGCATGTGATCTGGAGGCTTCTCTTAGTTGTGTTAGTTTCCTCATCAAGCCCATTCCCCTGAGCTGGTGGTCTACAACAGACACCAACCGCAACATCATCTCTGCTGCTTTCGCCTCTAAGCTTAACCCAAAGACTCTCAACTGGCTTTTCTCCCTCCTTATACTGGAGCTCTGAGTAATCACACTATTCTCTTACATACAGTGCAAATCCTCCTCCTTTTCTCCCATCTGTCCTTCATAAACAGTTTATACCCTTCCATGACCATGCAGGAGTTATGTGAGTAATCCCATCAAGTCTCCATCATTGCAATCACTTCATACTTCATTGACTCTACCAGAGCTTCTAATCATTCCTGTTTGTTTCCAAGGCTTCTTGCATTCATGTACAAATACCTTAAATAATTAGCTGATTGGCCTACCTTCTCCTTTCACCTCAGGGGTCCTCCTTTATTGTTCCTTCCTTATTGTGTTTCTTTCAGATACCCCATTAACCTGCCTCCCTCAGGGCTTGTGTCACCATCCCCTTACGCCAATGAACGTGGTTTAAAGCCATTGTCACTAGGTTTGTGAACCTGCCAGCAAAGATTCTCTTTCCTTTCTTTGTTAGGCGGATTCTGCCTCTTCCTAGCAATCCTTGTGCCTGAAACAGAGTTCCATGGTCAAAGCAACCAAAGCCCTCTCTCCGACACCACCTGCTCAAGCACACATTTACTTCCACGATTCAATGGCCAGTACAGATGGATAGCTGTGAAGAGAGTAGTATGCACAACAGTACTCAAAGAGGAGGCATGGTAGATTCACTCTGCCTATATACGTTTATGGAGATACCTCTCTCAGTAAAGCAAATATATGGGGCTATTCTTGTAGCAATGCGTCATTGAACTACTCCCAACTAACCATTCCCAACTAACCACTTCAAAGGCATATTACATCTCTGTAAGTTAGGCTTCAGTATAATATATATTTTACAGGTAGATAAATTACAGAAACTTTAAAATACTTACCCAATATCAGAGATTGACTCAGTTGCGGAGCTGAGACCAGATCCTGGGTATCTTAATGTCTAGTCTCAATTTCTATCCACTAATCATACTCCTTCTAGGAATTATTTTTAGTTTGTAATCATGCCAGAGAAAATAGAAAATGTATATATGTTTTAAGTGAGTAATCACCTAATTGAGTGGTGCACAATCTATTTACCATTGTCAATAGATATACAGCTCTTGATGGGTTATGTGGGTCATATTCACATGATACCCATTTACTACCTTTATGACCCTGAGGATAACACATGTGCCACAGCTGTGCACTGATTGGGCTATATGTGACTCATGGGAAGAGAACCACTGATCTAATCCTATTATTTCTCACTACCTTTTGTTATTCTAGTGTTTTTTAATTTTGGCCTTGATCCTGCAAAGTTTACGTACACAGGCATTGTAAAGCAATTGGACGAGTTGTAAGTCTTTGCAGGAATATTGGTCTACAATTATAAAACTGTAAAAGCTGCAAAGTAGGAACTGTATAGTTATTAGCTTCTAGGGAACACCAAGCACAACTTTGGGTGGTAAGAAACACTTAGCAATGAAGGGACAGGAGGAGGTAAAGGACATTAAGTACTTCCTAGAGAAATTTCCCCACAGGAATGCCACAGAGGGGTTCTTTTTTTTTTTTTTTGAAACATGCAGCAAGCTTGATGGTGCAAATCAATTCCCAGGCTTATCAGTGGAACCAAGGGCTTTTTACTGTATCTTCACCAGCACTACAGCTTTCTAACATTCTAAAAAGTTTAAAGATACGTTATTAGACACTTAAGATTTTAATTATCCTCAGGGAACAACTAGCTATACAGACTATTTTGACATACTCAAGTAGAAACTGGTAGAGTGTATTCAAATATGACAATCTCTATTATCTCAAGAAGATTCTTTTAATCTACCTGCATTAACACATTTGTACAATAGGAAGAATGAAGATGCAGGTCGGATTCACAGTAGGTGCAAATCAACGTACAGTAATCCCTCAAAATGTGCAATTCTAAGTTGCACTTAACTCACATTAATGCGAGTTAAGCGCAAATCAAAATCCCCCTCCTCCCTGGCTCCAGCTCACTCCCCCACCCGGGCTACATGGCTTCAGCTCTGGCTCACCACCCCCTGCTCCCCTCTGCAGCCTTAAACCACCCCAGGCCTAACCCGCTACCCCCATCCGATGGCCCCAACCCACAGCCAGGCTTAACACTCCCCAACTGCCCCCCAACCCTAACTTTCAAAAGGAGCTGCAGGTGCTCCTGCTGCTTCTCTGACTGCAGAATGTGCATTCTGCTGGGGAAAAAAGCCACCCCATGATTTATGCAAAATTTGAGTTATGCGAGGGTGCGTGGGAACACAGCCCTCACATAACTCTAGGGACTACTATATTTCCATTCAAATCCATTAAACTACATCAATTTGCTCCAGCTGGGGGCTTAGGTGCCTTCTGCAAAATAACTTAGGATGAGCTGTAACAACTGGTAAAACAAAGAACAAAACAGCTTGTGTAATAAATAGCTCAAAATGTAAAATGAATAAATAACATATTAAAACAGCCTATTAGCCACTCTAGAGCTAGCAGCATAATAATTGCTCCAGCATGGCAATGCATTACAGGCTTCAAGGGCAAAACATAACAGAAGCTTGAAGTAAAATTCCAAACTCTTTACATGTAGAAAGCAAAGAGAGGACTAACTTAGACCTATAGCCATGACTGACCACACTCTGGCTTTTATTGTTTTGTCTGGCTTTCACCACAGCTTTATGTAATCTTCCTGCTCCCACAAAGCTTTGTAGAGCAAACCAGCAAACAATAAGAAAACATAAATTCTTCTTTAAAAATGTATTACCCTTTCAAATTCTCCCTCCGTTAACTTATCCTTCTTAACTTCCATTTTCAGTAAGAAAAAATAAAATCAGAAGGAAAATAGCTGTTTCCATGATGATGCAAAGACAGCACTCACCTGCTCCTTGTTTACTACTGAGCATGCTTGAGCCAGACAGCTGCCTTGAAAAGGAAGTGTTTCAAACTACCTGGCCCTTATAAGAAGGGAGGGGAGGAGAGGAAACATGTAGATAGGGTTAGGGAACCAAATGCTTATGGTCTTCCTCCTTTATACACCTTTCTATGATAGAGTTCTGCTGGTCTTCGGAGGCTTTTGGTAATAAGAATTGAGTATTATAGTTTTTCTAGATAGAAGTTTATATTTATCTTCCTATATGTTTCTCTAGTACAGGGGCTCCTAATAGTCATGGAAAAGCAGTTCCTTCTGGAGCAATATACTCAGGTGCTCTGCACAAAAATTTGAAAAAAGGGGTTTTAATTTCTCTTTCCCGAATGCATTAGCTTTTTCTGAGAGTGATCATTATTTTATCAGTCTCCCTTTCACATCCTACTCTGATTTTGGTAGGAGCAGATATGTTAAATAACTGTCTCCCAAATTCAAAAATCAGGTTCATTCTTATTCTTGCTGTTGAAATCAAAAGACAACAAAGTAATAACTAGGTGGTTTAGGCTATGAGGATAGGGTCTTGAGACTTTTGTTTCTAGGTGAATTATCTGAATAATGCTAAGTTAGCAGTAACTCAGGAATTGTTATATCTGATGTGTGTTGTGACTTATGTGACTCACTAGTGGTCTCTCACTATGGCTACGTCTACACGTGAAGCCTACATCGAAGTAGCCTATTTCGATGTGGCGACATCGAAATAGGCTATTTCGATGAATAACGTCTACACGTCCTCCAGGGCTGGCAACGTCGATGTTCAACATCGACGTTGCACAGCACCACATCGAAATAGGCGCAGCGAGGGAACGTCTACACGCCACAGTAGCACACATCGAAATAAGGGTGCCAGGCACAGCTGCAGACAGGGTCACAGGGCGGACTCAACAGCCAGCTGCTCCCTTAAAGGGCCCCTCCCAGACACACTTGCACTAAACAGCACAAGATACACAGAGCCGACAACGAGTTGCAGACCCTGTGCATGCAGCATGAATCCCCCGCTGCAGCAGCAGCAGCCAGAAGCCCTGGGCTAAGGGCTGCTGCACACGGTGACCATAGAGCCCCGCACGGGCTGGAGAGACAGCGTCTCTCAACCCCCCAGCTGATGGCTGCCATGGAGGACCCGGCAATTTCGACGTTGCGGGACGCGGATCGTCTACACTGTCCCTACTTCGACGTTGAACGTCGAAGTAGGGCGCTATTCTTATCTCCTCATGAGGTTAGCGACTTCGACGTCTCGCCGCCTAACGTCGAAGTTAACTTCGAAATAGCGCCCGACGCGTGTAGACGTGACGGGCGCTATTTCGAAGTTGGTGCCGCTACTTCGAAGTAGCGTGCACGTGTAGACGCAGCTTATAAGTTGTTGGCTGACAAATGTCCACATGGATAAATTGCTGCAAATGGTCCACTTTTATTAGTCCAGGAATGAGAGCATCTGGAAATTGAATTTCTCTCCATAGCAGGCTAAATCTCATAAATAGCGTGGCTTGGAGAAGATTTCCCTTCTATATCTGTTCTATAAAAGAAAATAGGATTTCAGATGATCATTAAATACCCTTAAAATAATGGAATTACTGGTTTTGCTAAGCAAACAACATGCCCTTTTCTCAATTAGCATCATCACCTCAAGGAATGTTAAAGCTGTTAATTAGCTCCATAAAATTAGTGAAATGTATAATGTGGTATTATGAGTAATTTCCCTTTCAAGAATTTGTTTCTTAATAATTATGTAGGTGGACAGTCTCTTAATATAGATAAAGACCTTTGCAGCTGCTCTCATCATAGGGCTCATGTTTAATATGCACTTTGTAATTAGCTTGGAAGTAAAGCCCCACTTTTGCGGTCAGTCCCTTTTCTGTCAGATCATTTTTAATCTGAGCTGAGTTCATCTGTGAAGGGCTGATAAGCATTTTTGAAATCTCTGTACATCACAAACGGGACTTTAATCTCTTCTTTCAATTTCTAGTGCACTCATTACACAAATTCAACTCAAAAGAACCTTGATGTGTTAAAATTATCCTTCTTGGATGTAGTACAATTTATTTCAATCTTTCTTATAGCACAAAGTTTGATTCTCAGAGTAATAAATCACAGAGAAAAATGTTTGTTGTAGGTTTCTTGTCAAATATCACCATTTCTGTTAAAATGCTTGTTTTTTTTAAATTAGGATGTATGAGATCTTCCTCACTTGTAAACTAATTTTATGAGTGTAATCACCATTAAATACAGGCAAACTATATTTCCAAGATATAAAACTCTAAGCATATCCTAGATGTCTGGCTTTGCTTGCTTATGTAAGCCTCCAGTCAATTAGCACTGTTTTTAAAATCAGTAATGCAAGTATTAACCTGTTCCTCCCAGTAATCCAACACTGATTCTCTTCAGAGAATTTTCTATCCTTACAATGGCAAATTGCTGTTTGTAGCATGCATGCATTTCACTTGCATTGTATGCTAGGCTGTTATTTCAGCATATGACAATGAAAAAAATGTGTGAAACAGCAGCTAGAAAGTGCTACTAAATAACAAGTAGCAAAAAAGAAATTTCTACCTGCTGAGAAGAATAGCACCCATAAAGTGAGATTATTATTTTTTTTTTTTTAGAAGTTGAAACCAATTTAAATGCTCATTTGACATCTCCCAACCCATCTAACATGAAATCATTGGTTAATGAGAAAGATCCAACATACAGAGGTTCAGAAACATTCCAGAGGAAACCACATACATTTGACAAGCGTTTCTAATATTCTAAGGAGTACTTGAGAAGATTTAATCTTTTTTTATTGTTTTATTAACAAAAAATATCTTGCTAGTAACACTTGCATGTCTCATGTTCTCAAAGCATTGTGTAAACCTTAATGAGTTAAACCTTGTGCAAGTAAAAATTTATCTCCATTTTACCAATGAAGATGCTGCGACAGAGAGGTTAAATGATTTTCTCAAGGTCACACAGGAAGTGTATTACAGAACTGTGGAGATAATTTCAATTTCTCTGATATCCAATCTCCTGCTATAACCAACCACAAAAGCAGCCTTTCCTTGAGCATCTTTCAAGTTCAGTGCAGTATTTCTCACAACATACACTTTCTCATGGTGAAAAGGAGATGTCTGACATTGCGGGTGTCATGACATATGGGCAATAACATCTGAATCATCAGTCTAATGTACAAGGAAGTTAAGTGGGGAGGAAAAAGTTGTAACACAGCAACCTTCACTATTATAGTGGGTAAATCTCAAGGAGTTTGGTTCAGACAAGCACGCAGACATTTGGATATTGCCTAGGTCTGTAAAACCGTCTGGAAATTCCAGGAGATGTGGCTTACTCATCCAATTTCATGCACTCCCTTTTTCAGATCAGGCTTACAGTATGTGAGACTGCTTTTTTGTATATGTCAGCACTTGTGGTCTGAATCTGCCTGGAAAATATTGCAAGTGCAAAAATTAAGGAATAAATGGGAAATAAAGACAGTCACCTTATCATGAATCCCATAACACATTGGCTGTTTCTACACAGGCCACTTCCTTTGGAAGTGGCATGCTAATACAGGGAGCGAAAGATGCTAATGAGGCATGGATGCAAATTCCCCACGCCTCATTAGCATAACGTCACATGATTTGGAGTCAGGAAGACCGTTCTTCTGGGCACCAAAACGCCGTGTAGCAGCGCGGCCCTGGTGGGGGGGGGCCTTCTGGAAGGAAGTCCTCCTTCCAGAGGCCCCTTCTTCCCAAAAATTTTCAGGAAAAAGAAGTCTCCAGAAGAAGGACTTCCTTCTTCTGGAGGCCCCCCCAGCGGCAGTGCTTCTACATGGCATTTTGGAGTCCAGAAGCATGGTCTTCTGGACTCCAAATCGTGACGTTATGCTAATGAGGCATAGGGAATTTGCATCCGCACCTCATTAGCATCTCTCACTCCCTGTATTAGCATGCCAATTCTGAAGGAAGTGGCCTGTGTAGAAACGGCCATTGTGTGCGGTCATCTTGACTGGAATTTTGGGGAAAGTTTTGGGGCATCTTGATTGGAATTTTGGGCAAAGCTTTGGGGATCCTTATTTTATCAGATCCAGTTTACCCATTCCAAATCTGTGCTCTGAACTCTAAGCAGAGAAAAGAAAGAGTTACAGATACTGAAATACAGTTTACCTGTGGGGAAAAGAATGTATAGTTTATCCAATCCACATGTTTAAGGTACAAGACAGAACAATGATGGGAACTCATATCCCAGGGAATCTGACTTCCTTCTTCATTAATCATCCAGTGAAAGTATTCTTTAGGGAAGGTCTGCTGGACCAGCTATAGACAGAATGTAATAGTTTGTGGGAATTGGGGATGGGTATGATGAATTCTCATTTCTATCGAGGATGGATTGTTTTCTGGGGGCCCACACTTGAGTGGGTGAAGACATCTGGTGTTTTTCACAATTATTTTAACACTTTTAACCTTTTTCACTGTAGTTGTTTCACAAGGTATGATTACGGGTGCATAGGCATGAGAAAACACACGTAAAATGCACCAGTCATGGTATGTGGCATGCTTACATCTGACATATGAAATCTATTTGCCGTATTTATTACTTAGGTATACTGCTCTAAAAGTGAAAATATAGCTCATTAGAGCTATGTAAACTCATTCATTTGAAATGATTCCTTTTGGTAGACTAGCAATATGTAAAGCAGACAACCACTTGAAGATGAGCTCCCAATGTGCTGGTGTAGCTAACAAGGGGAGCATGATCCTGGGTCCCATCAAAAGGGCAATATTAAGAGTAGTGAGATCATATTGTCCCTGTATATGTCACTAGTGAGACGAGTTTGTCAATACGAGAGGTCCTGTGGCACGTTATAGACTAACAGATTTATTGGAGCATAAGCTTTCGTAGACAAAGACCCACTTCATCAGATGCGTGGGTTTGTCAGTTAATCACAGGAGCACATAAAATTAACATGTTGTTTGTTTTAATGAGCATTAACCACACACCTCTAGAGAAGGGACTTGGCAGTGGCCAGGTGGGATGGAAGGCACCAGCTGTGTCGATTTGGGAGAACCAGTTGAAGAACTGCTAGGGGGAGACAGGAGCATTGCTACAGCCTACACCATCCCCCCAAAGGACATGGCCATCCTAAGGGATTGACAAGGATGACCACTGCCCAGGGCACTGTGCTTGGAGAAAGGAAACCCCCCAAGTGCCTCCTCCACTGCTTGCTCCTCCCCATTCTCTACCATGGAACTCCTCGGTCAAGTTGCTCCAGCCTGGGAGCCTGCCACCCTCCCCCCCCGGCCTACAGCACAGAGCAGGGGCAGAAGGCCTGCTGTTGGAGGTTCTCCTGCGTGTGTTTCTGGACACTGCTGAGCTGGGATTGGGAACCACAGAACCTGTTTATTCCTGCTGCTGGCTCAGTAGTGAATTCTGCCAACACCAGCTTCTGCTGGCTGAAAAAGTTCTCAAGATCTGCTTCAAGAGACAGCACTCCTTCAACGCACACACTTTCTACCTCACAACATACATTCTCACACTGAACCAGAATTTCATATGGTGCCTAGGGTGTGCCAGGAATGGCCAAAGGGCTGTGGGATAGCCATGGGCTCCAGCAAGGTACAGCTCGTCAGCAACATTATCATAAGAAGTAGGCAGCTCTATCTTCTATGAATGTAAACTAATTTATCTTACTAATTGGCTGAACAAGAAGTCACACTGCCTGGACTTGCAGGCTCTAAAGGCCTAGATTGTTTCGTATTTCAGTGCAGTCATGTAAAAAGAGGTCTATATTTCTAAGTTGCAGTTCTATGATGAAGAGATTGAACAATTGTACTTGTATGAGGTGAATTGAAAACAAAAACCTATTTGTTTTATCTTTTTACCATGCAAGTATTTGTAAAAAAAAATAGAATTTGAAATAAAAATATGAATCAACACATTTGAAAATGTGTAAAGCACCTGAAATATTTAAATAAATGACATTCTATTACTTGTTTAAATTGGTGATTGTGACTAATTTTTTTTCAATAGTTTGACAGTCCTAAAAGAAACCAATCGAAGGCATCTGGAAACATGCCTTATTGTCATATAAGATGCAAGAAGCTCCAAACAATTTAGTTTATCCATGAGAAAGTTAAGCAGTGACTTGATCACAGTGTGCAATTATGTATATGGGGAGCAGATTTCTAATAGAAGAGGGCTCATTAACCTTGCAGAAAATGGCTGATAAGATTCAATGGTTGAAAGCTAAACGAATTTGTGCTAGAAATAAAGTGCAGACTTTTTTTTAAATGAGGGTAATTAAACATTAAAATATATCTATCAGTGTGATGGATTCGCAATCACCTGCAGTCTTGAAATTAAGGCTGGATATTTTTTCTAAAATAAGTGCTATAAACATAAGTCCTGGGCTTGATGTAGAAATCAGTTGGTGAAGTTCTTTGGACTATGCTATATCCCAGTTCAAATACTATGATTATAAGGGACCTGACTAGCCTTAAAATCTATACCACTTCAGTCAACCAATTCTGGCCTCAAACTACAAGATCTATATTTTTCATCTTTTACAAGAGAAGATGACAGACTGAAGAACTCCTGCAGAGTTTGGTGGACATTGGATCAGGCCCCAACTATGCTGATTGTATGTTATCCAAAGTTTCTGTTGACTGGTACTGTGAAGATGAAGTAATAAAAGGTAGAACAAATAATTAGTTCATTATTGATTATTGTATGATTAGTACTCTAAAAGGATATGGAAAGAGAATAGAAATATTTTCCTAACAAGCTTGAAAACATGTTAGTGATTTTTCAATTATAAGTTAAATTAATAAGCCAGAATGAAAGGGAATATCATTTGTGAAGCAATAATTTTACTAAATTTGCCATTTTTATTCTGTAATAAATACTTTAAGATACCATCCTAACAAGTGAGATGAAAACATAGTTGTGTTCACAGAAAATACTCAGAAAGGAACCAGAATGTTCATTTCTCCTCAGACTGTAGTAGTTCCCCATGACCTCTGTCACTCAGCTCCCCAGGACCTCTGTTCTTGTCACTCAGGTTCCTTTATCTGGGAAACTGCAAATTATGGCAAATTGATCATTGTATTTTATATATATATATCTATATATATATATCTTACAGCAAAATTTCTGACCAAGTATTCTACAAATTGTTTAATTACATAGCAAAAATATCCTTACTGGAGTGTGTGGACCCACTACTGCGGCTCTTCTGGGTGATGTTGATTGGTAATTTGACTCCTGAACCACTGTCATTTAAGTAACATGGCTATACGTTTGGGCATTGGCTTGATAAGTTTGTAAGAACCAATCCCTGTACAGCATGATCTGTCCATGCACAATTTGTTCTTTACCTCATCTTATATTCTGGAATATTTTAGGTGTTCCTCCTTACTTTAGCCAGTCCAGACACTGTTTCTTAGCTTACAGATCCAGTGTCCTTAGTTAGCACACACTTTGTTTCCCATTTATCTCCTTACTGCCAGGAAATGAGGTTACACCCATGTCTAGTTATTCATGTCAAGCCAGGCTGAGGTTACACTGCTTTGGTATTTTATTCATTTCATTTGGATTATATCCTTGTCTTCTGGTGCTTTCTTTTTTAAGTTTGCTACCCAGCAATACTTTTTAAAGCCACAGTAGTTGTAATTGCTTGAAACACGATCAATACTAGACTCGGAATACAAACTATGAGTGCAAGCTCACCTGGCTATCATACCTCCAGGGTGCAATTTTACATTATCAGCTTGGTCTGCTTTAAAGCTTCCTTTTGTAATTTTAACTTTGCTTTTATTTTAATTACATTATAGAAATTGCTTCACCATATACAAATATTTCTATTTATTACCACAGGAAATGTAGGCATGAAACAGAACAAAGGAAAATTACATGAACATTCCATGGGTCCATACTAGAAGCAGTCTACTTCAGCCACAACAAAATATTTGTAGTTATCCACAGAGAAGAATTAGGGGTCTGTGGGGCCCTGTGCTAGAGCAAGTGTGTGTGGGAGGGGGAAGTTGCCCAGCCCTTCTATCTGTGGTCCCTCCCTGCTTCCTTCCAGCATTCCTGCCAGGGAAATGAGGTCAGGGCATGTTCCATCCTGCCCCTGGCCTCGTTCTACTGCCAGGGAGTAGGATCACGCTGCAGGGGCACTTCCCCTGCATCCCAGCAGGAGTGCCAGGCAGGTGGAATTGGTTGGGGCACAGGGGCACCCATTTTTCCAGAGGCCCTCAATTGCCAGGGCCCCTAGGCGAGTACCCTGTTGGTTCAGTGGCTAACATGTCACTAATTATAAGTACAGAGAGTTTCTATTTAACTACTGTCCCATGCAGTGCAATTTGGAGACCATTCCCCCAGAGTGAGCCCACATGTGTGCAATTCTGTCTGTGAGACATCGTTCCTTTTTCTGTAGGTGTCTTGGTATGGTATTTCAGAAGGAAAAACAAATTTTTGTTAAACAGTATGGATTGTAGACCATAGTTAGTTTTCTGATCCTGCACAGACTGTTAATACCCGCATTGTATGAAATTTTCTATCGTGGTTAAAAATAGCAAGTTTTCTTGTTCCATATCTCTACAGGTTACTTTTACTTTGTATACCATGTAAACTATGTTGGGGCTATATGTTGTGGTTATAACAGATGGACTTAATTTCACACATTTATAAAAGCAATTACAACAGTTTTGTTAACTGAATGGAATATACATATGCTTATTAATGAGTCCTTGGTTTTGCTCATTCAGTGGATACAAGCATACAAAGTTAGGCCTGCAGAAATACTTTTGAATCCAGTTTTCAGGATAAATAATAATCTAAACAAAATAACTCCTGCATTCAGCATTTTTTAATGGGAAAATGCCTTGTTAATAGCTTTGAGAGCAAATTCTACAAAAGATTTGGTGGGTGAAATTGGTATAATCACTAGAAATAAAGCAGGCTAAAATAGGTAATTTTTATGTAAATTTTAATGTAAATTTCTTGCAAGGAAACGAAGTGGGCAAATTATTGTACTGGTTCAGGGCGATGTCCCCTCTATTTCTTTTTCCAATCCATGTGTGGAATAAATATTATGTACACCAAGGCATGAGCAGATACACACCACTAATAGAAACACATACTGCTGGCTGTGGGCACTGTAGACACTCTGCTAATCAGTGGGGTGGCCTCTGAATTTTTTCTGGGTGGCTGCCCAAGCATTCATCTTACAGGCATCACTTGTTCACCGTATTCTACATATAATTTGAAAATTAGGCATGATCAAACTTCCAGAGTACTACAAGTTGAAGATAGTGCTCATCGATCATTCTGAAAGTAATTTCCTTTAGAATTCCAATATACTTTCAGATTTCACTCATAACTTTGCTATCACAAAGTACTAATGAGCACCATACGGGCATGGCAACATGATTTCTTGGTGACTTGCCAGAGTGCTATTGAATTTATAAGGAGTAATTCACTTAGCAGAACTAATTTGTTTCTAACGTATTGACTCCAAATATGTTTCACCAGCTGCTCCCTGGAGGAGGCACACCACTAGTTAATAGAACACATTTTCTTAGGGGCTCGTGCTTTCTGCATAATATGATTGTGAAAAAGAGATTAAAATTTGTGAGTTTCATCCCAGAATTATTTTAGAGCCTTGCATCAGAAGAGTGTCCTTATCTTATCCATGGAAAAATTGACATAATAGTGTTAGGATTAATTATTATTTGTAATGTGCTTTGAAGTTGAAAAGTTTGCTGCAAAGTAAATATTTAGCACCAATTATTTGTCATGGGAGCAGGATGAAAATTCCAACAACAGGTTATCCTATTTTGTTATCAAAATGCAAAACTGCAATGCCTTTTAAACTAGTTCTATTTTTATGATCACTATACATTCTTTGAGAGAATAGACAGAGGAAATAAATAGCCCATTTGCTAGGTGAGCTGATAACTATAATCATGCCTCTGTGGACATTAGCTGTATTGTTGCCATTATTTCCAATGTTCATCATTGCAGTAGAGCATCATCTGTTAAGTTTGCAAAACTACGTGTCATGTTTTGCTTCAACTCCTAAATACCTATCAGTCAGATTAACAAGATGAATATGGTCTGCTTTCCAGATCACATATTTACTTCTGAGGTCTGAGATTGGTCTTTCAGAAAAAAATCCAGCAATCATCTCTTGCTCAACCACTGGAAGAAGAAAATTCATTTTAACAGAAAGAAACACCTAAAGAATTTTACAGTGTAATAATAATACAGACATACCCTGAAATACGTCCATTCAGGTTACGAGAATTCGATTTTAGTAGGAGTTTCATTTAATACCCCTACTTCAGTTTGAGGCATTTCTTCATATTCATGAGGACTGATTTGGATTTCATGCACCTCAGCAGGACATGGCCACCCTGCAGCTGGAGAAAGGCCACGGCTCCAGGCAACGGCTGCCTGCAGCTGCTGCCTGCCCGGAGCATCTCTCGGAAGCTCCCGGCAGCGGTTTCCCGGAGCCCCCAGCTGGCCACAGCAGGAGCCCATCTCCAGAGCCGGCAGAGGAGGGGACAACGCCCATCCACAGAGCCACCGCCCCGGGCACCTCAGACCATCCCTGCCTTTACCTTGACACTGCTGTGGCTGGTCTGGGTCTCTGCCTCAGGGCTGCAGCAGCGGCGCACCCTGGCTCGGCCAGTGGCCGTGGACTCCCTGCGCTCCTGGCGGTGCAGGCCGGGGCCGGGCGAAGGCTGGTGGCTCTGGTAGGAGAGCACCGAGGGGATGGAGTCAGCCACGTTGGTCTTGACGAACAGGCCATGCAGGGGGGTGGTGGCGTGGTGTGGGGAGGTAGACTCGTCTGAGTCCCGGTAGTAGATCATGCCGCTCTGCGAGACATGGATACTGAGCGCGCAGCCCATCCTGGCCCCGCCACTGCCACTTGCCCCCCCAGGCAGCTAGGGAGCCACCACTGCCCCGCCCTTCGCAGCTGTGCCTCAGGCGCTGCACGCCACCTGCAGAGTTCCATCCCATTTAGCACCTGGCTCGCCTGCTGCTGCCGTCTCAGCCGTCGGCGGCAGGGCCTCTCCACCGCGGAGCCCCATATGAGTGAGGTATCGCCCCTCGCCAGCCAGGGGTCCCCTATGACTGCCTAGCTCCCCGTGCGGCCAGCCCCCTGGTATTGCTCCATCCCCTCTTAACCTAAGCTGTGCTCAGGCTGGGCTGCCTCCCGGTGCCCTGCTCTGCCCTGCCCATCCACTGGCACGGCCCCACTTCTGCAGCCATGGGCAGCTACCCAGCTTTGTGCCCCGCTCCCAGGCACTCTTCGATTTCTGTTCCCCTCGCAGCCCTGTCTCTGCACCTGGGACAGCCCCCCAAAAGCAGGTAAATAGCCATATTATAGAGTAATTAATGAAGGGAAAATGCCTTGTTATGTTGTGTTATGATAACTAATGTTAACTATTGAAGTAATTGTGTTCATTTTAATGGGATTTGGTGTTGTTTTAGCATAAATAGGTGTAAATTTTGGGGCTCAGGAACACGTAACATTTTTTCACATTTAAATTAATGGTAATTACGTTTTTGATTTACTAGCATTTGCCCTAAGAGGGGTTTTTCAGGAACGAATTACCCTCGTAAGGTGGGGGAAGACTTTAATATCTTGGAGAATCCATGCGACCCATCTTGAAGTGTTTAATTTTAAACAAAGATTTCCTTTGTTTCCAGAATAATTACTTTTATAGTTTTCACTTTAATTCACAGTCCGTATTTTTAAAAGGATGACTCCAAATTTGAATGAATGGAACTGATTTTGCATAATGATTTACATGCGTATCTTTCAAGTGCATGCTGATAAAGGGAATTAGTTCATGAGGAATGAATAGAAGTCGGAATCTTGAAACACAGCTTTGTAGAGTAGTATTGAAAACCAATCTTCCTACAAAATGGAGGAAAGTGAGCTGTTTTTAAATATGATCATTGTCTCACTTGATTAATACTCATTTTAATTAAATGAGAATATGTACGATTGTTTGTTTTTTTCTTTTTAAAAAAGTCTTTGTACTCGATAAATATTTGCAGAAGGCTCTGTTCTGCCACCTTTTCTCACACTGAGTGATATTTAATTTCTTGAGTATTCCCAATGGGTGGGTGTGTGGGACAGAATCTGGCACATAATCATTCTGGCATAAATGTTGGTGAAAATTAAAATAAGTATACCTGAGATTATGAAAACTGTGGGGTTTTCATGCAGAGTTCAGGAACCGATAACAGCACATCCAAATAAAAATAAATTACTTTGTGGCAGGCATGCAAAAGTGAAGGCAGTCATCACTATGAAGGGTGGGGGTCACAGGGCTGATAGAAAAGGTAGGGAGCATTACTATTGGGTCCAAGACTGAACTCAGTGGCAGTGCGGGGCCAGTGCTGGAGGAAACATGCATGATATCATGTTTCAAAGTGTAGTGCTATCTCCCCCCGCCCAGACCTCTGACAGCAATTCTGATGGCTTCTGTCAAGGCCGTTCCCCACTCTGGCACTCCAGGCGCAGAAGGTGGCACCTTAAAATTGCTGTGACTCTATAGGCTTCTGCTTAAAAACTTCCCAAGGTCACAGATTCCCTGACATTGGGAGGTAGCTGCCAACACCCAAGGGACAAAAAACCTTCTTTAGAACCCAGGAAGATGGACTTGGGATGTCTCCCAGGGGGCTAACCCCAAGCTCTTAACTCTCCCTTATGAGAGGGCTTGAAAACAAAGAAAAAGAAAATTAACAAGAATCTTGATAGCTTTCAGTCTTAGGCATGTATATGCAGACCCTTCTCGAGGACACAGGAATCAAATCATTGCCTTAAAAGAGGTGATATATTAACAAAACAAGAAGAGATACTCAATAAAGTGTACGTGGTTGCCAGGTGTTACACAGCAACAAAAAAAATGTAGATTAAAATACAGAGAATTACTTCCCCGGGATTCAGTTTAAAAGTTACAGGCTGTGGTTACACTGACCCAAACCAGCCACAGCAGTATGCAAATAGATGGTCTTAAAAATGCAAATGGCCAATCATTTGCATATTAGTTCACCGGCAGCCGCTGCTGCTGGCACAAAAACCGCAGTGTAAATGTGGTTTTGCCAGTGAAACCCCCATTTTAAGGGCAGTCTCTTATGCCTGGAAAAAATCAGGCATTGAGGAGAGGGAGGAGTACATCAGCCAGCCTGAGAAGTCCTGCACCAAACCCATAATAAAAAAACATAACCTGTAAAATGTTTTGTCGTGTCTGACTAAACATTTAGGCTGTGTCTACACTGGAGAGTTCTGTCAACAGAAGGGGCCTTCTGTCAACAGAACTCAGGGATTGTCTACATGCATAAAGCCTTTTGCTGACAGCGTCTCCACAGAACTCTGCTTTTCCCTTAACAGAGTTATCTCTCAAAAATTTGAGGCATAACCCTTGTGTGGACAGAGATGGCTTCTGGTTGCCGGGCAGCCGTTTGCAGAGCTGCTGTTCCACTTTGTCACCAGAGGGCAGTGCAGTCTGGCAGTTCTCTGTTGACAGAGCAAGTTGTGTGTAGCACCAATCTGTCGGCAGAGGTTCTGTCAAGATTACTCTGTCTACACTAACTTCTGTCGACAGATGCTTCTAGTGTAGACATAGCCTTACAGGTTACTTACATGTCTGTATTCTCAGATTTCTTTTGAGGCCTGGATATTTGCTGAAACCCTCCAAGCCTGGTTCAGACTTAAACAGCATTAAACAGACTTAAACCATTCCTGTGTCTCTCCTCTGGCCAAAGAAAAGATGCTCAAAGCAGTTAACTGCTTCAATTTAAATATGCCCCTCTCTCTTCCTATTGGCTCATCTGGCTGCTTGCCAACAGAGAGCCCACTCTGTCTGGGTTTAACCCTTTGCAGGCATTCATTCATAATAGCTTCTTTCTTTTGTAGCTAGACTGCCTCCTCCTACTGTTGCAGGTGAGGCTCCCTGTCACACAGTGTGGACATGCTCAGCCCACTTCGGTCTCGGCCTTAAGCTGTCACTTGTCTCTCAAGATTGAAGCTTGCCATTCTCCTCCTCTTTGGTTCCTAGTTCGCCATCTCCCTTGTGTCTCAATCTTGATTTACCTCTGCAGGTCTTTCTTATGTCCAGGCCCTGAAGTAGCATTTGTTCCAGTGCAATGACAGTGGCAACCGGTGACAAAACAGCTTCCTAAAGGAAAAATATTTATTTATAACAGAAGTATTTTGGAGAAGAAAAACTAACTTAAAAACAATAACACAGACTAGCAGGAGTTTAGCTATTTTAGCTATTTTCCATGTAGGGACCCTTGCAGGACTCTCTCTCTATAGACTCTTCTGAAAAGCCTTTCTCTGTGTTAGCTGTCTGCTTCTCAAAATTCACTGACAGCTCTCTGGGCACGCTCCTGACAACTGTTTCCTTTGCAGAAATAAGCCATATTTTGAATGTTTATACCCTTTGAGCTTGTGACTCCCAGCTTTGGCTAAACAATGTTTACAAGTGATGGAAGCAGGAGATAGTATCCTTGAAGGTATCACTTGGTTCATTCTCTTTCAAGTATGTGCTAAGGTTTTCTTAGCTAGACAGTTGTTGTGTTGCCTGCATGCATGCATCTTGTTGAGTCTGAGCATTACATGCATCTAATTACACAACCCTCAATATGTTAGATCAATACAGTCACAAAGGAAATTCTAATAAACCAATGTACAGTAAATTCCCTTCATTGACTAGTTACCTATAGCGTTCATAAAATTCTGTGCATTCATAACATTATTACACATCAACTGTGTTTCAAATGCACTGACATCAAACCTAGTGAGCTCTTAAAACATAACCCAGACATTATAATCAAACCAGCTGACAAAGGGGGTGCTGTTGTCATCATGAATAAGTCAGACTATGAACAGGAGGCCGCCAGACAACTTTCCAACGCCACATTTTACAGACCTCTCTCTGCTGATCCCACTTTGGAATTCCAAAGGAAATTACCACAACTACTTAAGAAACTCCCTGCTGCTACCAGGACCTTATTCACTCAGACACACCATCTGAGCCTCTAGCCTGGATTATTCTATTTACTTCCCAAAACCCACACACCTGGAAACCCCGGATGCCCTATCATTTTGGGCATTGGCACCCTTACCACCGGACTATCCAGTTACGTGGACTCCCTCCTCAAACCCTGTGCCGCCAACACTCCCAGCTATCTGCGAGATACCACCGACTTCCTGAGGAAATTACAAAACATCCTGACAATGCCATCCTTGCCACCGTGGATGTAGAGGCTCTGTACACTGATATTCCACACATTTGCTGTGATCCAACTGACAGAGACCAAAAACTACAAGATCTCTGCCAAATATTCATAAACTTAAATTACCCACAAGGGCTACGTCTACACGTGAAGCCTACTTCGAAGTAGCTTATTTCGATGTAGCGACATCGAAATAGACTATTTCGATGAATAACGTCTACACGTCCTCCAGGGCTGGCAACGTCGATGTTCAACTTCGACGTTGCGCAGCACCACATCGAAATAGGCGCAGCGAGGGAACGTCTACACGCCAAAGTAGCACACATCGAAATAAGGGTGCCAGGCACAGCTGCAGACAGGGTCACAGGGCGGACTCAACAGCAAGCCGCTCCCTTAAAGGGCCCCTCCCAGACACAGTTGCACTAAACAACACAAGATCCACAGAGCTGACAACTGGTTGCAGACCCTGTGTATGCAGCATGGATCCCCAGCTGCGGCAGCAGCAGCCAGAAGCCCTGGGCTAAGGGCTGCTGCACACGATGACCATAGAGCCCTGCAGGGGTTGGAGAGAGAGCATCTCTCAACCCCTCAGCTGATGGCCACCATGGCGGACCCCGCAATTTCGATGTTGCGGGACGCGCAATGACTACACGGTCCCTACTTCGACGTTGAACGTCGAAGTAGGGCGCTATTCCTATCCCCTCATGGGGTTAGCGGCTTTGATGTCTCGCCGCCTAACGTCGATGTTAACTTCGAAATAGCGCCCGACACGTGTAGCCATGACGGGCGCTATTTCGAAGTTAGTGCCGCTACTTCGAAGTAGTGTGCACGTGTAGACACGGCTAAGGAGAAATAAAAAAACAAATCAACAGGGCCAGATGAATACTCAGAGACCAGCTACTCCAAGATAGGCCCAAAAAAGCCAAGAACAGAACACCACCGGTTATCACCTACAGCCGCCAACTCAAACCATTGCAACGAATTATTAAAGACATACAACCTATCCTTAATCAGGATGCCACACTCCAGAAGGCCCTAGGTGACAGGCCTGTTCTCTCCTACAGACAACCTCCCAACCTTATGAGGATTCTAACCAATAGCCACAGTCTATGCCGCAGGAATATTAGTCCTGGTACTTTTCCTTGCGACAAAGCCCGCTGTCAGCTTTGTCCACATATCTATTCTGGTGATACCATCACTGGACCTAACCAGGTTATTCACAGAATCACGAGCACATTCTCATGTTCCTCAACTAACATCATATATGCCATCATGTGCCAGCAATGCCCAGAAGCTTTGTATATTGCACAGACTTTAAACTCTCTCAGACAAAGAGTTGATGGGCACAAAACAGACATCAAAACATTCCTGATCCACAAACCAGTTAGTCTACATTTTAATGGAGTGGGCCGTTCTGTTAATGACTTAAGAGTTTGCACCTTATTGAAGAATTTTCAGTCTGCTTTGGAATGAGAAACTTCTGAACTCTCTTTCATATTCAAATTGGACACATTAACATGTGGTTTGAACCAGGATGCAAATTTTCTATGACATTATAGAGGCTCTTTTGCATACTTGGCTTAATCTAATTCTTGACTCCTCCCTCCCCCCCTCCCCCCGGCTCTGATTTGCTCACCTTGGTAATTTTTTTCTGATTTGTCAACCTTGATTACTGTTTTTGGTTCTCTATGCCTTAAATATTGAGTCTGTTCTGGTATGACTATGGTCTGAAGAAGTAGGTCTGTCCCACAAAAGCTCACCTAATAAACTATTTTGTTTGGCTTTAAAGTGCTACTTGACTACTTTTTTGTTTTAAAATATAAATGTGTGTCTTTGTATATGTGTATACGTATGATATAGTCTTCCCATGCATACTTTGGGTGTAATAACATAACTCTCCAACTATATCAATACTCTTCAGAGCACACAGAGGTAGATTTACATCTGCGTGTCACTTGTAAAACTGTCATTTAAATTTACCAGCCAAGGCATAAACAATCTACTTATGTGCCTTTTGCAATGATGGTAGTGTAATTGTTATGGTAGTTGTCACCAGGTGGCACTGTTAATTATGGTCTTTCAAGTCCTTAACATGCAAGTGAGTTTTTAGTTTTGGGAGTCATGCCTGTGCTTTTATAATATGCCATTCTATACGGAGGGAGCTGTGATCCAGGAGAGTTGCTTTCTGCCTTGAAATTAGAATCAATTCTGAGGCAGAGTTGCTGTCTGGAAATTGAACATTTGTGTTTTTTAATTAATCTTTTCTATTCCCACAGAACCTAGGAGCCCTACTCTTGGATCAGGGCCCCACAGTGCAAGGTGCTGTACAAACATAGGATGAAATGATATTCCCTGCCTCACTGAACTTGTACTTCCCTAGGCCACTATGCTCAGACTCTGTGCAGCTGACACAGCTTGTACTTGGAAGCTGCAAGGCCTTGGCATCTGCTACTGTTCAGTAGGGGTCTGATGCTGGTAATAGAATTGGGACAATAATGCTAAAAGAAGGGACAAAAATTCACTTGACAATCAAAATATAACTTTCTATGGGTGAGTAAAATTTTGATTGGAAATACACCATGTGACAAGATTCCAGTACTGCCACAGTGTTTTCCTTCCAGTGAGTATCACCTCGGTTTGCCTCAGCTATAACTAAACCGATTTACTAGGGCAACATTCTTCCCATTATCATGAATTGTTTTTTAAAACAGACATAACTTGAGAGTCTACAGGCTTTTTTGTTCCCTAATTCCACAGCCCTACTCAGCTAATCTGAGCAGCACCTCGAAAAGAGTCACTCAAATTGCACAGCAATGCTCTCATTAAATAGGCAGAGGTGAAAGTAGTTGTTGATTTTATTGGGTGAGTTGAGTATTTTTCCTGCATTCCCAGCAGAATAACAGGCAAAAGAAGTGACTCCTCAGTCACTTCTGGGAGCTGTGGTGAGTTACTGGAATGATAATTGTTTGATTCAGAATTCCCTGAGGATTAATTATCTGGGCTCTGCTCAGTAAAAAGAGAAAAGCAAAAGTATACCACCTAATGTTAAATTTGATGGTATTATTCCACTGCTCTTACATCAGTCTGGCTCACAGGTGCCTTTTGTGTGTACCATCCTATATCCCCTGGGCTTTAAATTAAATTTTGGTGGTGGGCTCCATAGATTTCAGGTGCATTCACTTCCATTTTGCCTCCTGGTCTTTCTTCCTCCTTAAGGTTTTTGTTGTTGTTGCAGTCGTCATTGTTACATTAAAAAGTTCTCACAGTCTTCCAAGAATGATACAGGGGAAATAAATGTTGCTATCACTCTGCTGATCACAGGATATTGGAGAGACAAGGTGGGTGAGGGAATGTCTTTTATTGGACCAACTTCTGTTGGTGAGCTACATAAACTTTCAAGCATACACAGATGCTTTCTCAACCTGGAGAAGAGCTCTATCTCTCAAGGTGGTCCAATAAAGGTTACCCACCTTGGCTGAGTCTACACTAGCAAGTTCTTGCAAAAGATTTTTCAAAAGAAGGGGGCTCTTTCAAAAGATTCCATGGAGCATCTACACACCAAAAGTGTTCTTTCAAAAGTAAATCAAAAGAATATGGTGTTCCTTTCAAAATCACTCTTCCTTTCCCGTTTCAGGAAGAACACCCCCATATGAAAGAAAACATGGGTGGATACTCCACAAGCCCTTTATTTAAAAAAAGCAGTCCTCTTGGTGTCTGATTTTTTTTCTATCCATAGCCCATTCTTTCGAAAGTGTGGGGACTGTGTGTACACTCTTGAAAGATCAGATCACTCTTTTGATCCATTTTTTTTTATGGGGATGCACACTTTTGAAAGAAGCTCTTTTGGAAGACATCTTCTGGAAGGGCTTCTTTCAAAAGATCTCTGTAGTGTAGACATGGCCCTTGTCTATTAAAGAAAAGACATATTCATTTACTGTTTCTTTCAGATCCACTGACCGAAAAAAATGAAAGTATGAGTCAGAGATGTCAAGTTTGCCACATACATAGAACATTTTATTCCACTGCATTGTCAATTACACCTGAGACGGCAGTCAATACTCTCCCCTAGCCTCATAATGACAGCCAGCTTTGAAAGCCTGTGCAACATGCTGCCAACTTGAGGAGCCCTGTGAAATTTCCCATACATCTGGACTCCCTCTGCACATGCCCCTTCTTCTGGAAGGGGTATGGTAATGAGCAACCTGGAAGATGCTAATGAAGTGCAGATATAAATTTCCCATGCTTCATTAGCATATAGCCACATGATTTGAAGCCTGGGAGAAGCTCTTCCGGATTCCAAAATAGACATGTAGACATGCGGCCCAGGGGGATTTTCTGGAATGAAACCCTCCTTCTGGAAGCCCCCTCTTCCTCAAAACTCTCCTTCTGGAAGATCCCCATGGGCTGCCCATCAACACATCTATTTTGGAGTCCAGAAGAACTTCTTCCAGACTCTAAATCATATGGCCATATGCTAATGAGGCATAGGAAATTTACATCAGCACCTCATTAGCATCTTCCGGGGTGCTCATTACCATGCCCCTTCCGGAAGAAGGGGCATGTGTAGATGCAGCCATGGAGCTTTCATTTATATCCTTTTATTGTTAAGGTTTTTTTATTTTAAATGGAAACCAAAAACAAACAAAGGAAGAACAAATGTCTCAGTGACATAAGAGCCTCTATCTTAAGTTGCATCACAGCAGAAAGATTCCTTGGGCAAAGTAAGTGGAAGTATTTTTAGGGACTCCAATCAACCCAGGATTTAACCTCTTCTTTTTCAAGCTGCTGTACAGGAAACAGAATCAACACTTTTCCCCACTGTGTATACATTCACAGTTCCAATCCCAGTCCTGCAGCATGGTCCCAAATTTATACTATGACTGTAGCACCTGTAGCAGGTGATCTGATGCTCTGTAGTTATACCTTCTTTGTCCCAGTTCTCAGAGGGTATGTCTACATGGTAGTTTTATTCCAAAACAAGCTATTCCAGAATAGCTCTTCCAAAATAGCTTATTTCTAAAAAAAGAGTTTGAAAGTGAAACTTTTTGCAAAGATTGAAATTTCCCTTCTGATGGGGAAATAAGGTGCAAGCAAATAGACAGCTGAACAGAGACAATTATACAGGGATTGTATGGTGAATTATTGATAGAAATGCCAAGAGACAGCTATGTTATAAGCAATTGAATATAAACAGTATTTATTATCAGATTTAAACCTAACAATATTCTCAAGCTGGCTGAGGCCACTGAGTCTACAAAACAAAATGTACTTGACTTGCAAGGACAAGCTGAGGGAATTTTCCATTTGCGGAATACCAGACATTATACAGAAAGTCTTGGAGCAACACATAAAGTAAACGTAAACTCTTAGCCAGGATTTTCTGCTTGGCGTCCAATGCAATGAGAACTACCATCTGGGTGCAATAAGTATAGCACATTAAGGTAATGTGTCAAGCCAACAAAAGCAAAAAAGTGGAGGTAATGCAAAGCTGGAGAGATGATGATGACACTGGCTACATCTGGAAGCGGCATGGTAATGAGTGAGTTGGGAAGATGCTACTGAGGCGCTGCCATGAATATGCAGTGCCTCATTCGCATAATAGCGGCTGCGCACGATTTGAAAGTGTTGCTTTTGAATTGCACGCCACCCGTGTAGATGAGGGCCTTTCAAAAGAACTCCCTGGACTTGGAAAGCCCCTTCTTCCTAAAACCAAATAGGAAGAAGGGGCTTTTGAAATCTGAGGGGTCCTTTTGAAAGGTCCCTGTCTACACGGGCAGCACATGATTCCAAAGCAGTGCTTTCGAAGCACACGTGGCCACCATTATGCTAATGAGGTGCTGCATATTCATGCCAGAACCTCATTAGCATCTTCCCAACTCTTTCATTACCATGCCCCTTCCAAAAGGAAGGGGCTAGTGTAAACATGGCCATTGTGTACTGGAGGGGGACAGCAGTAAAAGCAGGGATGGAAAAGTAACTTGGAATGCAGAGTAACAGAACAAGACTTTATTTATCTGTCAGCCTAGCTACCTTGATCTTCACTGTATTTAAAATAACCCATTAATCTAGTAGCTTAGTACCAAATAGAAAATAAGTGCAACGTTACTTTTCTCTGCAAAGAACATAAGAACTACAATAGCCCATCTGGTCCACTGTCCTGTCTCTGACAGTGGCCAATCTCAGATGCTTCTGAGGAAGTGGGAAAAAATTTCCTAGCAGAGAACTATGGAATAAGATGAGTTCAGAGGAAGATAACACCTCATTTAGAGGCCCTTGAAGAATGGGGGTTAAAATTTTCTGTAATCAACTATGAATGTAAGTATCTAATCATTTTTTGAATCTGGCCTTAATAACACCTTGTAGAAATGAGTCCCACAGGCTAATTATACATTGACTATGAAAAGTATTTGCTTTTATATATTTTAAATGGCTTGCCTCCTAATTCCTTTGAATTGTCCTCTTGTTTTTGTGTATGACAGACTGTTCAGGAGCTTGAGCCTAGTTTTACCATTTATTATTTTTATACCTATGTATCCTCTCCTTGGCTTCTTTTGTAACTTGTCCATCATTTCAGTACCTCTTAATATATGTGTTTTTCATGCTTCTAATTATTTTACCTAGACAGGCACACTTACATATTGCTATATCATTTCCTGAGAGAGAGCTTTCAAAACTAAATTTTGTGTATGTTTGATATTAGGCTGAGTAAGCTCTTTGCAGCAGTTTGTTCTATATTTGTAGCACCTACTACAACCAGATCCTCTTTCATGATGGAGGCTACATAGGCAGCCTCTGTTGACAAACCTCAGCAGTACTTCTGTCGACAGATTGTGTCTACACACAAAAGTAGATTGAAAGAGGAATCTACTCTGTTGACGGAGAACAGCAAGGCTGTCTTGCCTTCTCTTTACAGAATGGCTGACTGGAAGCTCTGCAAATAGGCCTGCCCAGGGAACCGGAAGCCCTGTCTGTCCACAGAAGTGTCTACACAGGCACTCTGTTGACAAAACACTGTCAACAGAGGAGCTATTCCTGATCAGAAGCAGGGCTAACACTGCCAACTGAACAGCTGACTTTTGTCAACAAACTCTCGACAGAGCACTTTACCCAGGTAGCTGCTCAGCGAGTTTTGTCAACAAAAGCCCAGTTTTGTGGACAGAAGCTGCTGATGTAGATGTGGCCCTAGACAATAACACCGTGCATATAGTAAATAGTAATAACCAGTGACTTGTAATATTTTTAGTATTTAGCATTTCACTGTTTGTACCTCCTATCTATTTGACTTTTGGACTGCTATTGCACGTTCCATGGCAGATTTAATTGTTCTGATATTCAAGACTTTTTCTTCTAAGTGATTACAGGTAATCTAGAACCCAGCAATGTGTCCTAGTATGAAGGGTTCCAATTATTCCCTGCAGTGTGCATTACCTTGAATTTGTCAAGGTTTACTTTAATTTGGCATTGAGCTGCCTCTGTGCTTAGCTCTGGTAAGTCCTTCTGAAGTCTCTCACAGTCTGCTGTTTGATTCTGTTCCGAGATAGTTGATCTCATTACTTCCTGCAACCTTTTAGGTGTTGTGCCATTTCCCCACCCATGAGCTAATCTTGCCTTCCTCTACATGGCTGTGCTTAGTGTTCTGTTATATTTTGACATCCTACCAGGTCTCAGTAATGTCTGCTTTTAAAAATTTTGTTCCTGAAATATCAAGCTTGGCCTCATTCTGATCTCTGCAATAAGGAGTACCATTGCTTACATTCAGTACCAGTAATACTCTTGTCCTCATTCCTGAGTATTTCACCTTTGGCTCCATAGGGCACATTGATATGATTTGAACATCTCCTTGCCCAAGGCTGTGCATAAGCTATTGCTGATTGTCTTCATTCCCCTGCACACACAAAACCTTAAGTAAAATCAGTCCTTTGTCCTAACCAATGTAATTGTTTTCTGGATTGCGAATTTGGAAAAGGAGCTATTTTCTCTCTGCCCTTACCATTTATTAGCTAAAGATTTCACTTGCATTACACTTAGTACCAGGAAGAAGGATCTGCTGGGCTTTTTCACTCATTTCATGCCAGCTACTGCAAAAAGAGTACAATTGCCTACTTTCTGTCCCATGCATTTAGGAGTAAACCTTATATTGTTCTATTGGCAGGCCACTAAGATGGAAAGAGAGATGGAAGTTTCTTAAACACCCCTTTCCTCTTACTTCATATGATCCAGGCAAATTTTCAGGCTAAGACAGTAGCATTCTCTTGGATGATTTGCCTCTTTTGTCACAAAGAGTGCCCCTAGCCCAGCGATAGCAACCACTGTAATCAACAGAGTCAATCTCCCAGGATGAAAAATGATATCATCAAAAAGTCCCTAAAACTGGAACATTTCTGCATGACTGTAATTAAAAAAATTATGATTGGCATGTTTTGTAAATTGGTTCTTTCTGCATCAAAGGTTTTTGACATGACAGAAAACACTGGCAAAATATAACACAAATGTCAACGTGTCCTGTAATCTCTTAAGAATTGGGATAGTCTCACATTTCCACGTGTTGCAGAAATTTGGTGGAATAAACGCCCTACATTTGGAATCCATTCTTAGTCATATATGGCATACAACACCAATCTTTGTAAACATTAATTTTGTTCGGTCCCTATTCATATGAGAAATCTATGCAGTAGGAAAGTTATAAAATATATTAGCTGAGAAATGTGTTATTGGGTTAAAAAAGGAAAGATAATGGAGCAGGTCATTAAAGAAATCATCTGCAAGCAATTGGAAGGTGGTAAGGTGATAGGGAACAGCCAGCATGGTTTTGTTAAAAGCAGATCATGTCAAACCAATCTAATAGCTTTCTTTGATAGAATAACGAGCCTTGTGGATAAGGGAGAAGTGGTGGATGTGATATACCTAGACTTCAGTAAAGCATTTGACACGGTCTCACATAATATACTTATCAATAAACTACTCAAATACAACTTAGATGGGGCTACTATAAGGTGGGTGAACAACTGGCTGGATAACCATACCCAGAGAGTAGTTATTAATGGCTTTCAATCCTGCTGGAAAAGTATAACTAGTGGGGTTCCACAGGGGTCTGTTTTAGCACCGGTTCTGTTCAATATCTTCATTAACGATTTAGATATTGACATAGAAAGTACACTTATTAAGTTTGCAGATGATACCAAGCTGGGAGGGGTTGCAACTTCTTTGGAGAATAGGGTCATAACTCAAAAGGATCTGGATAAACTGGAGAAATGGGCTGAGGTAAACAGGATGAAGTTTAATAAGGACAAATGCAAAGTGCTCCACTTAGGAAGGAACAATCAGTGTCACACAGTCAGAATGGGAAAGGACTGCCTAGGAATGGGTACAGCAGAAAGGGATCTAGGGGTTATAGTGGACCACAAGTTAAATGTGAGTCAACAGTGTGATGCTGTTGCAAAAAAAGCAAACATGATTCTAGGATGCATTAACAGGTGTGTTGTGAACAAAACACGAGAAGTCATTCTCCTGCTCTACTCTGCGCTGGTTAGGCCTCAGCTGGAGTATTGTGTCCAGTTCGGGGCACCGCAGTTCAGGAAGGATGTGGAGAAATTGGAGACGGTCCAGAGGAGAGCAACGAGAATGATCAAAGGTCTAGAGAACATGACCTATGAAGGAAGGCTGAGAGAATTGGGCGTGTTTAGTTTGGAAAAGAGAAGATTGAGGGGGGACATGATAGCAGTTTTCAGGTATCTAAAAGGGTGTCATAAGGCAGAGGGAGGGAACTTGTTCTTCCTTGCCTCTGAGGATAGAACAAGAGGCAATGGACTTAAATTGCAGCAGGGGAGGTTCAGGTTGGACATTAGGAAAAAGTTCCTAACTGTCAGGGTGATCAAACACTGGAACGAATTGCCAAGGGAGGCGGTAGAACCTCCATCACTGGAGATATTTAAGAAGAGGTTAGATAGATGGCTTTCAGGGATGGTCTAGAAAGTGCTTGGTCCTGCTGTGGGGGCAGGGGGCTGGACTCGATGGCCTCTCGAGGTCCCTTCCAGTCCTACTATTCTATGATTCTAACTGTGTTTTTTTTCTCTCAAACCTTCAATTACATTGTATCTGTTGCAACAGTAGCTTCCTTTCTCATCCCTAATAAAGTTATATGTGACTCACATTTGTATATCCTGTAGACTTGCACAGCATGAGTCCAGTGTAAGTTTTATATAAAGAAAATGAATTTTAAAGAACATGGAATATTAATAACATCAAGTATATAAGGACATGATTAAAAAGCACTTCAGATATTTGATTTAGAAACTGAGTGTGAGATCACCAAATTCATTCAGTAAATGACTTGGAAATCACATGCCCAGAGATTCATTTAAAATACTCTTCCCATCCTATTCCTTCTATCAGGAATTTATAAATCTAGGTGAATTATTGTTTTGATGGGTCAAATTCTGAAGCCCCATATCAGTATTTATTCAAGCTAATCTCCCTTTATCTGAATAAAAACTGGGTAATTTCTCTCTTTTTTAAAGTAAAAACATATTTTTGAGGCTGTGGGCTTATTTTGAACTACTTTTGGGCTTGTTCCTGTCAATGTGTGTTTACTCAGCTAATGTCAACAGTGAACAACATTTTGGCAGACAGGTGCTCAATGAAAAGTAATTAAAACAAGTAAAACCAGTTAATTAAATGCTACGTAAATTACAATTCACCTTGTCTGGAAAGTTCCTAGACCCAGGTACTGACAGATTCCCAAAGGAGCAGTTCACGAAGAAGAACTCTCTAAATGAAGAGGCCAGTTCTGCTGGATACAGAAGGGCTCCTTCTGCTCCCTGTGCCAGCTCCTACAGAACACTTCAAGTAGTTTGGGAAATTTCCCAGCACAAGAGCTGTGAGTTGCTGTCTTACGTGGTCCTGAACAATTCACCCTGTCAAACTCCCCAGGGCGCAGTTGCGTGAAATGCCTCACTTAGCACTATAGAAATTCTTGTGGCTTCATAGCCTAGACAGCCTTGAGAGGCTTCAGTAAGTTAGAGCAGCTCCCAAATTATTCCCTCTTACCAGTCCCTGCAGTAGTGCATAGTCAGGATGTGAAATAGGTGCAAAGCCACCTTACGTCTTTTCGCTCAGGGATCTGGTTTTATGTTGTGCTGCTGTCCTGGAAACTTGCATCCTGTCCCCGCCTATGCCTGATTCAGCTGCAGTGGCCATGGACAGGTGCTTCTCTTCTGTCCACAAGCTATTGTGGTGAGAAAGGGCTGGGATTGTCCTCTCTCCTCAGGGCAGCTTGCATACTGAACCCCTCATTCCCAGCCCCACCCCAGAATAATAGTTTAAATGAAGGAAACAGACATTGAATTAAGGACCTGAGCAATGCCAGGTAAATCTTCTAGTTGATAATTACTTTTAAAAGCTAAATGTAGCCATATTTCATCCAACAAAAACAGAATTTGCTTCAGTTGCTGGGAGAAGTGGAACATTACAAGTCGGCAATAGTGTCTTCATTGCTCATTTGGTGGACTCTTCCCTTTGAATTGGTAGAAGAGCACAAAAAAGTGTATCCACTGTCAGTATATGTAAACAGATAGCATTAGTGCACAAAAATCTTGGATTGAGCTTCATATTAGTTTATAAATATTTTTAAAAAGATAATTGAAACTAAAATAAACATTCTTCTTCTATCACTTCCCTTGCAATAAATGCTGATGAAAGAACCCATTGCTTAGTACCAGGCATTTGTCGGATCTGGTTTTCTATAACACTGTCCCCATCTGACAATTGTTATGGGTATTCACGTGTCAATTAAATTGACACACCTCAATCTACTTTCAAGATTTGCAAATATTGTGTGGTCCTTGTAAGTCAGAGATATAATCAACTCATGCTCACCACTGAACATCTCTCCATACTCTTATGCAACAGTTTGCTGTTAGTTCTTCATTCAAATCCCTCCTTAAAACACAATTCAGTGAGAGTGGAGGGGATTCAGCAATTTTCAGGAACAGCTGTTTTGGTGTAATAGGCTCATGGTATGCATCCACATACTTATCAGAACTTTAAAATAGCCAAAGAGGAAGCTTCTTCCAAGGCATCCACCTAAGCCCAAGCCGTGATGGGTCAATACGCAGGGGACTTGAATTTTGGCTGCCAGTGGTCAGCAGAGAAGTTCCTGGGAGGAGGAAAACTCTTCAGCTGTGGTTACATTACAGTGATCCTTAAACAGAAGTCACTGTTGGAAGAGATTTCCCGCCAAATTTTTCTTGACAGATTGTGGCCACACACAAAAGCCAAGCAGAAGAGTGCTCTGTTCTGTTGACGGAGTGGCTGGAGTCCCAGGCCACTCTGTAGACAGCACAGGTACCTGGAAGCACAGCAGATAGGGCTGCCTATTGTCATTGACACCCTGTCTATCACAAGAAGGCCCCGCCAGAGCTTCTATATGGATTTTTTTGTTGACAGAACCTGTCAACAAAAGGTGCTCTTCCTCATCTGGGAGAGGTAGAAGGTTGTTGGAGGAAGTGCCAACATTTGTCCACATACTGTCGACAAAACACATTTTTGTATGTGGACGGCCCACCAGTTTTGTTGACAAAACTGGGGTTTTGTTGGCAAAACTCACTTGTGTAACCATAGCCTACTAGTTTAAACCATTAGAATGCCATCTCCAATGCCAGTCTCAGCTCTAGCTGTCAAAATAAGTATGACAAAGTTCTGTTTATTCTCCAGTATGTTAAGCCCCGTATCAGTTCTTAAGGCAACTTTGACTTATGGCTGGGCAAGGACATCACAGACAACCCTTCAGAATCAGAAGTCCACCTCCTGCTGCTCTGTGCAGACTGGACCTTAGACACCAGTAAGAATCAAGTCCAGTGATATTCTGAATGCTCAAGCAGGGAAAATATGATCATTACTGCTCATACTGTATATGGATCACCATTGAGACTCATAGACTTGACCAAAATATTTCTCCAATAATCTGGAAGAGGACTCAGTGTAACAAATCATTTAACAGTAATGAATAATATTAACCCCAAAAGTAATCCCAGTCCCATTCAGCAAAATACTTAAGAGTGCACTTAAAATTAAGTATATGCATCAGGTTGTGATTGAGAGAAGGACTTATGCACATTCTTAAGCCCCTTTGAAGTCACTGGGACTATTGATGTGCCTAAAGTTAATCACATACTTAGGTGCCTTCTTGAATTGGTGCCTCAGGTTATGTTTATGCTAGCCCCTGTCTTCAAAGGGGACATGCTAAGCAGACAGGTTGGAGTAGGCTAATGAGGTGCTGTGATGCATATACAGCACTTCATTAGCATAATGGCCACCACGGGAAGTTCCAAATTGCTAACTTTGAAGCACCGACAGGCAGCGTAGCAGTGGGCACTTTGAAGTACCTGCCGAACTTCAAAGTTCCCTTGCTCCCAAAACGTTCTTTGAAGCACTCGTAGCTACACTGCCTGTCAGTACTTCAACGCTCCCAAGGCAGCTATTATGCTAATGAAGTGCTGCATATCCATCGCACCACCTCATTAGCCTCCTCCAACCTGCCTGCTTAGCATGCCCCCTTTGAAGTAGGGGGCTAGTGTAGACGCACCCTTAATTAACTACTGCTTATATCCAGTTATTTGTATCTTTCCCTATTAATTCAAACTGCTACCTTAAAAAGGTATTTTTAAAATTTCTCTGCTGATGAGGAAAGATTGAGTAAGAAAAATTGCACAGTAAATTAATATTCATTGTTTGCTAGTGACATTTGTTTTTCTTTAGTTCCCCCCCAGTAAAATTAATAAAGCAAAGCAAATGTACTCTCCTAATTGCCTAGCTGCTTAAAGTAAATAGATTTTTAGCACAGATGGAATTAATTCAATTTCCATGCAGACAATTTTAATTTTTATATTATGTTTTCATAAGGTCAGAGTTGGAGGTCACAAACTGACTGAGCTAAAAAGACCCTTGTGAATTTGTTAATCAGTAGGAGAAGCAGAATACAGCACATACAAATTTAAAAAAAAATTGAAAAACTCAAATTGTTCAACCGATTTTTATGTAGTGCATTCCTGGAAGAAGTAAACTGGTGAATTTATGCAACCCTAAAACTCCTGATAATTTTGCAGCAAACTGACTGTTTGTTTTTGTTTTTTCTTTCCCTTTGTTTGTCCCATCATACATAAACTACAGCTAAAAAATGCCAGCGCTGAAAAGCCACACTTCTGGCTATCCCCTTATAACAACTGGATTATATTGTACAACGTAACTGTAATGTGTGATCATCAAAACATGTAAACAAACAAGAATATAAAAGTAAACTCCGGAAATGTAGAGACCATCGAATCTTGCACAACTTCACGAAACTGAGAATATAGTATTCTGTTTCAGATAAGTGCACACCACATAACTTACTTATCCTAAAATCCTAAACAAACAAGAAACCAAAACAAAATGACATTTTAAGTTGAAACAAAATGAAAATTGTTCTTTTGACATTTCATATGAGAACATTGAGGTGTTACAGTGAAAGGGATAACTGACCATGATTTTTTTTAAAATTTTGATGAAATTATATGTTTTGGAAAGAACTTTACACACACACACACACGCACACAATCTCCATGTTTATACATCCATTAAGAGGACTGCTGGTGGGGTCACTTTGTAGATAATTTAAAATAAAAGTCTTACTCACATAAATCATTAGTGAATCCTGCTTTGTGTATCATAGATAACAGTTTATAAATGGATAAAGAACTTTTGTTTCAGTGACTCCTGTTTGGCTTATTGATAAACAGTTAATAAGTGGGCAGAGATAAATAATATTACGTACTGTGAAAGTGAGCAAAGCATTTATTGCAGTTAGTTAAAAGAACCAATCTAAGAAATTAGTCATTTACTACATCAATATTTCTCATAAACCAACTTTGTTCACAGCATAATCTTATTATAGACAATTTTATGAAAATTAAAAAACTCACAATTCAAGTTAACCTTCTAAGACAGTGAAAAATAGGAAATTTATATTGTCTGTCCTCTCCAGGAATTAATGCATAGTCCAATCAGGCCAATGTTCTGCTTTTACTATCTGAAGTTACAATTCCATTTTCATATCCTATGAAAATTATTTTAAGAACAATTTCTATCAAAGGCTTTTGTAATGCTTGGCAAACATCATCTCACCAACTGTGTTGGAGCCGTGGTGAAGTTGTCATGCTGCAGGAGCAGTGCAAGGTTGGAAGGTTGTTTTCTTTAGGAGCAGTATTGTCTGCTTTTGGACTCTGTTCATGCCCATGCTGTCTAGTTGCTTCTGCTCCTTGCTAATAGATTTATTGGCTGGCAGGGGGTGAGAAATAAGGTAGGTTAGATAGAGTGAAGTTGAGGGATGTAGCAGCTGAGAGCTGGACAATCACCAGCTTCCCTGTTTTTTTTTCTTCTCTTTCCATAATCTCTAGAAGAGGAAAAATTCACCTCCTTCAGGGTCTTGACTATTTTGATATATCAGCATATGTAACAAAGATGCTGTTCAATAGAACTTGAAGTTCTTTGTTGAAATGGTCCAAATGTTTTGTGTGTGTGTGTGTGTGTGTGTGAGAGAGAGAGATATCTATCTATCTAGATAGACAGATATAGATATCTTTCACTTTTAAAAGAATGTCTTTGTGTAGGCTGGCAGGGCCATCCCTCCACATCTGAGGGAGGCCTTGCTTCTGTGAAGTTTGGGTTTACTAACATCTACAAGCAGAAAAAAGGAGGAAGTAGTGGTTCTCAAGGGTCCATCCTTCAAGCAGGGCAGGCTGCAAACAGTCTGGGCTCTGGCCTGTAATCAGGGACATTGGTGGCAGTCTATCTACTTAGCCTTTGAGCAGGGTGGAGTAGAGAACAGTCAAGGAGCTGGTCTGCAAGGAGGTGGACTGGCACCAGCTTATTCACCTTGTCAGTTAGCAGGGCGTGGCAGTAAACAGGCAAGGCTCTTACCTGCAATCAGGCAGAGCTGCTGCAGCTCACATAGGCTATGTCTACACTATGAGATAAATTCAAATTTATTAATATTGATTTTTGAAATGCTAGATTTTATAAATTCAAATTTGACTATCCTCACCTCCCCACATACTCCTCACACAATCGACTTGTTGCTGCCCCACTCAATTGGCAAACATTGACATACAGTGTATTATGGGAACCTATCTCACAGCTCCCTCATCCCTATAGCTTGTTGGGTATGTTCGATGGTATTTGACATCATCTTCCCACATTGCATTGGCCTCATTCCTTTCCCATTGTAAACAAACATCCATTTTTCCAGTCAGAAGAAAGGAAAGTAGGGCATCAACAAAGATGGCAGAGTAACAGAAATCTCTTTCTTCTGTAAGTGAATTGTCAAGGACTTTATAAATATCGGAAAGTGTGTGTCTTCTCGGCTGGCCATCCGCTGACTGTCCCCATCCCTTGATTGCACCTGATCCTCAAAAATAATGCAGCAACAGTGAATAGCATGAAGAAAGAGTTGATAGTACAATTTTTGAAAGAAGAAAGTTACTGAGAGGAGGGTTTTTGGCTTTCTAGCTCGTTATACAGCTTTTGTGCACAGTCTGTATCTAAAAATGGCCCTTCACCCACTCTTCCCTGCGTGAAGGGGTGCAAAGTTAGAAGAAAGAGGATTAAAAAGGTTAGGAAAAAAGATTTTTGTCTTTCCTCTTCACTACACAGAAATTGCCGACACAGGGGATGGCAGAAATGACCCCAAAAATTAGCCACTGGGACAGACTTCCCCCAAGTGGCAGCTAACACCCTAGGTCATTGTTGGGGCGTGGGGAGGGGTTCAGTGGGGGGCCTGTTGAAGTCGGCCCCCCATGTGGCAGAAAGGCCCCAAAAATCTTAGCCGCCAGGGTAGACTTCTCCCTGGATAGCTTCAAGCCCCTGAAAAGCTTTCCCATCCTTGGAGCCCTAATTGCACGCAATCCAGGTCATGGTGCTACCTGGCAGCAGGGTCAGCACCAAACAGCAGGCACATCCTTTTATTGGGCTGAGGGCTATGCATGTGATGTGGTTGAGCATGGGAAAGACCCCGACTGCAAGGCACATTTGGGAGAAGAGGGGGGTGCACAAATGAAAACCTCTGAGAAGATGTTTCTTGGCCTCTTATGTAAGCACAGAACCCACAACAGCCTTGCTGCCAGGAGGTGTGACAAGACACTGGCTGGTGTGAGGCAGTGTAGAAAAAAATTAGCGAGTGTAGAGCCAGATCCATGAACTTCATGCGGGGGCTATTTGTAATGGGTAGATGCGCTCACAGCACTAATAGCAAAGAAAGAAAGACATTTCTCAGGCTCTCTTACTAACTTGACCCCACAGCCATAGGCCTCCTGGTCCTGATTTGAAATTCATGGTCTTCCTGTTACCTAATTCCTGTGCATCCGGAGAGCAGCAGCCAGAGAGGAGCAATGAGGGGTGTTGTGGGTTACATATGGGACACTTCTGGAAGCTAATAAATTCAATTTTAAGATGTGGTGCTTCCACACTGGCCTTCATTCAAATTTTTAAATTTGAACATAATGCTACATCCAGCAGATACTGCTGATGTTATGTTATCGATATTAGTGCTCCCTAAATCAAGCTAATGGTATTTACAGTGAAGACAGTTATGTGGAAATATTGAGCTAACTGTCTTAAATTCAAATTTATCTTGTAGTGTAGACATAGCCTCAGTCTGCTTTTAAGCAGGGTGTAGCAACCCTGTCAGAATTGCAGCCATTACTTCACCCTGCCTTTAAGTGAGCCAAGGCAATAGACAGGGCTCTGGCCTGTACTGAGGCAGACTTGTAGCCTCAGTCCAGCCTATGGGGCTTAGGTTTGGGATGAAATGAGGAGCACAGCTCTCCTAGCGTATGGAAGAGGAATTCTGCCCCCTAAAGGGAGAGGTGGTGTGAGGGGGGATTTGCGACTGCCCAGCTGTACTGCATTTCAACAGAGGGCTGTAACAGTGGTGGAGCAGTCTGCCACTGAGTCAATGGGGAGATGCCTGCAACATGCTGACCTGATTTCAGGCTCAGTCTCCACCAGAAGTTGCCTGATTCCCCTGGACTGCTTCCTTCTCTCTCCGTTGGGCATACCTGTGTCCATGAGTCATCTTTAAAATAAAATATGGAGATACACATCTCAGAGCTGGAAGGGAACCTCAGGAGATCATTGAATCCAGTCATCTAAGCAGGACCAAGCACCATACTTTTTCCCCCACTTCTCTCTCTCTTCTATTTGCCCCACATCCCTAATGGCCCCCTCAACGATTGAGCTCACAATCGTGGGTTTAGCAGGCTAATGCTCAAACCACCGAGCTATAACTCCTATATATTTAAATACCTCTTTATATGAGCAGTGATAGCAAGGTCATTTGAGTCCATGTTTGTAATAAAGAATTTCACTCTTCACATAATCATGATACCAGGAATTATCATAGGATATGGTTTCAGTACAATATGAGTTATGAAGTCAAAAGGCACTTCTACAAAATGTTTCCCAACTATAAATGTTCATCTTAAAGTCTACGTTCTTGTAATCCTTGTATTTATAAAATGTCAGTTTCCATAAGACTATTTTTAGAATTCTTTGTTTGGGTTTAAATCTGAAGTCTGTCTCTTTGAAAAGAGGTGGATGGGAGGAAAGGACTTATAGGAAACAATAAAGCCCTTTTCAGCTTAGGTTTTTATGTCCTCAATAAAATCAGCTTTTAAACCCTCCTCCTGGCATTTTCTTAAATAAAAAGTATCTTTATATTCTTTAGAAAAACAGACCTCTTTGTAAGAACATGGATATTTCACTTATTGAACTATAGAGCCAGGCTATACAAAATGAGTGTTTTGAATAAGAGAAAAGGAAAGGTATCCTCTTCTTTAAGAAGATACCCTTTGGTTTGTCTTTTGACCAAATGGTTTTAGAATGTACAATTAAAGTTCTCTCAAGTATTCATGAAAAGCATACATCATAATAACGTGTCTTTCAAAGTGTAAAAGAAAATAATATGGATTGCTAAGGCAAAATAGAAGTTACAAAGCTGAATTCCCGGGACTCTATAAATGGATTTGGAGTTAATATATATGGTTTTCTATCTAGAATGATAGTATCCTTTGTGATACTCTGCTTCCTAAAACTTTTTCTAGTGATTCCTTACATTAGCTAGTATATTTTTATTTCACTATGGGAGCATTCAAAAAGATAAGCATTATTGGCCAGTACATAGCTGTCAGTATTTGTTAAAATCCAGTAAAACTGAAGGCAAATTTGTATTTATTTAATTATAAAAAATACTTTAAAATAATTATTACTTTTCATCAAAACTGAGGTCTTTCTCCTTTATATGTACCTGGGCTCAGCATCTAAAATTTTCTGTCCTCTATGGAAATGGAATTTGAAAGGAGGAACATATAATTTATCCACTTAACAGTCCAAATGTCTTTTAATTCTCTTTCTTCAATTCCAAAAATGCCTAATAGTACAGTTTACATATTTATTTCCCCCTTGTCTCTTCTTTTTGGGTTTTAATTTTCAATACAGCTTGATTTAATGTCAAAACTATTTAGCAAGTACAACACTCGTGCAAAACAGTTACTATGTAAGATGCTCGGTACAATATAGTATCAAATCCTGGTTGACAACAGACAGCATGCAGCTGAGAGAGCAACATCCTGATGCTCTGAACTCATTACAGCACAACTGCAAAATGGTTAGTAATTCTGGAAAGGCAAGAACTGTCAGAGAATCTAATACCAGATCTCTTAGCCAGACTGTCAATTCCAGATCTCTTAGCCAGACTGTAAATAAAGTATGAGGGACCTTATTTAGTATGGATACTTGTGCTGAATTTCAATGAGAGCCCCAGCTGGTGATGGTTAATTTAGAGGTTATGCTTGAAAAAATTGTTGCCAAAAAGATGGTAATTTAGAGAAACATGCAAAGCAGTGATTAATACCCATATTGTGTGCCTTTCTTAGATATTAGCCCCCATTAACTCTCCATCTAATCCAAAATTCCACCTAAAATTGTTTTCTGTCTTGTCTATTTCTCTTTACTTCTTTTCAGCCTCCAGTTTTCTTCCCAGTTTCAGCTATTTGATTCTATTGGAGGACACAGTTTCTCTTAGAGATGCCCCAAAGTAAGAGCCCCATCCTGTGGACACTTAGGATGGCTTTCTTGAAGGTGTTCAATATGGAGTTAATTCAGTTTCCACAAAAAGAAATATAGGCTTGGAAGGATTTTGTTTTTTATCAGTAAATATTAATTTCATTTTACACTCATAAATCAGCACATTTTTCCATCAACAATAACTGAAATTTACGGATAAAATAAGACAAATGCTGCCTGACAGCTTGTTAGTTTGATTTAAGGACATTTACTTTGTATATTTTGACATGATATCAATAATTTGTGTCAATGGTTATAAATTTTAACAGTTTGAATTTCAATATCTGCTGTCATTTAACACATTTTAAAAAGGCTTAAACCCCATAATTTTATGCATCTATAAAATTTTAAATGAATAATAATAAAACCTCAAACATAGACATCAATATTACCTATCAAAATTGTTTAAAACATAAAAATCAAATTCTATTAAGCCTAAATAAATGAGAGTTTTACTGGGGGTGTCAGTGATTCAGGCCAACATTTAGTGCTTCAAAATCCCACACTTTCAATCTCCCTAGATACAATACTACAAAGAGCAGTCTTAGGCTATGGCTACACTGTAGGTGTAACTTGACATAACTTATGCATTTGTGCAATGCAAATTGTGTAAAGTATTTTGAATTGTCTTATTTTGAACTCTGTGCTGTCCAAATGGCACCAATGTTCCAAATAAGGGGCTATTTTGATGTTTCCACTCCCCCTCTTACGACAAGGGGTACCAGAACCAGAAAACCGTGCTGAAAATAGCGCTGCTATTTTAAGCATGGTGTTAAGCCAAAATAGCAACCCCATGGCTAAACACCATGCTTAAATGTATCCCAAAACAGCAAGAATAGTCTAGCCACAAATGTATCCCAAAATATCAAGAATAGTCTAGCCACAAATGTATCCCAAAATAGCAAGAATAGTCTAGCCACAGCCTTACTGACTTCAATAGGAATATGAGTATTATGTCTAATGTATGGGACTGAATCAAATTTGTTCTTGTAAACGCATACACATATGTTTACATTGAAATATTTTTTTCTGAATACACATCTAAACAGTAATTGCTAAAATTATTTCCCTTTTCCCATAGATTATCTTGCTTTTTACTTCTTAATTTTTTATGATTTTTACAGAGTCTCTTGATGTTCGAGAGCTGAGAAACATAACTGTTTTAAAACAGTAACCAAACTCTTCCCCGTACAAGATGTGAGGAACTCATACCTTAGCCTGTGCAAGGGGTTAAAGGTGATTACACATATTTGTGAAGAAAACCATATGTTCGGCTTTTGATTATATATGGAAGTCCTGCTGGTGTTCTGGGCAATGTAAAGAAATCTTTCTACATAAACATTTAAATTTTAAATTTCTGAATGTTCACAATACCCAAGAGAGGAAACAAAGTTATATTATTGGAAGGATCTGGTTCTCTTTCTGTTGCTTCTAAAAGAATGTCTTCTGGTAAATTGTTAGTTTTGTACCTTTTGTATGATGTCAAGAATAAATCCAATTGAAAAGTTTCAAGAACTGACATTCCAGTCCCACTATTCATTATATTATCAAAGAACTCCTGCAGCAAATCATACCAAAGAACACAATGTAATTCTATTCCCTGCTCTCTGACTACATACACACTACAACAGTAAGTCGATGTAAGCCACACAACTCCAGCTACCTGAATAAGGTCAAGTTATTGCAGGCTTTACACTGTAGAGGCGGGGCCCAACGGGGGAAACTCTCCAATTGACTTCCCTTACTCTTCTTGCCCAGAGTAGAGTAACTAGATTGACGCGAGAGTGATCTGCCATGCATATGGAGGATTTTAACTAGTCATTTAAACTGACCACCAATGGAGTGATCCCAGAGCAGTAGTGTAGATACACGCTCAGTGTAGTGGGTCACTTCAAGTGGTAGCTGGGGAAAATTATAATTAGGAGATATGGAGATCATGGAAAGGGATGGAATTCCTACAGGTTGGCAAATGAAGTGGCAAATGGATTATTGATTGTCTTTGTTAATCAAATTTTGTACAGGCCAGGCAATAAAGTGAAATGTAGGAAGCCTAAAATTTCAGATCATTTTGTAAAGAGTAATTTATAGACACATATGTGATTTTTCACTACCACAGAACTCTAACATATTCCACCACCTCTTGGCTACGTCTACACGTGAGCGCTATATCGAAGTAGCTTATTTCGATGTAGCGACATTGAAATAGGCTATTTCGATGAATAACATCTACACGTCCTCCAGGGCTGGCAACGTCAACGTTCAACATCGATGTTGCGCAGCACCACATCGAAATAGGTGCTGCGAGGGAACGTCTACACGCCAAAGTAGCACACATCAAAATAAGGGTGCCAGGAACAGCTGCAGACAGGGTCACAGGGCAGACTAGAGCTTCCGGGGCAACAGCTAGCCGCTCCCTTAAAGGGCCCCTCCCAGACACACACAGCCTGCACAGCACAAGGTTTGCAGAGCCATAGGCACGCACACCTCGAGCGACGCAGTCATAGACCCCCAGCAGCAGCAGCAGCAGCCAGAGGTCCACACAGCCGCCCCTGCAGGAGCAGTGCTCGCCCTGCTCAATGCCATGCAGGAGGCAGCTGAGCACCTCCTTGCTACATAGGAGGAGCTGCCTGCAGGGGAGGAGGACGCAACCCCCAACCCTGCAGCACCCCGCCCCCCCCTCCCCGCCACACACACCGCCGGCTGTGGAGCTACCCCACAAGCACCGACTGGTGTGAGCGGCTGGTGCTCAGAGAGTGGGACGACGACCGCTGGCTCCAGAACTTTCACATGAGCCAGCAGACATTTCTGGAGCTATGCCAGTGGCTCACCCCCACACTGAGGCACCAGGACACCACCATGCGGCGTGCCCTCAGTGTGGAGAAATGGGTCGGCATCGCTGTCTGGAAGCTGGCCACTCCAGACAGCTACCGATCCGTGGGCCAGCAGTTTGGTGTCGGCAAGGCCACTGTCGGGGCTGTCCTCATGGAGGTAAGAGGACCCACGGGGGGAGGGGGAGGCAGCCCTGGCAGGGGAGGGGGGCCCTGGCAGGGGAGGGCCACACCACACACACCCTGCACACCCCTCATTGGTGGTCTCCCATGTGCTTCCCCTGCAGGTCATCCACGCCATCAACGCCCTGCTCCTCCACAGGCTCGTGAGGCTTGGGGACCCGGATGCTGCCATCGCAGGCTTTGCCACCCTGGGCTTCCCCATTTGCTTCTGGGCTCTGGATGGGACTCACATCCCCATCCATGCCCCGGAACACAGTGGAGGACACTACTTAAACAGGAAGGGCTACCACTCAGTGGTCCTCCAGGCCTTGGTGGACAGCTGGGGCCGCTTCCTGGACACATATGTGGGCTGGCCTGGCAGCACCCACGACACCCGGGTATTCTGGAACTCGGGCCTGTGCCGCCGGCTGGAGGCAGGGACCTACATCCCCCAGCGGGAGATCCCTGTGGGGTACACCACCATGCCCCTCTGCGTCATAGCAGATGCGGCATACCCCCTCCGGCCCTGGCTCATGCACCCGTACACGGGCCATCTCTCTGCCAGCCAGGAGCGCTTCAGCCAGCACCTGAACCACGCACGCCAGGTGGTGGAGCGCACATTTGGGTGCCTCAAAGGGCGCTGGAGATGTCTCCTCACCTGCCTCGATGCGGGCCCCACCAACATCCCCCAGATTGTGGGTGCGTGCAGCACCCTACACAACTTTGTCGAGAGCAAGGGGGAGGCCTTCTTTCAGGGCTGGGCTGTGGAGGCTGGCAGGGCCGATGTGCAGCCACCTGCTGCCCCCAGTCACCAGATGGACCCCGAAGGGACCTGGGTCCGGGAGGCCCTGCGGGCCCAGTTCGATGAGGCCCACTGCCGCCCCATCCTCCACAAGACTCCCTGCCTCTACGCCCACACCACAGAGCACCCAAGAGCACACCCCCCTACTTTTCTTGTAAAAATAAAAGCAGACAGTTGTTCGTCAACTCAAATATCTTTAGAACTTATATTTATTATTATCAACAAGACTAACTATTTACAGGGAAAATCTAACATATATATAATAAAAATAGGGATAACATGAAAGGGGAAGACAAGGAAGGGGAGAACTATTTACATGGGGGTGGTAAGGATCAGCATTGTAACAGGGGGTCAAATATACAAACTAGTTACAGCAAACTAACTTAAAAACTGGGGGGAATATATACAAAGGGGGAGGGGGTGGCCACATCCAGTGCCCCATGCCCCTAAAGTCCAGTGCTGGGAGCGGGCAGTCGGGATCCCCGCCTCGGCCTCAGCCCTGGTCGGGGCTGGCTGGGGGCTGGGCGGACCGGGAGATACGGCCGGCGAGTGTCAGCTGGCCCCACGCCCCCCTCGGTGGCAGGGCCCTCGGTGGCGGGTGGCGGTGCGATGGTGGACGGCGCAGCAGGTGGAGCAGCAGGTGGAGCAGGCAGGGCAGGCGCTGCAACGGCTGGCATGGCATGGGGGGCCAGGTAGTCCACGATATGGTTGAAGGTCTGCATGTAGGCCCTCCATGCCTCCTGGCGCCAGGCCAGCGCCCGCTTCTGCAGCTGGAGGCGGTGTTCCTCCACCTGCAGCCGCTGCTCAGTGACCTCCAGCTGCCGACGGTGGAGGGCCAGCAGCTGGGGGTCCGTCGCTGTTGGCTGGTGGTGCTGGGTCCGCCGTCTTCCCCACCATGGGGCCGGTCAGTTCTCCGCCAAGGGGATGGCCTGGAGTGATGGCCCCGGAGGGCTGTCTGGGACCACTGATGCCTCGCCGGCGCTCTCCGGTCCTTCCGATGGTGCAGCTGCGGAACACAGGGGAGGGGGAAGAAGAGTGGAGACAGCCGTTAGTGTGGGCCCCGAGCCGTGGCCCTTGTCCCCCCACCCCTCTGCTGCAGGTTCCCCATCCCCGTCCCTGGGAGATGCTGCTGTGATGGGGTTCAGGGGTCCCCCTGCACTGCACCCCATCCGCTGGCAGGAGTGACTCTCACTCAGCAGGTACAACAGGAGGTTTATTAGGCAACAGATGCCCAGTTTCTCACAGAAGCGACAGTACAGCAGTCAGAGACGATCCTTCCAACCCGTCCTGGGGAGAAGACCCCGAGGGGTGCCCCTCTGGGGTGTAGCTTTCTGCCTCCTCAGGCTGGCTGCCTTCTAGCTCTCCCTTCCCCCAGCCTCTAACTCCTGTCCCCGATTCAAACCCAGCTCGGCTCCTCCCTCCTGTTTGTTCAGGGCAGAGGTGTAACCTGCCAGTTGTAGCCCCAGGATCATCCTTAGCCACTGGGAGCTATTCAGCTTGTTTCTCATATCTAGCCTGAGTCTCGCATTTGCACTCCCCCCCACTCCATCACATGCTGCTGCTGCTGCTGCTGCTTGGTGTCCCACCCCCTCCCCCCGGGGGACCCTAGAGGTTCTTCTCCCCCCAGCCCCGGGGATGGGGCATGGCACTGTCGTGCTCGGGGGGCAGGGGCTGATGCACTCTTCTGAGGGACATGCCACTGCTGTCCTTGGGGCCATGGTCATCTGGGCATGTGGAAGGCCCTGGTCATATCTATTACCCCCGCCCCTCAACCCCAGGGGTGTGCACCGGGGAGGTACATACCTGACGGTCCACTCCCACGGTCGGGGGACACCCGGGGGGCGGACGCCCGGCTGGAGCTCCTGGATGGGAGGATGATCTGGAGGTCGGCGTCACTCGAGGAGGACTCCCCCTCCTCCTCCTCTTCCTCCTCCGGTGCCCCGGGGGTGGGCTTATGGGGGGCCCCCGGGGTGCGGGGCTTGTCTCCGGGGTGGACTCCGCCTCCGGGGCCTGCTGGGGCTCCTCGGCTGAGGTATCAAGAGTGGCCGGAGGGGAGGAGGTGTGCTGGGGGCCCAGGATGTCCCTGAACTCCCTGTAAAAGGGGCAAGTGATGGGGGCGGCCCCAGATCGGCCGGCCGCATCCCGGGCCCCGGCGTAACCCTGCTGCAGCTCCTTCACTTTACTCCGGACGTGATCCAGAGTGTGGGCAGGGTGACCCTGGGCAGCCAGGCCCTCGGCCATCTGAGCGAACGCATCCGCATTCCGCCTCTTGCTCCCCATTACCTGGAGCACCTCCTCCTCACTCCAGAGCCCCAGCAGGTCCCGAAGCTCGGCCTCCGTCCAGGAGGGGCCCCGCTGCTGCCTCCCTGCCTGGCTGCTGGGCTGGGAGCCCTGGCTCCCCTTGTGGGGGGTCCCCTGGGGTCGCTTGGGGGGCTGGCGTGCGGCCATTGCAGCTCGGGGGGGTGTCTGGGGCGGCTGAGGGACGTGAAGGCTGGCCGCTTGTGTGGGCTGCTGCCTGCACGTTCTCTCAGCTTCCTGCACAGGAAGGCAGGGGGCGGGGAGCTTTAAGGGGCGGCTCCACGCGGCCACCATCGAGCTCAGGGGCTGGAGAGAGCGTCTCTCAACCCCTCAGCTGACGGCCGCCATGGAGGACCCCGCAATTTCGATGTTGCGCAATGACTACACGTTCCCTACTTCGACGTTGAACATCGAAGTAGGGCGCTATTCCCATCCCCTCATGGGGTTAGCGACTTCGACGTCTCGCCGCCTAACGTCAATGTTAACTTCAAAATAGCGCCCAACATGTGTAGCCGTGACAGGCGCTATTTCGAAGTTGGCGCCGCTACTTCGAAGTAGCGTACACGTGTAGACGCGGCTCTTGTGAAGCATGAAAAGCATTCACAAGTAGGAAATGTTACATTCATAATTTAATTTGAAGAAACAGAGTTCTAGTGCCAAAGATACAGCCAGATTCAGACTCTAATTTCATCTCAAAAATTCAAATTAAATAGGACATTCTGAAGATGTGATAGTCCCAAGCCTCATCTTCAATATATTTTTTAAAAATGTTTGTCAGTAAAGTGCCTCTAATTTGATCAGAATATGTAGTTAATGTTTAAGTTTCCAGTACTATTATAAAATAATTTTAGTTGCTAATAAACATTCTATAACAATTTCTGGTTAAAATTATTTTATGCATGTTCATATCTCAGATATGAATTAGTTTGGAAAGCATCTATTTAGTCATCACATTCTGTATATTTTAAAACAAGATGTTTCCCTACATTTTCAGATTTGCTCGGAATTGGTTTGTTTTAAAGATCTCATTGATGTCTCAGTATTAAGCCAGTTTTGAGGAAATATAGCTGTTACTGTGTAATAAGTGTCTGCGCTGTTCCCTTTAATGTTAGGCTGAAGATCGTTTATGCTTTCTGATTTGTTCATGTTTAAATTTTCTCAGTGCTATCTTCCTTGATCAGTATTCATATATGTTTTGACAATGACATTTGTCATCATTCAGCAGTCAAACTTCTTTGCTCTGTTTTCCTTTTAAGTACAGTAGCATAACTGATTATACATACACAATCAATATCTCAGCCATTTCTGAGTTATGAGTGAATCACAGATAGAACTATCCCTGCCTATTCCCGTAGTTAAAGAGCATGACCCTCAGTTCCACATGTGTCAAAATACTGGCTTTTGGCTGAATTATCCTGCTTTTCGTTAAATGGTACCACAGAACAAATCAGGTCAGCTGTCTTCTAGCACCATAATGCAGCACCTTATTTCCCTTTTCTCCCATTTCTCCTTTGTAATCAGCTGAGTGGCTCATAAGACTCATAATGACATAAAATATTACTGAAAAAATTAAAATGCTGTACACAATTAATGTCTTCAATACAGATCAGCCTTTCTCAAAAAAGGGGATGAAAGAAACAGAAAGGGTGTCAGAGACAAGTGAAGAAATTGATTACGAACAAAGTAAGACTGTGAGAAACTAGATAAGTGCAGACTAGAAATAAGGTGCACATTGTTAATGTAATCAGCTACTGTAAAAATTTACCAAGGACTATAGTGGATTTTCCATCACTGACAATTACTAAATCAAGATTGGATGTTTTTCTAAAAGATGTGAAGAGTCTAAATCAAAGAAATTATTTCAGGGAAGTCCTAGGGTCTGTGTTAGGTTGGAGGGCAAACTATATGATCACAAACAACAAGAAGTCCTGTGGCACCTTATAGACTAACAGCAAAGACCATGAAAGCTGATGCTCCAAAATATCCGTTAGTCTATAAGGTGCCACAGGACTTCTTGTTGTTTTTGAAGATACAGACTAACTTGGCTACCCCTCTGACACTATATGATCACAGTAGTTCCTCTGGCCTTGTAATAGTTGAAGACTGTCATATGGAAAAACTGAAAATCTTGAGACTGTTTAGCTGAGAGTATAAAAATCAAAAGGGACTCATTAAAAAGAATACAAACAAATCAGCTGCAGAAGAGAAATTATGAGAAGTTCCTGAGAACATGAGTTCTTTTTGCCCTTTATTATTATGCAAAGGCATGTTCAATGCAGTCAGAGGTATTACTCACATCACATTAAATTAAATACTTGTTTAAATCTTTGCAGAGTCATACCTACTTTATTAACCCATGGAATTCAATGCCACAACACATTAACAGCTAAAATGGATTTATAAAAGATTAGGCATTTTTATGGATGATCAGAATACATTCAGTTACATGAAATAAAATACAAATGCCTTAGGGACCTAAGTCTTCTTGTTTCAGGGCCTAAGCCAATCACTAACTTCAAGGGTTTGAGAATAAACTTCTGTGGACAGATTGGACCATAATTGTGTTCTGTGGATTTCCTCATTTTTCTCTGTCATTACTGGTATTAGCCACTGAAAAACAGCAGCCGCAACTAGATGGAGTATTGGCTTTTAAAAATCACCGGTTTTAATAATTAAGCCTTTTTTCCTATTTTAATAGATGATTGTTTTCTCTGATCTGCCTGAGTAAAAGTCACCATCTCTAAATTATTTAGTCTTATAAAAACTCACATGTGTGATTCATGGATATCAGAGTCAACTCATGTTGGTTTGAGCTCAGTATAACTTTACTGATTTCAATGGACTGACATCTGCATGAGAGGAGAATGAGCCCTGATGGTGTAAGAATGTTCACTCAGGGTTCTGGTGACAAGTTTTAACCACCTCAGTCATGCTGATAGGGCAATAACAGCTCCCCAGATGTGAGGTTTGCTTCAACTTTCTTATTACAACTGTCAGCAAGTGTATAAAACACTCTGGCTGAATTAAGGAAATGTTCCTCATTCTTCAGAACAGCTGCCTGCCTAAACAGAAATTAAACTTCTTTGTTTTGACCACTTAGGGTCCTCCAGTAAGGTTTAATGACAGCTGTATGTGGTTGCAAAAATATCGATCCACTCGGCATATATTTATCTTTTCATCAAATACACCCCAGGATGACTTCATTAGTATCGTCCTTGTGCACTCAAATCTAGATTGAGAAGATGTTTTCATTTCTCAAGTATGAAACACTTCCTGGCTCAATGGCATTACTGAGTATGCATCTGCTTGCCATTTTCTTCCAAAGACAGCTGTGGTTCCTTTGAGATCTGCTGTCCTGTGTACTCCCTTTTTTCCATGCACATCATCTGTGAAATCTAGAAATCAAAATAAAATCTGGCTTTTTGTTGTTTGCTTTAGAGACTAGTACCACGATGGAAGGACTCTTCAAGTAACTAGTATATCATAGCTCATTACAAAAGTACCCTCTGCCCCAAGTAAAAATCCAGACAGCTGTACTTATCAAGAGCTGGGTTGCAGCATTTGAAGGGAAACTGTAACAGTGGGCTTGTCTGTGCAAAAAGGCTGGACTGAGAATGGGGCATGAACTTTCACAAAGACTAAAGACCATCCTGAAACTCATCACAGTGGCAGGTCCATTAAAATATTTTCCATAAACTTGGGTTTTTGACTAAGCGGAAATTGTCATTAAAAGTGTCTGCTTCCAGGGAAATGTTTGATTTTCCATGAAAAGCTCAAAAGAAGGTAAGTCACATATTTCTGCAGAAAACCCCCTCATTTTCTGAGCAACTTTACTTAGGAGACTCTGCTCCAAGTGCAAAGTACACTTCTGCAGTCCTACCTTTGCTAACACAAATGGTGGATGTGTGTGTCTGTGTGTACGTACATATTTATTTGTATTGCCATAGTACTGAGTCACAAATCAAGACTCCAGTGTGCTATACACTGTACACAGAATCCAAAAAAAAAGGGTGTCTGCCTCAAAGAGCTTAGCATCTCAGTTCATGTGTATAAACCTTACCAAAATAAAACACTGCACACACACAGTTTTTCATCGTCTGGGAAGAGAGGATGAAAAAGCTAAAGAACCACACACGACACATGTGTAATGAAGACATTCAATGCACTGAAGGAAGGGACTCAGATGCTAGGGTAATGAGGCTGGTACAGAAACCTGAGGAGAGTCATAGGCTATGAGTACATTAGGAAGTTTTGTTGACAGTAAATGGACAGAATGCCGCACTTTTGTTGACAGCGTTCTGCCATTCCCCCATGAGGTAGAATGCCTCTGTCAACAGAAAGTCTGGACATTCTGGGGGGGCGCCTTCTGTTGTCAGACAGGGCTTCTGGGACACTGGGCAGCCCTGTCTGCTGTCCTTCCAGTTGGCCATTTTTTCGACAGAGAAGCCGCTTCTGTCAACAGAGTGGATCACTCCTTCAATCCGTTTTGCAATCTGGCCACAATACGTTGACAGACGTTTTGTCGAAAGATATCGTCCGACAGTAAGTTCTGTTGACAGATTGCTCTAATGTAGACTTTGCTAGAGGCTATAGTTACACTACAGCAATCTGTCGACAGAAGTCACTGTTGGAAGAGATTTCCTGACAAAACTTCTGTCCACAGAATGCGGCCACACACAAAAGCCAATCAGAATAGCTCTCCCCTCTGTTGACCGAGTGACTGAATTGCCTGGCCACTCTCTCAACAAAACAGGCACCTGGAAGCACAGCAGATAGGGCTGCACATTGTTCTGAAAAGACACCCCAGAGTGTCCACACAGCTTTTTTGTTAACAGACTCTGTTGACAGCAGCATTGTGCCTTGGGTTTTTGTCAGCAAAACTCACTAGTGCAACTGTAGCTGTAGAGTTTTAGGCCAGAAGAGGGGACTAGATCATCTTGTCAGACCACAAACCCTGCCCAGAATCTGCAGCTAAATGCGATGACCAAAATGAACAATGGTAGTTAGGAGACATGCACTAACCTCAACATACCTTATAGAAACATTGTCTAGCACAATACCTTCAGGACCCCTAGTGAGATGAGTAACTGCTGTGCTACCGGGTAATCGGGTGCATTGAGCTTCCCCTTAAGGTTCTTGTGGAAGTGGAGCTATGTCTTGATCCCATTCACACCCTTTCTCCCCTAAAGAAGTTAGTGTGTAGCCATGAACATTGGCCTTTTTGAGCATTGCTGTCAGTAGTCCAGGATGTGGCCCTCTAAGCACATACTCTGCAATGCTGCTTGCCTCCTTCAGCCTCCACTTCTGCCCTGCAGCCTTACGTGTGATAATCAGGCACAGTCTAGCCCTGAATTTCTAAATTTCTATCACTAAAAGCCACTCTACTCAGGCTAGGAATATTTTTACTGTTCATTTTAATTTAATACTATACATTAATACATATTACTGTGCGGTGCCAATTGCCTTACATAACAAATATGTCCAGGACCATGTCACTTTTTATGGTTTAATACACATTCGAAAGTGATGAAGAGTTCCCTTGTAATTTGGACATCAGCCACTTTTTCCGGGTTTTCTAACTCATTAATAACCCAGGGCCTGATTCTGATCATATACCAGTTGTAAACTAGTGTAATTCCACAGATTTCAGCAGAGTTACACCTGACTTTTGCCAGCACAAGATGTACAAGATTCAGCCCCACATTATGTGCCACTTTATTTATTTTGGCATGGCACCAAGGTATCTGAAATGAGATCAATGTCTGGAGCCAAAAGGAAGCATGTTTCAAGTTTCTTTTCTTTTCAGTCTACTACTTTATGTCCATCAATTTCATCCTATGATTCTTACTTTGACCAAACAGATGGAAATAATGAAATGTAAATGGAATATGTTTAAGCTTGCAACAATTTCTGAACCGACATTTCCAACCTTCAATAAAGAACAGGAATGTATGAAATGCTTACGTTCCTGCTGCTTGCAAATCCCCTCATTCTAGGGTATCTCCAAGAGGAGCTCCCCAGGACACATTCAATGACTCACCCAAATCCCATGCCTAGCCTTCAGTATGGGCTTAAGCATTTCATAGACAGTCAATCAAACTCAGAATATTTAAGATTTAGGAACAATCTTCATGCCCTCAGTAGAGAGGGGGTCAACTGAGCATGCGTCTTATGCATTGAGAGGGAAAGGTTGCTCAGGTTTCTTAAGGAAAATCCTTTGTATTGGGTGGATTATTTGTGGGGTAGTTGGGGGGGAGGGAGCACATGGGTGATTTTGCTTTGGTAGTAACATTTATTTAAAATAATTACAAAGATATTTGGAGTAGCAGATAGGCATTTAATATGTCATTGAAATAATTAAAATTATTGGAGATGAGACAGATTCATTCTGAATTAGAAGTGTCTGAAATTCGGAAGTACTAGACAAGTGAGCCCATTTGAGAGAACAATATTGTGGGCGCACATAATTGTAGTTGCATGTATGTCCTGGTGCAAGCGAGGTCATTTCCAGGCTTCAGTAATATCTTTGTGGATAGAATAAGGTAGTTTGACATTTAAATGAAGTAGCCTGCACCTATGCAAAATTAGTCCCACAATTTTTTATAGTGGCAAAAAAAAAGAGACTGTGCTTGCAACGTTGGCCTTTAACAGACAGTCTGCTACATTTTGTCTCCAAGGTTTGCTTAGGAATATATTGGTATTGCCACCCTGAGATAGGTCCGTAATCAATTTGGTGTCCTCTCTTCAACAGCATCAGAAGCTCGGTGTCCAAAGGAAGAAAGAACACTCTACAGGCCGTGTATGTAGTTTGGCAATAAAACTGTTGCCTCTTGATATCTAATATATATCGGGTTTGCCTTTACCTATTAAATCCCTGAGGCAATGTGATTATCTGACCTTTAAGCACATTCTTCTGTTTTTTATAGCATGTTCAATTTATAATCTGAAGACGCAGGGGAAAGTCAGCTGATCAATCAAGGGGCAAAACCCTCATCTCGCTTCTTCAAGAAAGACCTTCACTCCAAATGCACAAAAGTGGCCAGTGGTTTTGACAGCTGTACTCACAATTAGGGACCCTTTATGGAAATTTGTGCTTCACCTTCTTATGTTGTTGGAAAGTAAGAATAATACAGGAAAATCCAAAGTCATGTGTTGTATTATGGTCTGCAGTGTACTAGGGACATCCTATCCACTGTTCACAAAGAACAACTCCAAGTAACCGGCTACAGACTGGCTGGTATATGGTATGGGATTTAAGGGCCTGCTTCTGCACAGTTAGTATCAATGGAAGTTTTGTCCTCCACATAAGTGGAAGAAGGATCAAATATGTAGCCTTTTTTGTTTTTCAAATGTATTGCTTTAAACATCAGAATGTATTCAACGGTGATTTCTCTGGATAGTTGAAGAGCACGATTTGATAGTTTCTAGAACTCTAAAGCATCAACAGTTTAAAAGCATGTTTATATTTTGACACCATAAAATGTTTGGATGAGCATATCTAGCAGACAAAAACTAGAAATTAATTTTAGACAATGAAAAACTAGTGCAGCAAATAGATTTTACTGATATGCAGTTTCTGTAAAGAACTGCACCACAGGTAGCAACAAGTAGTTCTTTGAGATGTAGTTGCCTACAAATTCACTTATTACATTTCTTACAAGCTCTGTTTAGCGCCAAGTGGTGACTTCCAAGTAGGATTGGGTAGTTCAAACACATAACATTACCGGAATCCTTAAGGTACAGTAAAACAAAGTCCTTCTTTCTCTCTTTTGGATAGAATAAAATCACAGAAATTAAATATTTTAACTCAAATTAGTTCCATAGATGTTGATGTTAAGATGATGTAAAATCAATATAAAATGGCTCTTCCCTTTTGAGATTGTACTAACAGCTCCTATGTTACTGTAAATTAAGGGGTAGATTGTGTCCTAGCCATGTGTGGGGGCTTGGGGGTGTGGGGGCAGGAAGTGTGTGTGTGGTCTCTCTCTGTAGCCTCAGGAGAAATTCTGCCAGCACCAGCAACAATTTATTTTATGGATATTCAATGCAGCACAGCCCTCCACAACCTCACATAAAGCAGGCTCTGGTTCAAGACTGCAATCTGCCCCTGATTGCCAAGAGGGCTAGCACACAATTGCTGGTTGATCTGTGCAGTGTTCAACCATACCATTTACTAACAATGTATTCTGCTGTTAGAACATTACAGGAAGTTTTGTGCAGATACAATTGCCATCTGTGCATCACAGATGATTAGCGAGAAGGATAAGAGAGCCTCCTTCATTGACATCAGGGGCGAACCTTTTTATTGTGGTGCCAAATGATTTACATGTTCAATTCCCTTTATGAATAAGGACCAAGGGCCATAGAACTTTCCACTTGCAATTTCAGTTTGGCACCCAGAAGAGAGATTAAGCAATTGTTCACCTTTTTTGTTCTTTGGCAGCACAATATTATTCCTGAATGTGACTGTGGTCAGAAGAAAAGGCTTTTACAAACCACAGTATAATTACATTTTACAAGGAAAAGCGAGCTTCTGTTTCAGAGATTTGGGCATGCACTTGTAAGTGGGTGCAAATCCATTGGAGTCTCTGGAGTACTGCCTGCTTAAACCAGATATGAATCTGTCCTTGTAAACATAAAAGTCCAGTGCAAACAAGGAGCTCTTTTTGAGCAAATATTCTATCAGCGAGAAGTCATTTAAAAGCCAAGCTGATGAATTCTACAGGTGGATAAATCCAGCTAGCGTATTTCAGAGGCATGTTGAATTTTAGGACAAAATTCTTTTCAGTCATACCCATGAAAACTTATTATTTTTTTCTCCTGGAAGCAGAATTTTGCCTATGTCTATACAAGCAGAAGCTATTGGAAAAACACATACCCTCAGGGGTGGATCTAGTTTCAGCATGTGAATCTATATAATCTGAGGATATTATCATCATGATAATGGAGTAAGGAACTAACTATTCTGGCTTTTTATATATATAATATATATACAATATATTATATTATGTATAATATATATATATATATAAAAAACCAGAATAGTTAGTTCCTTACTCCAATAGGATGACAATAATGATGTCAATGATGATGATAATTTGCTCCTCTACAGTATATTTTTGCAAGGATCTCAGAATACCTTCTGAACATTTTAATGAAAAAAAATTCTCCCCACAGCACCATTGTAGGAGAGGCTAATGATAACATTTTCAAAAGTGACCATTAATTTTGGATGCCTTCAATTTGGGGTACTCTCTTGAGACACCTACAGACTGAATTTCATACACACTGAGCACCTACCCACAAATTTAATACCCAGGAAGGTTGTGAGTTGGAATAAACCACAGAATTCTGATTCCAGTCTCCAGCTCCCACCGTGAGACTGTTTTTCCTGTCAGAATTACATTTCTCTTCTGCCTGCTCTTGAAATGGAAACAATTGTATGATAATCTGACCCAGAAGTGGGATGACCAGTTCGAGCCAAATGACCAGATACAATAATTTAGTATGTACTTATTCTTGTTTTTTCCTTATATCTTTTAGTATAGGTTTCCTTTGCATGATATACACATTCCTAATGTATGAGAGAGTAGTTTTCCTATCTTTCTGACAGGTCATCTCTAACGGTGACTATAACAGGGAAAATACTTTTAATTTTTTTTTTTGTGGGACTGGGGAGGGCACAGAGTCTATTGTTCCTTTTGGGAAAAAAGAGTTTTAAAGGAATGATGAATGGAGAAAAGTAATAAGTAGGCATAGTTTTGAAGAGGAGAAAAAAAGACTTCATGGAAACTGAAAACAAAGGTGGGGAAAACCCATTAAGTCATCTGAACCATTTCAATGAAATAGTGTAGGATTTTTACACTAGATCCTCCACCATTTCTGTTACTATAATTTTGAAACTCCCAAGTACTGAGGATTTGTCTGCACTTTGGGATAGCTCATTCACCTTTCTGGTTAATATTGAAATATCCATGACAGAGATGCCTCCCTGGAAAAGAATTCTGCATTTAGTCAAAAGAAGCTGAATGAAGAATAAAGGCAAGGAATCTTGTAGGTTGAGGAGTGATAAATTTTCAGTATTTTAATTCTTAAACATTCAAAGTTTTCTAGTGATTTAAAAGGAGAGTTGCATGTGTAAGGCTGCAGGATCTTCAATGCTTTATAATCTTCTACACTGGAATAGCACTTTTGCATAATGTAACCAAACCATTGAATATTTTAAAATATGTTGACTTGCTCAATCCTGCTTATATTTATTCTTGTGGCCCACAAGCAGAGGTTATAACAAGTGAAACAAGAGATTTTCCGTCCTCTTACGAAGCCAGAATAATCTCACACTGACAATCTCAGCTAATCTCACACTGACAATTTCTCTTGCGTAAAGCTTGCTTGGCGGGGTGTTTGTGTTAGTGAGATAGGCAAGAGGAAATCAACATGAAAGGTCATAAATTGTATACAATACCTATTAATTGATCATATTTGTTAGTGATTATTGTATCTAGATACATATATGTATATATATATATGCATATCTCAGAGATCTGTAGGGGATCTCAAGAGGTCATTGAGTCAATATGCTCATACATTAAAGCATCTGAGCAAATCTCATACCTAGCAAATGTAAGCTGAAAATGTACCCACATTTTATTTTTTTAAAAAAATATTAGAATGCTTGAACAATTGTCAGACTAAATGAACTTTTAATATCCAGGAAAGAGAGACAAAAATCTGATAAATAGGAAAATTCTTTTCCTGGTTTTATCCATGAAAACTTGCTTAGAACCACCACAAATTGCCATTAAATCTTCAAATAAATAATCATATTGGGGGAGAAGGCTTAAGATCCTCCAAATCTATAACCCTTAGTATAGTTAGGAGCAGTCATAATATTTAAGTTCATTCCTAAACCATTAAGATTGTGAACATTATTTCCAGACCAGCTTGTCTGAATAAAGATAACAGAAACTCATGTTGGGTATCTTGTATGCAATGGTGGTCATTAGATTTAAGACAAATAATTTGTCTTTGATCCTGCCCTTACTAGAAGATTTCAAAGTCATTAACACAATATTAATGAGGCTGGATTTTAAAGCAGGTGTTAAGTGCAATCAGAGCAGCTTTATTATGCTGCAAATTGTCTTGAGTTGACAAAGGAAGTCAGATTGGTTCATGCTCAGTTAACCTTTGTCTATATGCATGACTTGGTTGATTAAACCATGATTGATAATGACCTTCAGTCTGGTGAAGTGTCTAAAGGGACTGCAACATAAAACTCATTGTAGTGGATGTAAAACTCTGTAGCACAGTCATCTTTTAAATTTCGAAAACTATAAAGTAATTTTAAAATTAACCAACATCATGATAGAATGAGCCATATGTTTATCCTAGTGTTAAACAGATATTTCAAGTTTCAAGTAGTTTGAGGCAGATACATTAAAGTAGATGCCCATTCACTGGCACTGATAATTCATTATTTTAGTGCAGTTTTGAGTAGTCATCAATACCTAAATAAGATTTTGGCTTCCCATATAAGATTGGCTTATAAGAAAATTAAAGTTAGGAATTCCCTTTTAGACTTCTGTAGATACTGATGCAAAAATCTCTGGGACCACTTCCATTGGCTTCAGTGGAATTTGTATTGCAGCCCATAGGATTTAGGCAATATGAAAATTCTCCCCTAGGATGTGGCTCAAGACACTTCCCTGGTGTTTGATACTTGTAGTAGTGTATCCAATCTTCTCTTATAGGTTGGGTTCTCTTTCTGATGCCTGGTGCCTCCATTCAAGGGCCATTTCTACACATGCCACTTTTTCTGAAAGTGGCGTGCTAATAAACAGCTCAAAAATGCTAACAAGGCACAGATGTAAATGTCCGGCACCTCATTAGCATACAGTCACATGATCTGGAGTCTGGAAGAAGCTCTGGAAGAAGCTCTTCCAGACTCCAAAACAGCGTGTAGATGCGTGGTCCCTGGGGGATCTCCCGGAAGGGCATGAGGGTTTCTCAAAAAATCAAAAAGGGGGCATGATGCTGAAAAGTTTGGGAACCACTGACCTAATGTATACTAAACTCATAGCATTTCCGAACCACCAGCTCCCTCCTGGCAGCTTCCCAGGAAGATGGTACACTGAGAATGAGTTCTGACATAAATGGTACAGAGCTGGGAACATTTGCTGACTCTCAGACTCCTTACTGTGTTGTTGCCCCGAGTGGGGCAGGATCCTCTCCTGCTTCTGAGCAGACTTGTTGACTTCTTGGGGTGAGGTCATATGGGAGTCTTGCCTGGCTCTCTCTAATACAATACAGGTAAGATCTCTTCTACTCTAGAGATTGGCTTCCTCAGGGAAGGAAATGCTTAACCCATGCACCTGCTCCCACATCACTACAAAGCCTCCAGTTGCAGGGAATGGGAAGTAACCATAGATCTCCCAAGCTGTTCCACTTCATTCTTACGCCCCCCCAACTCAAAACAGAAACTAAACCCAATATCTTTGTCTGTCTCTGGAGCTGCATCTACACTAGCAAGTTTTTTCCAAAAAACTGGGACTTTTCTGAAGAACCTGCAGAGCGTCTACACATAAAATGTGCTCTTTTGATCTGAACTTGAAAGAATGCAGCACTATTTCTGGTGGCCCTCTTCCTCTCCCAGATGAGGAAGAGCACCACAATGCATGCAGATGCCCCGAGGGCCTTTTTTGCAGAGGGCCTCATGGTGCTGAATGCTTTGATCTCTGGCCCATTCTTTTGAAAGAGTGGGGGCTATGTGGACTCTCTCTGTTGAAAGAGTGGATTGATTGTTTCATCTTTTTTTGTGTGTGGACCCACTCTTTAGGAAGAAGTTTTTTGGAAGAGATCTTCTGGAAGAACCGCTTTCAAAAGGTTGCTGTAGTGTAGACATAGCCTTGCTGTCCCTTCCCTGCGGCTGTGTGTACACGTGCCGCTTCTTCCAGAAGGGGGACGCTAATGAGCTTCCTTTTGAGGAAGAAGGGGCTTTCGGAAGGAGGGTTTCCTTCTGTAAAATCCCCACAGGCTGTGCATCTGCACGTGTACTTTGGAGTCTGGAAGAGCTTCTTCCGGACTCTGAGCCAAATACTGATATGCTAATGAGGCATGGAAAATTTGCATCCTTGCCTCATTAGCATCTTCCGGATAGCTCATTAGTGTGATGCTTCTTCTGGAAGAAGCAGCATGTGTAGACACAGCCACTGAGAGGCTGAGCAGTACTGGCATTGTTGGTCCAGCAAACTGCCTATCCTTATCATCCCATTCAGATCTCCCTATTGGCCTAAGCAGGAGTTTCTAGTCCATTCTATAGCTATCCCTTACTCCAGGCTAAAGAAATGCTTTGGCTTTGGTAGTCATTATTGTTGAAGTCCGTGGGGTAGAACCACTTTGAGGCTCCATCCAGAAGTCCAAGAAATGACAAATAGTAAGTGGAGATTATAGTTACATTTTTTTATCCCTGAAGACTGGAGCCCTCCATATGACCACGGAGCACAGACAGCAGAGATTTGGTGAATATGAAATTCTCCACACTGCCTGCCAATGTAACTGAATTCAGATACAGAGGGAGGATACATAGAAGTGATTGGGTTGTTCAGATTTCTTACCATGGCATACAACTGCCTTGCTGGGAGTACTGAAACAGGTGAATTGTGGCTGAGGCTACTGAGGCTATGACTAGCCATTTAATTTTATCCAAAAAGTAGCTAAGTGATGGATTCTGCTACATCAGAAGACAGTCAGTCTGGGTTGTTTATTTTGCCTCAGTGAATTGTAAAAAGTAATGTATCATTGTCACTACTAGAAGTATTAATATTCTATAGAATGTTGTGCTATATTGCCATGCTGATTATAAGGGACTGGATTTGATCCAGTAACAAAAAGATAAAAAGCTGGAGCTCTTATTACATTCACCAGAGCTATCAAGTTCTCATTTGGAGATTAGTCATTTTTCCCCCAAAGGGCTTGGAAGGTTCAATAGGAAGTTATTTTAGTTTTTGACATGCCACATCCCTATAGAGAAATGTTAACATTGTGACTATGAAGGCTGAAAATAATCTGAAATGGTAGGAGGGGTGAAAAACATGGTGTTAATATATTCTAGCAATCAAGATGTCAGTGCATCTATTTGAATTTACCAGATTGTAATTCTCCCCCCCACAAAAAAAAATACAATAGACATTGATGGCTCACTCTTTTAGACATGAGTCATCTAATAACTTAAATGCATAGATGTACCCCAGGAAAAGCTGCAAATGTATTGTGTAGGTGAGTCTGGGGTTGAAATCTAAGAGGAACAGGACTCTCTGGAATACATCCAGTGTACGCAAGTAGGAAAAAACCCACATTAAATCTGGTATAGCTAAAAGAAAAAATGTCAGCATAAACATATGTTTCTCTAGAAAGTATCCAAAGCTGAAAATAACGTATATAGCCCCCCAGCATACCCATTAAAATACAGAAGTGGTGCAGTTGTCACGTATGGACGTTAGTTAATGAAATACAATTGAAAGCTTGAAGGAAGGACTTCATAAGTGCTTAGTGCTCAGGCAGAACAATTTTACCCTGAAAGTTGTAATGCACCACAGGCACACAGGAGAGAAAATTGATCTAGCTTGCACAACTGATCCAGAATGCCAAATTAAAGGGTTAGAAATCTTAATCATTGATTGGTATTTCCTATATCTGGGGTTGTGAGAATTAGGTTGACTTTGACCCCGAGAGTAGATCTGCCCAAAGAAGGAAAGGTGCAAAGGGGAAATAACGTTGCTTTCCTTCCGCTATGAAATCTCTCCACTTCCTTCCATAGAGTGCAGAGCTCTTCAGTGAGCAGAATATAAGGGAGAGGGGCTGGAGGAAGTGGAAAAAATCACTAAGGGCCTGCGGATGCTCCATAATATCAAAATTATATTTAAAATAAATTAAATTGACAAGTGTAATTTAGTAGAGATGGCAGTTTTTTGAATTAGGGAAAAATAATTTGGACAATAGAAACTCTTTTCCCCCTGAAGATGAAATCTCTGCGTCCATGAAAGAATTAACATTAAAAGCTTTAGTGTGAAAATATATGTCATGTTGGTGGTGTAAATTTTTTCAAAAGTCATAATGACTGATGGGTTTGATTTACGTTCTCAATTAAAAGAACCCCAGACCTTTCAGTCTGGTCTTTATAAAAAATCTTGAAAGAGGAAACTTGATTTCATGTCTCTGCATGTGTGTCCAAGCAATAGTGTAGTAACCTACAAGCAAATTAGAAACTTATTACTTTTGCTTCTCTGCAGACAGGATAAATCAAAGACATAAGAAAAGTTTTATTCCATTAAACCTGTTAAATGTAATTTATTTTACATATAAAATATGAATTTATTTGTAACATTTCATCAAATAAATCAAACCCAAACATATTCCTTACAGAACTGTATGGGGAGAGACTGAAAAGTGAGGAGAACATGATGACAACATAGAACTACATATTTCTATGTCAGCTGTTCACACCTTTCTATTATTGAAGTATGTAAATATAAAATTACCGTCTAATGGCTTTTGATGGTCTAAATCAGAAATTCTTCTAGGTCTGGCCAATAGTCACACAGAGCTGAATTCCACTCTTCCTAGCTGTTAAATTGCATTTGAAATGACTCGGCACTTCCACTAGCAGCATTGTGTCTCTCCATATTCAGGAATAATACCTCTGTTGGCAGTTTCCTGATGACAAAAAGGTCATGTAGATGCTCCCTGGGGCCCTCTATCAACAGATAGAGCTTCCAGTTCACTGGGAAGCCCTATCTGCTGAGCTTCTGGTTGGCTGTACTGTCGAGAGAGTGGCTGGGCAGGCTGGCTGCTCTGTATTGACAGAGCATATTGCTGTTTCTATTCACTTTTGTGTGTGGACGTGATCTGTTGAGAGAAGTTTTGCTGGAAGATCTCTTCCAACAGTGGCTTCTGTTGCCAGATCGCAGGAGTGTAGACATAGCCATTGACTGGCCATAGGGGACTCACATGAGCCCATTGTGAGCACAGCTGTCTTTTGTACTCCACAGAAAAGAATCTCAATATTCATTTAAAATAAAGGCTCTTATCCATTTCCTTGCAAAGAGAGCCTTGGAAACATAGAACTACATAGCCTAAATGCTAGATTAGCAGGTTGGTTGCACTTCTGCAGTGAGGTGCTGGAGAGAACATATAGATAGTCACACGCTCTTATGATTAATTTAAATTGGGTTACAGCCCCAAAAGTTATGTGGCTCCTTCTCTCCTTGAAATAACTTTACGTTGATCCAGTGAACAGTAATGAGATAATGTTAGACAATGGATAGGAATAGCAATTGTATTTATGGTGACACAAAGGTGCTCCACAGACTTGACGAGTAAAGCTAAGGCCTGATCTGCTCGAGAAAGTTCTCAGCCCTCCCTCAGGCTGGGGCTGAACTGGATGTTTCTTGTTTGCCTGGACAGCTGCTTCATTGCAATCACAGGTAGCATCATGACAGGTTCTGTGCAAGATGATTTCCCCTCCTGCATCCCTGAACAAAAATTCTAAAAGCCCAGGATGGATGGTCCACATACTCCCTGGGAGCTGTTGATGCATGATAATCTGAAGTGCTCACATTCTCAATTCAGCATGACACAAGTGAGGTTCCTTAAACAGACGAAACAGTAGAAAGGGAGTAAAATGAGGAATATAATCTTCATCATTATAATTAATAATAATTCTCATGATTACCTAGTAAGGCATATACACGGCAGATACAGCAGGTCTTGCCCTCCTGATTGAATGCTACTCAGTGTGAGGACAAATTGCTGAACTGGGCCCTAACAGACAGAACAAGGTAATTTTTATAGGTAGAGTTATTGATGGATCTAGAATGAAACACCACATCTTTAAAAGAAGACATCTGAGAAAGCCAGTTACATACAGCACTTGTTCTTTAGGGGGGGAACCAAGGCCAGTATCATTTAAGTCATGCCTAGATTTTGCTTCTCAACATGTACTTTTCTAAATCCTGCCTACCAGAGGCCATTATATGCTTATATAAAAAACCCCAGGAATGCAGTACATAACAATTGTCACTGTCATTGAAGCTGGTGGAAGAACCACAAGTGGGAGGGGGAGAGAGAATTAAATTTGGTTATTAGTTATACTTGTATATCTCCATTAATTGACAGTGGAATGTGGCCCAAGGCCCCTGTGCATCTCAAACAAATGCTCAATAACACAAAGCTAAGGGAATAGCTTTGCTAGTTCCAGGCAGCAGCAGATTTTCTAAATATTACCCAGAATTCCTTACAAGTTCAATAATGTGTTGTTCTCACAGATGGTCTGTTAATTACAGATCTGGGAAGTTTTTATGCTTGTTTTGTCTGGAAGACAATCTGTGGGTACAGTACTGTAATTGGAAAACTTCTCTATGCCATGGATATACCCTATAGCAAAATAGAACTCTGTGCGAACACTGCTACTATATCTAAATATGCAAATATCCCAAGCTTCTACCTGAGGGCAGCAGGAAAACAGATGACAAGAGAACTGGACTGGTACATCAGTGGAATGACTCTTCAAGTCTAAAATTTCACTGCAAAGAAACACTGAAAGCTTTTATTTATTTTTTCACTTCAGTGGAAAAAGGAGATTAGCTCCTAGTTGTCAATTATTAAGATCTCTCCAGTTCATTGGCTTTCAAATCTTTCTCAGGTATTTTAATACAATTCTTTAAACATATTTAATCCTTTATATCTTCTCAGCATAGATAAAGCTTTACTGATAACAAGCTGGACAGGCTAAACAGAGAAAACTGAATGGAAAGGTTAGATAACATCATAGTTAAAGGTTTTCATAAGAGGACACTGTTAATGACTTGTTTCCCTTCCCTTGTATAGTTGCTTTGTGTAAGGGAAAAATGAATGGGGAAGAGGAATTTACCTTATTAGGGCTGCTTCGACATTCTCCCTCTCCCATTGGAGGGGGCATGGTAATTCAAAGCAGGCTAATGAGATGCTAATGTGCATATTCAGTGTCTCATTAGCATAATGGCAGCCATGTGAATTTTAAAGAGCAGACATTGAATTGCAGATTCATAGTGAAGATGGGAGCAGCTTCGAAATAAGTGCCCGACTTCAACATTTCCTTATTCCAATCTAGTTTTGTTGGAGAAAGAGAATGTTGAAGTGGGGTGTTTATTTTGAAGCTGCCCTCATCTATACTGTCAATCTGCAATTCAATGTCTGCTCTTTGAAATTCCCATAGCTGCCATTATGCTAACGAGGCATTGAATATGCATGTTAGTGTCTCATTAACTTGTTTCAGATTGCCTCATTACCATGCCACCTCCGGTGGGAGAGCACAAGTGTAGAAGCAGCCTCAGCGTGAATCGAAATATCCCTATATAATTTCTAAGAAAACACCTTTTTAACTTATTTTTTTAAAAAAAATCCAGTGGTGTTAATTTAAATAGTTGTACATCCCTGAGCATGGTAATGAACCCACACATGGTACATGACAGCTGCAAAATGACGATAAGTAGAAGCCTGTTTACAATGGTCAGATGATTCCAATACATTTTATGGTGGCCCTTCTTCTCAGTCTGTGATGACAGCTGGATTGCCCAGATGTATTCTCTTACCATGTTTCCCTGGTGCACACGTTGCCAACACACTCTCATCTCTTCCTTTCAAGTCCTTAAAAATCACCCCAAACAAACTTTTATTTTGTGACACATAACTAAGAAATAATTGCAGACACGCCCTCATCCCTAATTTGTCCTCACCTCTGAATTTTCCAGTGCAATGTGTATTCCAGTATATTCTGCGAACTTAACAAATATAGCCACAAGAAAGGGAAGAAGCAGCAGGTCTTGTACATGTAGACTTGCTTGTAACAAGGACTCCAGGATCAGAGTACTCACTTCTTCAAAAAATATCCAGTAGAGAGGCAGGAAAAGTCAACAGTGACCTTCCAATCTAAGGGGCAGGATTCAGGACAGAAAAGCTGAGGAAACGCTAGCCTGATGTTACTGGGGAGCTCCAACAGAGAGGGAGGGCTCAATTCTCCACCACTTGCAATTCTGAAAACTTTCCCAAAAGATATGCACTAGGAATTATGTTGGTGAATTTCTGTGACCTGCTCTATATAGGGGGGTCAGACTAGATTATTACAGCTGTTCCTCCTGGCCTTGGAATCGAAAGGGGAAAACACCATATAAATCTCTTACCTTATTTTCTGCAAAATCTCCTTCCACTTGCCAACAAAAAAGGAGTTAAGACTCTGTATGTAGCCTGTAACTGTTACCATCTCCCACATACCACTGACTCACAGCCAGGGACCATTCTGCAACACCCTGCCTCAGTTTCTCCTTTTAATCTTTACTGGGGATTCCCACAGTGCAACCCTCCAGCTGGGTGTCTCTGTGTTCATTTGCCTTTTCTGGGTAACAATAATCAACACAAACAAAAGTTCTTCCATTCCAGCCGGGCTAGCGTTGAACCTTCTCCCAGGCCTTCCTGTCTGGAGTCTTTTCTGCTTCAGCAATACGCTTCTAGGCCCAGCTGCAAGGAGTGCTTTCATCTCCTGATGGGTCAGGGTCTCCTGTAGGTGCCTTCTGCTCACTGTTATTCTCTTTCAACCTGCAACTCTTGCTTTCTGTCAAGCAGCAAATTCTAGGGCCTCCTACAGAGATCACAAGCTTGGGAAGGGCCTCTTTTGCTGGTTGTCTTCCCCAGCTATCCCTCGATTATTTACTTCTGTTTTATGGTGAAGCATGCTCATCTATTGAGTCAGTAGCTGTCACAACTATTCCTCATAGATGTGTGTCACTACACTAATACCCTATACAATGCACTAATACCCTGCTTTGTGTTCTTAAAAACACAGAACTTTTTTCAATTTTAATCCCATTTTCTGAATAGCCTCATAGTATCCTGTCTCCTTAAATCAGCTAAATGATTGAAGGTCTAGAAAACATGAGCTATGAAGGAAGACTGAAAGAATTGGGTTTGTTTAGCCTGTAAAAGAAGACTGAGAGAGGACATAGCAGCTTTCAAGTATCTAAAAGGTTTCTACAAAGAGGAGGAAGAAAAATTATTCTGCTCAACCTCTGATGACAGTACAAGACATAATGGGTTTACATTTGCAGCAAGGGAGGTTTAGGTTAGACATTAGGAAAAGCTTTGTAACTGTCACAGTGGTTAAGCACTGAAATGCATTGCCTAGGGATGATGTGGAAACTCCTTCATTGGAGATTTTTAAGAACCAGATAGACTAACACCTATTACAGTGGTCTAGATGGTGCTTGGTCTTGTCATGAGTGCAGGGAACTAGACTTCTTGACCTCCTGAGATTCTTTCCAATTCTTCAATCCTAAGAAAGTCTTAAGAATTTTTCTTTCTTGGGAACACTTCCTGAATTCCCAATGTCAGGTAATTAACTGTGTCTTTAATCTGACGTGTTACGTAATCCATCTTGGTGTCTGTTCAGTTACTATAGATTATTATTCAAAGCAACAGGCTTAATATGGGTACCTCCCAGTTCTTTTCATAACTTTGCAGCAGAACATTATCCCCTATTTTGGGACATACTGCATGGAATCTTTTTCCTTTTTATTTCTTTGGTCCATAATTTGTGTCACTCGTTTTAAAACCCCATTTTAAAAGTAAACTTTTAAAGTCTTGCTTACTCAAAGGAATCTTTATATCAGTTTCTCTGTGTTTTAAAGCATTTTCACCTCTTCATCAGCTGTCTCATTGCCATTGCTGAATGCTGGAACACATGCTGCTACTATGTTCACACTCAAACATATCAACTCTGTTGTGAAAAGTGATATTTCACTTAGTAGGTAACTCTTGCCTTCTGGGGGCCCCTTTTAATTGCCAACACACCTGATAAAGAATCCAAAAAGAGAACAGCTGCAGCAGGGTATCCTTTATCCAGTTTCATATGACTGTTATTGCCACCAACTCATCTGTCATTAGCGGCTACAAAATGAGATTTGGCTTTAGTTTTCTGAAGTCCTGTCTCAAGGATGCAAAAGGCAGCTCCCACACTATGAATTATTTCAGGTTTACCTCTGTTATTATATAGTTAACAATTTTGACTTCATTTACCATGCATAAACTCATAATCATTATCTGTCATATAGGATGACTCTTACTTTCTCTTTATTTTGTTATGTAATTCTGAATCCACAGAGATACAGTTTTCCAGGTCTAACTTACTGCTACATGACTATAGATTTAATTTAGTCTAGTTCTTCCTTTTCACTTTATTCTTTTACCCACCTTTTAAGCATAAAACCATGAGTGAATTTACTGTCTCTTGCTGCTTTTCCTCTTAATTCCTGACACTTCTTGAATATTGGTTCAACATTCTAATCTGTGTTACCTCTCTTGACTTCAGCACAAAATGTCAGATCTAACATGTTCATTCTTCAATGGCTAGACATTGCTTCAGGAGCATTACACACCATGGCTTTAAAAGAAATGAACCACATGCAGTTTGCTGCACTTGAGCTTGAACTGACTCTCCTTTAAGCGCTGATCCAGATCTAAAATTTGACACCCATAATCTGACTGATCTCTTTAATGCTCTAGATAGCATCATAAGTACTTCATTGGCTTCCCAGTTAATTCCAGCCGTACTTTTAAATAGGTTAAAGCCACCTTTACATTTTTGTTTGTAATACTTTCTATATAGCCTTTCCAAATAAGTTTATTATCAAACAATATACCCAGAAATGTACAGCTGATAACTACATACACCTGTTCTGCATGTGGAGCTGTACCCCACTCACCTTTAACCTTTTTCTAGTGATGATTATTCACTTTGTTTTAATGACTGAAAATTAAAATTCCCAAACTTTTACGCAGCAAGAGACCTCGCTGAGTGCATCACTGATTTTTGCTCCAGTTACTTTACTTTCACTGTGTTTTCCCATACAGCATAACCATTGCCAAATAAGACAATACCTATTCTTACCCTTATACTTTAGGGAGATTATTTTAGCATTATGGTAAATGAGGTAGGGCTGATAACACTCCCCTGTGGAGTGCGATTGGTGGTACCGTAAAAAATGAACAGATTTTCTAACCTGTATTGTCCTCTTTAAAAATCTTTTATCCGCTAAAACATCCTTCCCTGTCCTGAACAGGTTATATAACAACCCCCCAATATTGTGTGTCAGTATCTAAAACATAATGCTCATATAGTTATTGTTCCTCATACTTTCTTCTGTTGCTGTTCCCAGTCTTATAATATGATCAGTCATGTGTCATCCCCTCCTAACTTCTCTTTACACATGATTTGAGGTTTCCATTTTTCCCTTGGGCCTTCAACTGTAGGTCTTTCCTCTTTTTAAGTTAATTTCTAAGTTAATTGAACAGGAATGGGTGACCCAAGAGATAAGACTCTCGCGGGACTGAGAAACTGCCTGATTCTGCCCTCCAGAGAGGCATCGTATCTCCTGCCAAGGCCTGGAGGAAGAAAACTATGAATGAATCTAACCACCATACAAAAACAGCTTTACCCTCACCATTAGAGGATCAGTGGGGTTTTGAAGAATTTTACCCTGTCATTTTCAATAAACTCTTTCTCCTATCCCAGCACTACAGTCCCTTATCTGTGAACATGTCTCTCTTCTCAGCTTGTCTTCTTGCGGGTGAGGATTAACTCTTGCTAACACATGCCACATCTTTGAAAGGCTACCCATTTGATGGCTGTGCTTGGGTACAAAATTGGACAGTCATAGTTAGTATTAATCTAGCTGAAGTTGTCTAAGGCGGTAGTTGTGTTAGTCTGTAGCTTCAGAAAAACAAGCAATCCCATAGCATCTTAAAGACTAACATTTTTATTTATTAGGTAATGAGCTTTCATGGGTGGATCTTACCCATAAAAGTTCATTACCTAATAAATACTTTTGTTAGTCTTTAAAGTGTGAGAGGATGGCTTGTTTTTCTACAATAGAGTTATTTACTCAAACTTTTTACTTTTTTAACCCTAGCGACAATAAATAAAGTCATTCAGGGCAAATTACACAATTTCTGTTTTTGCTGACTTCTTGTGTGATTTATCAGTTCCTTCACGTGCATGTATTCTTCTGATGCTGTGAGGTTTGTCTGAAAACAGGCTATGCGCCTTGGCTACAGTTACACTACAGCGCTCTGTCAACAGAAGTCACTGTTGGGAGAGTTTTCCTGACAAAACTTCTGTTGGCAGAGTGCGGCCACACACAAAAGCCAATTGGAAGAGTGCTCTGCTCTGTCAACAGCAGCAGGACTGCTCTGCTGCTCTCTCGACAAAACAGGCACCCCAGAGCACAGCTGACAGGGTTGCCCATTGTTGTGAATGCCCTGTCTGTCGAGGGAAGGACCCCAGAGTGTCCACGCAGCCTTTTTGTTGACAGAGTCTGTTGACAGCTGCATTATGCATCAAAGCTTTGCGGCAGAACGCTGCCAGCAAAAGTGTTGTGTTTCGTCCAGATACCGTTGACAAAATAGCCCTTTTGCTGGCAAAACTTGCTAGTGTAACTGTAGCCCTTGGGTTCAGGTTTATCATATGTGCTTATCTTCCTGAAGAGGATCCCCAAAACAGTTACAGTAGACAAAGGTCATCTGCTTACAACCTAAAGACTTCCCAGGAGATCAAAGCCTTCTCTAGAGTGGATGGAGTCCCTGTGAGAAAAACATCACATTGTTTTATGCTGAAATTTTTTCCCAATAAACATGAACTAGTTTTGTGTGGCTGGTCTGCAGATTCTTAGTGTGTATGCTTCAGTGGATATGTTGCTATTTTGGTTACCCTTTTCTTTAAGGGTATATAAAAAGCAACAAATTTATTTTATTTCACTTCAATGACTCTTCAGTTGCTACACACCACAATATACCAACAGCTAGTTTTGTTATGTGCTTTTTATAAAATAAAAGTATGCTAGCTCTGAAACCACCATAATTGGCAAAACACCAGTTAAAATAATATTCCAGCTATCACAGCCTGATGTAAAACGACAACAAGAATGAACCTCATTGAAGTCTTACAATTATGCTAAAAAACAAGTGGTATTTTCCTTTTTATAAATTCATGATTCAAGTCTTTTATATTCAGTCATCCAGAGAGCTCCCTGTCTCCAGAGATGCAAACCAGGTGTTTATACCTTATTGTTTATTTTATGATTTGTCTTGTTATCTTTTTTCTTTAAATATGCACATCAGAAATGTGCCAGATTGACAGCTTTATCCACAAACCAAAACGGGGAATGCCTCAGTGCAAGCTTTCCATTGTGCACTTACAATCTGCCTCAGTCCCATTGATGAGTGAGCTAGGGAAGAGCTCAGTCATTGTGTGAAATCCCCTTGCAGCCGTCCCATCCTCTCTACCCCTAGGCTGTGGCCACACTAGCCCCCTCTTTTTGGAAGGGGCCTGATAATGAGGGATTTTGGAAGATGCTAAGGAAGCGCTGCCACGAATATGGAGTGCCTCATTAGCATAATTAGATCCATGCGCCATTCAAAAATGCAGCTTTCGAAATGCACATCACTACTTGCTTTCAGGAAGAAGGGGCTTTTGAAGTCATGGGGGTCCTTTTGAATGGCCCCCGGCTACACTGGCAGCATGCGTATTGAAAGTTGCACTTTCGAATTGCGTGCGGCCCCCATTATGTTAATGAGGCACTGCATATTCATGGTAAAGCCTCGTTAGTATCTTCTGAAATCCCTCATTACTATGTCCCTTCTGAAAGCAGCGGGCTAGTGTGGCCACAACCCCACTGTCCCATGTCATACTTCATACTTTTCATTGGAGAGTCTGTATGTCACTTGTCCCTGACATCCCCATGCATTTATATTGCCCCCTCCCTCTGGATACAGCTGATATTTTGCCCCACCTCCCAAGGCTCCCACCCCTTCTTTTCCCTGGTGTCCCATTATTTGTTTTATATTCCCCCTTCCTCATCTCGGTCTCCTCGGCATCCTCCTCTTGTGTTCCATCCCTCATCTTTTTACTTGCTACTATTCTTCATTCCACACCCTTCTTTCCCTAAGGCTCTAACAGGGAAGGGGCTGGGACAGCCACTGCTGGGCTAGTGGGTCTAGCATCTCAGCAGCTTCCCTGACCATCCCTTCTCCTATGTCACCTTCAGTTCTGCATTCAGAGAAGGAGGTGAGGGTATGAATTACCAGGGAGCCTCCTGGTTGGGCAGGCTCGGGGCAGAGGAAAGCCTCAGGTGCTAATCTATGGCTGGCCCAGCAAGGACATGAGAGCAGGCCCTTTTGCAGGAAGAAGTCATTAAGAAAGTAAAACAAAGATGATCCAGTTGTCACTGGCAGGGAGACTGTGGTCCACACCAGTCACCTTTTGAAGGCTGACAGATCCCCACCATAATTAGGGTGATAATGAGTGGGGTGAATTTGAACTCACCACCTAAGTATGAAAAGTGGTCTATAAGGTCTATTACCCTGAGCAATCCTGCCTTCCCCCAAGGGATACATTTTTTAAAACATGTATTTACAGATTTTAAAGCAACAGTAAAAACTGGACGCAAGAATAACAATTTCTGGGCAACCCAGGGAGACACACTTTCCAAAAGCAAAGCTCTGGATTTCTGCAGCACAATCTACTCCCTGGCCAGCTCATGTGCTCCTCACACGTACATTTGTGCTGTCATTTATATGAGAGAGAAATTCTCCTCATATCATGTGACATGCTTCCATTTTTGTACTCTTACAAATACAATGCTCATATGAGGTAATCTGCCATGTCTCCAGTTGGACACAGGGCTTTACCACCTCCTAAGGATCATCCTTGTCCAAAATCTTGGCCACCTATTGTCCATATATAGACTTGGTACTTAACTATCAGTAACAGTCTAGTCTCTTAACAGCTGTGATAGTTGTCTAATTCTGGTTGTTAACTTATTGTGGAGGTGGCTGGATGGTGTCTAGGAGTGTGGTAGTCAATAGGTGAGATTTAATGCTCTGGTGGTCCCTTCTGGCCTTATGTTCTGTGATCCCTACTGATGAAGAGTTTAGTAGCAAATACCTCAGCTACAAATCCTCATTCTGATTAATTATCTCTATAAGATTTATAACATCTGACATTGTTTGCCACATAATCAGTAACATTCACACCCTGACACTTGGTCTGCATTTGTACCATCCTCCATTGGTTTAAAAACACAGAATTGGTTAGAAGCCAAGCAGGGATGATGGACACCATATGTCTGTAGACAGAGAATGGACAATCCGGAAGAGGATACTGGCAATCCTGTTAAGATTAAAAGTTTGTTAAAATGAGAATTCTTTACTCCAAGGATGAGTCTCCTGCCCTCTTAGTGGGACCAAGTACTATCCCTGACAGACTTTTTTTTTTTTTAAATCTATTAGCCCTAGATTCCTAAACAGCCTCTTCAAAGATTGAGCTCACCACTCTGGGTTTACAAGGCCAATAGTCAAACCAGTGAGCTATCCCTCCCAAGGCAGTGTGACTGTTCTCGCCATGCTGATGGGTAATTGTGCATCCGAATCCAATGCCTTGGCTTGTGTTTAGGGTTGTACAGACAAGTTGAAACTCTGCATTTATATCCTTCTGCATGTAAATCCACTGGCTTACTAAAATCTGCCACAAAAATGTTTGCATACACTATCTCTATCTCAGAGGGTCTGCCAATCACTGTGAGCCCCGAGGCAAAGTCTTAGGGATCCTGGCTCTGTGACCCCAGAAGGGGCGGGATGAAGGGCAGTCACCCTCGGTGCTGCTGGGATGACAGTGCTGGGCCCCCACAGCTGTGTGGAGTGACACAACAGCACTTCAAAAGGGCCTGGAGCTCTGGCTGCCACGGCTGTGCCGAGAGCTCCAGGCCCCATGGAAAGACTGGGCCAAGGGGCAACTGCTCCCCTTTTCCCCTCCCCCATCAGCAGTCCTGCTCTCTCTCGCTCTCTAATTTTCATACACACAATTATCTTGGCATACAGGAGAAGAGTCAAGTTTTCTTTTAACATATTCTATTGTCTACTGCTTAGTTTAGTCACTTTACTGCTGAACCTTATCTGTACACTGGAAATAGTAATATTTACCTTTCCTATAGAGGTGTTGCAAATATAGGTCAATGCTTGTGTAAGTGTTCAGTACTATTATTTACAAAAGTAACGATTTTTCCAGAATAAGGCTTGTGGGGGAGCTTTCTGAGATACCTCTGACTTAGGGCTACGAGGAACAAAAGTAAATTAGCTCTGAAGAAAAAGCACTATGCATGAAAGCCACAACTCTCCCTCTTGCCCACCCACACCATACACTGATAATACTGAAGATATAGCAAAGGACTATAAGCTTGGGTGTAGAAAGAACATAGTGGGGAATAAGAAGTATGGTAGTATCTGGGGACAGGGAGATAGAGGATCTATTGGCACCTGGAATAAGTAAATTGAGAGATCTGGGAACTAGTGTGGATCAGATAAAGGGAGGCAGAGGAATGCAAATAAAGAATAAACAGAGACTATCTTTATGAGAACAATGTGGTATTTTGTCTAACTGTTGTTGGTATTCTCCATGGATACTATTAACTATCGTTGTGTGGTGTGGGGCTTTTTTTTTTGTTTGTTTTGTTTTTTGGGTTTTTTTGGAGAGTTAGTGACTTGGTCACACTGATGTAAACCCAGATAACTCATCAACTTGTGTAGCTCAGAATGGCATCTGACCCAAACAGACACAGTTGAAAACCAATTATTCTTCAGTTAATGCAATTAGCATTAGTAGAGTTCTCATCGCAACTGCAGGGAAAGAAATGATTAAGAAGCAATTTCTATAGGAATATGTCAAAAAGAAGTATTCAAAGGTCATGTAAATCTAGTCCATCAGTCTCTCTGTCAAATAGTGTATGATTTACCAGAAGCAGTTGCGACCACAAGTTTCATATAGCCATTGATTATTCTTTAGATAATTCTATTCATAGTTTGTAAGAAAGGCAATGCTACTGATGGTAGAAATAACTGCCCTTCCAAATAACCTTTCACTGCCAAGGCAGAAATGGGATCTACAAGTAAATTTTTTAACTAATATATATAACACTGTCATATACAATGGAATAGTAAATATACTTCAGCTACCTATTATGTCTTTATATATTGACTTCTTCAGAAGGGTTCGCAAGTGAACAGGATAAAATCAACGTGAAAGTTATATTCTACAAATGGAAATTGTGAATTTGTAATGCAGTGTAACTGATTTATTCGTTCACTGGCCCAAAGTTCTTCAAGTATTCTTCCAAACCAAAATGATGTAGCTGGGTCTAACTCGTATCTCTGCTCAGTTTTAAGATGTCCTCGTCAGAAAGGTCTGCAAAGCCTGTTTCAGATCAACTTAGACGTCTTCAGCTTTCACCAGTAAGAGGACTTTTAGAGAAGTGTTTTATCCTGTTTTTTACATTAACGTAACTACCACTCTAATGCATGTAAAAATGCCCTGTCATATTTCATTTTGTTGCACGAGAAGCCAGGCATTCACAATTCTTGTATTATGTCATTTGGTCAAGAGGTGAGTCCTAGCTTTTCGCTATTGACTTGTCCTGGGCTTTCCCATGACTGACCCATTGGATCTCAGTGACACATTAAAATACCATGGCTCAGTTGCTGTGGGCCATTCACATGTTTAAAGCCAAGCGTATGCTTAAGTATTAGTTCTTAATTTGGGGATTCACTCAGGGATAGCTGTCAATGAAATTAAATGGCTAAAGACAGAGTTAAAAAACATGTCAGGGCTTAGTGTGAGAAATGTTATCTATATGCAAATGTCAGTTTATTGTGCCCAGTTCCAACATTTCATGAGGATAACGAATTTTCAGAAAACAGCTGTTGGGCTTGGAACTCCAGTCCCCTCCCATTTCTCGGTTTACGTATTATGACAGCCTCAACAGGCATGTTAGCCAAACTGTTCTACTTTCCTTCCATCTGCTATTAACCTTACTTCTATTCAAATCACACAAAGCACTGCATACTTTTTTAGAAGGCAGATCTCTGTAAAATGACTCAATAAAAAATGGTCAGCTCAACACTATGTCAATATTACTTTCACCAGTCTTCATGAGTCATGTAGAACAGTGTTTCTTAGACTTTTTGAGACCATGGAACATCAAGCAATAATATTTTTTATGCAGAACACCTGCAAGTTGTTCACAGAACATCCAATGTTCCAAGGAGCATAATTTAGGAAACGCTGATGTAGAACATGACTCAGTAAGGGACTGGATCCTTCAAACTCACATGGTTTGAGCAGTTACATTGACCTTCCTGGGACTACATGAACCAGTGATGCTTACTCTCCTGAGCACAGGCTGCTGCAGAATCAGGCTCTAATTGTGAAAAAAAGAAAAAAAACCATCAACAAGTACCACCATAGGTTGATTTAAATTGAACTGAATAAAATAAGCCAGATCTTTAGCTCATGTAAATTCAATGGAGTTACCAGCTGAGCATCTGACCCAATATGTATACGGGATCCATATCCTTTCATTCCCTACAGAAAACACTCATTTTCATTAGTCACTGCACCTGTTTTCCTCTGAGTGTAACTGGGTATTTCTCATTTCTCAGCCTCAGGGGATATATGTGTAAAGAGGCCCAACTCAAATTCTCTGCAGTGATTGTAGAGAAGGAAATAAAACAGAAGGCCAATAACTTTAGATGCATGAGTCTGCTTAGGGGCTTATGGAACTGGTCCAAAGTCCACTGAAATCGGTGAAAATGCTCCCACTGGCTTCCCAATAGGTCTAGGCAATATAACTTGTTTCATTAACTTTCAATCAGAGTCTAACACTTGCACGGTTCTAATCTGTGCAGAATATTTTAAAAAATATTTAAAGTACAGCTCACTGCAACTGCTGTGCAAAAAGTTTCCAATAAAATCTATTTCAGGGCAGAGAAAGAATGCAACATACTGCACCATGAAATTACAATAACAAACTTTATCGAATCACACTTTTCCCCTTTTGTTACAGTTCATTTAAAATGAAAGTTATGATGTCATGTCTTGGGTTAGGCACATTAAACAACGATTTGTCTTCACATCTGTTTGTGTTTGAACTGTCCCTTTTATCAGCTAATATTTAATCTTTCAGGAGATGACTTGTGGGGAAATGCCAAATTCATTGACAGAAGATTTTAAATGAAGAGGTTTTTAAATAGTATGAAATAAAGGAGTAATCTATCTATGGAAAAGTGTCATTTTTAGTTATTTTCATTTAATCTTCAAATACTTTGCTATGGCAGAGAGTAGACCATGGGCCTAGTTCCTAAAAACACAGTTATAGTTCACTCAAATAAACTGTGACATAAAAGTAATCAAAGGTGCAATTGGCTTACTGATTACATGGGTTGCTGTTTCCTTATTAATACTCCCTTAATAAAACACCCTATGGAATTTAATCAGGACAAAAGCAATAAAAAATTTCACTTGGTTTCTTTGTGTAACAGTATTGTATTCTGTCATGGAGGAGACATTTCATACTTCTCTCAAAAGAATTTGTGGTGATGATAATACTTAGCACTTCATGACTGAGATTCTGATGAAGTTGCCTAAGGAATTTGGGCATTCAGATCCCTTGGGAGGTTTTTTTAAATATCAGCCATAATAAAAGTGTAATACAATCTTTAGCTAACTCATCCTCACAATACCCCTCTGAGGTTGTATCTATTTATAACTGAGCAAATTGGCATACAAAAAGAGCTGTTGAAGCCCACATGGTATGAGAGCTGAGGATACAACTCAAATGCCTTCAACACTTCAGCCCATACAACAGTCCAGTAGAGTACACTGCAGTACTGATGTATGAGGAAAGGAGCACTGGTAAGCATCTCTGGCAGGGCAATAACTTTTGGGGGTGGTGGAATAATAAAGATTAGTGGACAGCCTCAGTACCCCATCTGGACTGAGGGATCATGAGCGTAAATGAGATGACTTTGACATGTTTCAAAGTTGAGTCCTCTGCGTCTTTGGCCTACTCATGTAGTCAACTTGGAATATAAGCATTAACCATATAAACATGTCCTTGGCCCAATTGTTAATTAACCACAACAGCAACCCAAAGACCAGAACAAAACAAACTGCCCAAAATGAGTAAATACATTAAAAAGACAAATCAAACTAAACAAGGTGGAATTCAGCATCCGATCTTGTATGGTACTGAGTTCTCTCATTTGGTCCTGAAGTCAGTTTGACTGAGCTTTCCAACACATCTCAGGGGAAGAACAGTCTTTAAAGATAAAACTTTTGCTATAAAGCAAACTTCCAGCAAATATGGAAGTATTATCTATACGCTCATGTATAATCCCAGGCCCATCAATATAATCCACAAATAAATGTTTTCTAGACATTTTCAAATAAACCTTCCTTGTCCTGAATTTCATGAAACCAGCATGTTTGAGAAGTGCCCCAATAGCTTCCATACAGCTCTCTGCCTGAAGGCCTATGTGCCTCTAAAATAGGAGTGCTCCCATCTCCAGCATATTCCACTCCTGAACTGTCTAATTGTAGGTATGTGGCGGGAAGGCAGAGGTTACAGAAGAATGGTGGTCTGGGTCTCATGAGCCATGTGTTCAGTTCCTGGCTTTTACGATCAAGTCACTTGATCTTTCTGTATCTGTTTCCCAGCTATAAATGTAGGTAGAATAATCTATGTCACAGGGTGATTGGGACTATAAATCATTTTAAAACTACAAGCCTGACTAGGGCTGAGGAATTCTCTAGCCTCCACAGTGCAAAAGACTGGGGTGGACATAGGGCTCTTGGAATACAATAACTTGGGGCTGAGGAAACAAATACACATTTTTTCACTGACGTAACTCCTTCTACACTTTCCTTTGCCCACAGATTTTACAGCAGCATGAAGGACACTGTTATGAGACGAACATTTAGTTTGTAGGATGAATAAGATTTTTAGTTCCTTTGCCATGTCTTCCTGTCAAAAGCTGGATTTAGTTTGCTTTGTTCGTTATCCTTCTAACATGACAAGGATCAAATTCAAAGCCTTCATGCTACACTGTAGTGTGTCAGCAGGAAACAGGGAGCTGATTAGATCTAGATGCTATTGCATACAGCAAACCAGATAACTTTGCATTATCTTCATCCAGGATCAGCAGAGGCTGATGTATCAATATACGTTTAAAATTCATTCAAATTACACTTCATGTTGATTAAAAATAGTACCCACAAAATTCCTGTATGTAGTTGATATAAATTAATAGACAGATACATTTTGTCTAATAACAGCAGGGCAACATTTTGAAGAAGCCCAGGAAGATTAAAACTTTAGATGTAAAAGCTAAGGGCCATGTCTATCAGA